>NC_090924.1:96806425-97109469 GCF_040938575.1 Ambystoma mexicanum
TTTCACTGTCTCTGGCCTGGATGTTTTCATTATTGCTTCTGCTTTTTCAGGTGGCACTTCCCTTCCTTCTTGGGATATTAGCCAGCCTATATATAGGACTCCTTCCTAGCAATATTGCATCTTCTCTTTGTCAACTTGGTACACTTTTCCTGCCAGTACTGCCTTTCATTTTTTTGAGTCCCTTCTGCGTTCTTCTTCTGCCATTCTACACACTAGATTATCATCTACATATTGTATCACTGTACTGTCGAGTTGGTCATTTCCCAAGTACATCTCAAAAACTCTGTTGAAAACCGAGTGTTACTCGCAATACCCCAGGAGAAAACGAGTATGTCAAAGCATAATCCTGCGATAGGTAAACCAAGTGAAATACTGGGACTCTTGATGCAATGGTGAAAAGAAAGCATTCTTTAAGTCAATCACTGTATTGTATTGTATAGTAGTCATCATTTATATAGCACCCTTTCCCTATTAGTTTGGCCTCAATGCACTTTGTGGTTGGAACACCCTCGGGACCAAAGTTCAGGTATGGGAAAGTTCGAAGAGGATATTTCAAAAAGGCAGCAGGCGCTCCTCTCCAGAAAGAACATGGCATGATAACCTGTTCTGAGAGGAGAGTTTGCAGCACACGCTTTTTGCTCACTGTACCTTTCACAGATTGGAAATATCCATTTGCATATCAGTCTTTGTCCCGCCCACATGGGCAGTCCAGCACCGAAATGCTATGGCAATTCCTCTCTGAACAAGAGTACCAAAAGCAATCCCATACACGTGTTTCAGCCTTGTTAGGCCTCATCAGTGAGGTGAAGCTCTGCTACCTTCTTTGAAAAGTTCAAAGAGGATGTTTAAGATGCTTGTGTGCATTTCGCCAAGATTATCACTTAGGGGGGCTGTCTAGGCTCCAGTAAGCAACCCAAGAGGTCAGGCACATGGGTGAGAGGTCACAACAGAGTGCTAGTGCAGGAGACTCAATGTGTATCCAGCTACACCGAATTTTGTCATAGGTTGTGACTGCATTCTAATGATAGTGGTGTTGAGGCAGGTCTGGTGCTCAGTACAAAACCGTTATGTGACCAGCTAGACCAAATTTGACATAGTCGTAGCTGCATTCAAGTGTGCGTCTATGGACAGCTGTGCCTGTGGTGGATGTTCACCAAAATGGTGTATTTACACATACATTAAGCTCAAATGGAGCTTATATTCAATGTTGCTGTGTCATTCGATCTTCTGTGGGGGAGAAAAGTCAACTACCTTTGTAGACATGTTGGACACTATGCACAGCCTATCCTATTAGTTTGTACAAAATGCAAAAGACTGGGTGACGTTAAACATCTTATCGGAGGGACAGACGGGCTACCATTGAAACAAGGCCAAAGGGATTCTCTAAGTGAAATACGCAGGTTACTTTATAGTCTGATTACATATCACCCATGTACTAAAAAAGCTAACCAAAGCAGTCCAATTTAGCTTTTGGATAGAACATTACACAATATTGTGTCTGGGTTTGGAATGAATGGGAATTCTGCCTTAACAATATTGTTCAGGGGGCATAAATCCTGGTTAAATCTCCAAGACCCACCCTGTCGCTTTCTTCACTGGGTGCAGAGCCGTGTTACATGGGGATTCTGATGGTACTTAAATCCCTTGCTGCACCAGAGCAGCAATGGTGTCATAGAAACCTTAGTCAGCTTCTTTTGTCATGGGGTATTGTCTTACTCGAGGTAAAATAGCTCCTTGCTTCAATTTAATTTTGATTGCCCCGACTCCTTTGAACAGACCAACATCATATGGACTGCTGGGTACATAATGTGCTTCGTACATGCGCCAAATCTTCCTGGAGAAAAGACGGAATCCTTTTTATTCATGAAATTCCCTGGGGTATTACCCTGTTTTCAATTTTTAATTGATAAGTAAAGCTAATGTTAAAGATCACTTTGTCATCAAAATCGTCATCTGTAAACAAGTCTTCACCTGTTAAGTCAGTCAGTCGATGTCCTTCGTCTGAAGCTATCACTGTTCTCTAGTTTATCCCTTCCTCATCAACTCTGTACAAAACTACTCTGTCCTCCCTCACTGTTGCTGCTTCTAGTCAATTGTGATTGTCTGTCCTTCTTCCTTGTCCATGGGTTCTTGTGGTCAAAACAGAAATGTGTTGGGTAATACCAATAGTCTGTTTTGTATTCTTGCAAACCATGCTAACAATATGTGTATCCAATAAAGGAACACTTCCAGGTCTAATGGCACACCCCTTTATGATTCCTGTCCATAAAATGCTGTTATAAATTATTTTCCATTCACATAATCAATCACAGGGGTGGAACAGATTTTCAAAAAAGGTAGCAGGTGCTCCTCTCCAGAAAGACCATGGCATGATAACCTGTTCTGAGATGAGAGTTTGCATTTTTTGGAACATATTTTCCTCTGGTCAGTAAATGATACTGTCATGTTTAATCTGCTCATAAAGTCTCTCCCAAATATGTTTAAATTGTGTTTTGCAGGTCTACAATAATGGTATGGATATGTCATGTTCTCCAATATGAAATAGGTAAATTGTCAGTAAAAGGAACCATAGTTGTCACCCCAGAAAATATCTGTGTGTTAATGACAATGCCTGACATTGGAAATTTCCTTTCTCTTAGACAGGATTGAGTCATCCCTGTAGCTACAAGAAAGGAACATGTTTTGCCAGCTATGGATACCCCAACTCTTGGTTCCTCTTGTGGGTCTGGTGTAATTGAAAGGATGGAACACATCATGTCTTTCTGTGAGCTGTCCTATTGTTGGTATATGTCCAGTACCGTGCCAGCAAAAGAATTCTGTCCCACTACTGTCACTCCCCCTATTCTAGGTGTGGGGGTGTGCAGTAATATGACACAGAGATACAAAAATAATGACTGGCCACAAGCTGGTACCATGTATGTATGATCTTTCCCTTGCAGGAAACACATCACAGCAGTCCATGGAGCTGCACATGCCAAATAGCAGAGAAGTAGTGACAAGAAGCAGTATGATGCAACATTAAGGCATTTCGTCAGTACTTCCAGCGACACTACACGTCCCAGTGACAGCAGTGCAGAACCAGGAACCACTGCCACAGTGGATCATGGTAGTAGGACAGGTACCACCCGGCCATCCCCAGCAGACCCAACCCACATTGCAGTACCCATGTCACTGGTGGAAGCAGTTGAGGCAGAGGAATAGGTTACACCTGCTGACCATGTGGCCTAGGCACCCATGCAGGAGGTAGAGGATGAACATCTGCATGGAGGTATACAAGAATACTCGGACAGCCAGGCTGAAGATTGTCCCATCCCTACGCCTCAGATGTCTACTCCATGGGACACACCCACTAACACAATGATGTGGAGATTCATGATCAGGTAGTCCTGTTGGTTGCAGGCCAATGTGACCTAGTCCATGCAGCCAGATGGCAATCTGATGCAGCAGAAACACAGCTGCACATCCAGGAGAGGTCCTGCAACAGCTGGAGCAGCACAACCAGCTCCCCACATTCCACAATGATATGCAAGCATCACTTAAGGAATCCCTTGACATGCACACATTGGCCATGATGGGCCTCCATGAAACTGTGAGAGTGAAGTAAGTTCAGTCCACAAAAAGCAGGAGGAGGCTCATTAGAAGCAATGGTGGACTAGCAGCATCAAATAGGTGATTCACACATGTTGAGTCAGCTGCTGTTATCCTGCAGCATGGCATGCATCTTTAAATGGTTTTCTGCATGGATGACACCAATAGGGTGCTGGAATGTCTGAAAACTGTGCTTGACATATAGGACCAATCACTGCAACAGGCCCTTCTATAGTTGCAGCAGGCACAGTAGTCCACGTCCCATGTGTCAAGCATGACATCCCAGGAAGCAAGCCCACCTCTCACACATGACCACTCCACTCCCACACCACGTTTCAAAAGTTATTGCAGACGGCCAGGAACCACCTTCAAAGAAGACACCGGAAGTTAAATGACCACATCATTATCCATGACAGTGCATTGTACAGTTCACAGAGACATTGGCATTGCACATATGTGAGGAAACATATGCTTCTTCGACCCATAGCCACAGTTGGTCCAGATTCCTACAAGGCAGGATGTGACACGTGAAGAAATGTGTCTGCTGTTTGGACCATAGTCCGAGTTGTGGCAGATTCTCACAAGGCCAGGATGTGGCACTTGAAGCAACATGTGTGGGGTGCCATTGACCTCGCTATGTCATATGGGGTGTACATAGATGACACTCCTTTAGAAGAAATGTGCAAGAACAAGAGGTAAGTTGTGATACCTTGTAGGTTACACCTGCTGACCATGTGGCCTAGGCACCCATGCCCATCACTATAATTCAAATGTTTGTTCTATGTGGCAACTGATGTGCACATGAAATGCATTTCTGCATGCATACCTACCTACTGGGTGGGGGCCTTGGGATGGGATGGCAATGTTGAGTAGTGCATATGATTGGTGGTAGAGCGTCCCCAAATGCATGTGTGCTATGCCATATTGCCCCATGCAGTTATTGATGAATGTGGTCATTTGTGGGATGGCAATGTCCAGGTGTGTGCTGCTTCAGACGTGGACTCCCTGCTCACTGTGCTCAGAGAGGCAGAGCTCCACATCACTGATGAGGCCCAACAAGGCTGAAACATGTGTATCAGGTTGCTGTTGGTACTCTTGAATTGCCATAGCATTTCAGTGCTGGAATGCCCATGTCAGCGGGACAAAGACTGATATGCAAATAGATATTTCCCATCTGTGAAAGGTACAGTGAGCAAAAAGTGATGGCTGCTTACTCTCAAAGTGGAAAAAACCACAGAACAGGTTATCATGCCATGTTCTTTCTGGAAAGAGGCGCCTGCTACCTTTTTGAAAAATGTTTGCAAGGAACTTGGGGTTGGTCACCCTGAGTTACCTGGGGAACCCAAACGTGGCCTCTCTGCTCA
This sequence comes from Ambystoma mexicanum, assembly GCF_040938575.1. Lineage (NCBI taxonomy): Eukaryota > Metazoa > Chordata > Amphibia > Caudata > Ambystomatidae > Ambystoma > Ambystoma mexicanum. The sequence continues at coordinate 96,811,378 of NC_090924.1, forward strand.
CTGTGCTCAGAGAGGCACAGCTCCACCTCACTGATGAGGCCCAATAAGGCTGAAACACGTGTAGGGGGTTGCTGTTGGTGTGATTGTTCAGAGCGGAATTGCCATAGCATTTCGTTGCTGGAATGCCCATGTGGGCGGGACAAAGACTGATATGCAAATAGTTATATTCCCATCTGTTGAAGGTACAGTGAGCAAAAAGTGATGGCTGCAAACTCTCAAAGTGGGAAAAAACCACAGAACAGGTTCTTTCTGGAGAGGGGTGCCTGCTACCTTTCTGAATTGTTTGTGCAAGGAACTTGGGGTTGGTCACCCTAAGTTACCTGGGGGTACCCAGACATGGACTCCCTGCTCACTGTTTTCAGAGAGGCATAGCTCCACCTCACTGATGAGGCCCAACAAGGCTGAAACACATGTATGGGGTTGCTGTTGGTACTCTTGTTCAGAAGGGAATTGCCATAGCATTTCGGTGCTGGACTGCCCATGTGGGCGGGACAAAGTCTGATATGCAAATGGGTATTTCCAATCTGTAAAAGGTACAGTGAGCAAAAAGCATGGCTGCAAACTCTCAAAGTGGAAAAAACCACAGAACAGGTAATCATGCCATGTTAATTCTGGAGAGGGTGCCTACTATCTTTTTGAACATTTTTTGCAAGGAACTTGGGGATGGTCACCCTGAGTTACCTGGGGGAACCCAGACGTTGACTCCCTGCTCAGTGTGCTCAGAGAGTCACAGCTCCACCTCAACGATGAGCCCCAACAAGGATGAAACACGTGTAGGGGTTGCTGTTGGTACTCTTGTTCAGATGGGAATTGCCATAGCATTTCAGTGCTGGACCCCCCATATGGGCGGGACAAAGACTGATGTGCAATTTGATTGTTCCCATCTGTGAGCAAAAAGAGTTGGCTGCAGTCTCTCAAAGTGGGAAAAAACCACAGAACAGGTTATCATGCCATGTTCTTTCTGGAGAGGGGCGCCTGCTACCTTTTTGAATTGTTTGTGCAAGGAACTTGCGGTTGGTCACCCGAAATTACCTGGTGGTACCCAGACATGGACTCCCTGCTCACTGTTTTCAGAGAGGTATAGCTCCACCTCACTGATGTGGCCCAACAAAGCTGAAACACATGTATGGAGTTGCTGTTGGTACTCTTGTTCAGAAGGGAATTGCCATAGAATTTCGGTACTGGACTGCCCACCCATGTGGGCGGGAAAAAGACTGATATGCAAATGGGTATTTCCAATCTGTAAAAGGTACAGTGAGCAAAAAGCGATGGCTGCAAACTCTCAAAGTGGAAAAAACCACAGAACAGGTAATTATGCCATGTTCATTCTGGAGAGGGTGCCTACTACCTTTTAGAATTTTTTTTGCAAGGAACTTGGGGATGGTCACCCTGAGTTACCTGGGGGAACCCAGACGTGGACTCCCTGCTCAGTTTGCTCAGAGAGTCACAGCTCCACCTCAACGATGAGCCCCAACAAGGATGAAACACGTGTAGGGGTTGCTGTTGGTACTCTTGTTCAGATGGGAATTGCCATAGCATTTCGGTGCTGGACTCCCCATATGGGCGGGACAAAGACTGATGTGCAAATTGATTTTTCCCATCTGTGAGCAAAAAGAGATGGCTGCAGTCTCTCAAAGTGGGAAAAAAACCACAGAACAGGTTATCATGCCATGTTCTTTCTGGAGAGGGGCGCCTGTGTCCTTTTTGAAAAATGTGTGCTGCTTTCTATCCTACTATACCCACCACGTATCAGTGCCTGTCACATGGCTGTGTATTCATCTGAGTGTGTTGGTGAACCCTGCTCTTCTAGGTCTCCTCTGTCATCTGCTTCATCCTCACTGTCTGCATTCTCTGGAAATGGCACACCCCTGCTAATTGCAATGTTGTGTAAGATGCAACACACCAGAATGATATTGCGCAACTTTCTAGGGACATAGTGCCTCTGGTACTCTGCAGGAAGCTTCACCAGTTATTCAGCACCGCAAAGGCACAGTCTATGACATTGTGCATCCTCATGTGTGATCCATTGTAGCATTAGGTCAGCCTGCTGCTGTTTGTGGATTTTGCACAGGTGTCAATAACTATGGTCTTCATGGACAAGCAGCATCATCTGTGGGTTAGTTGGGAGACATATTTGTATGCTTATGTTAGGTTTGTGCCATGCTCAATGGCAGTACAGTAGAGTTATGTCTGTCATAGCCGTACGAGCCACAACAGGCTCTTCATCCACCCAGGACTCTGGATTAGCCTCCAGGAAATACTACAGCAGCCTCCCCATTTGCGACCGTAAGACGTATTAACTAGTTTTACATTACCTACTTTGCCTTGAAAATGACCTCAGATGGTCGAAAAACGTGTCTGTAAATTTAAAGAAACACCAGTTTATAATCACTAATATAGATCTAGCAAGCCTTATTAGAGAGAACTTCTCTCCAGTCATTTTCCAGTGTCTAGCGCGAATGTGGCTGCTCTCAGCCAGGGACAGTGGGGCAATGTCCTTAGTAGACCAGTATCACATGCAGCAGGACATGTGACAATCACACCTTAAACCACGGCAGTGCCACCATTCTAGTGTTCCCAAATACCAGTACATACCTCTTCCTCCTATACTCAACGACTGCTTCTGATGTGGAGCGAATGGCCATTTCGCCCATGCCTAGCCCAAAAACATCCTCAGAGAACCCATGGAAAAAGGATGGTTAGGAGCAGAGGAATGGCAAGACAAAGTAGAGGACAAAGAGGGAATCCTTGAGGAGGAGGCTGCTTATTTCTTCATCAACCAACCATTCTAAGCCTGCAAAGCTGTCTGAGTCAATAAGGCTGTGGCTAAAGCCCTTATTGATTTGGGCAGCCGAAAGACGGCTATTCGCTCTGAATTGGTTTGTTCCGAAAGTCTTGAGATGGACAAAGCAGGGAAAATAACTTGCATCCACAGCATTGCTGAGATGTGCCCCAAAGTTCCCCTCACTTTAGAGGTCAGAGGGGACTCAACTGACCTCAAAATTGCTGTCATACCAGGGCTTCCAGAAGACGTAATCATAGGGATGGACTTTCCATCACTTCCCAATCTCTTACAACAAGACCCCAGGAAATCCGCTTAGAAAATGACTTCCCAGTATCATCTTGGGAGGAATTTTCAGAGGAAGTTGATGAATCATCATGGGTTTTGGAGAAGATGGTGTTTACCTTGCTGGCAGCTCCCATAGAGTGCAGCAGTTACAGTTTAATGAAAAGGGTATGTTACGAATCTAGGGGATTCGTCACTTCTCCCAAGAGGGAGCCACCCCTTTTGAAACTAGGGAGGTGAGCCCACTACGCAAAACACTCCCCTGGGGACAGGGCAAGCAGGATCTCAAAGACTCCCCAATACTCCACTTTACAACAGCTCCCTTGACACCTCCAAGGTCCCAGGCGCTTTTCACATATGTGAGAGCTGCAGGGCATGTTAATATAAGGGGGCCTTTAAATGTGCTTGGTGATGCTGCTAACCCCTCTTGGAGGATTAAACCACCTGTCCAATGGTGTTGTGTCTCTCTGTGCTGGGAGAGACCAAACAGGGCAGAGATTCTTCTCCGGGGGGTGGAACCTCTGTAAAGTAAAGGTGTGGCTGGGAGAGGGCCAGCCTGAGCAATACTTCACGCAACCTGAAGAGCTCCATGGTGGAGCGATGAAGAGATCAAGCCGAAGAAAGCAATCAAAGGTTCCCGTGGGGGTACCATAGACCCAAGAACAACAGAAATACTATGAGGGTTTGAAGCTGAATCTACAAATCCACAAGAGGCTACCGAATATGAGCGAGAAAGAGAAACACTCAGAGTAGCTACATTTTAATCTAATAACCCAGGAGAGGTTGCCAAATATCAAAGAGCTGAATCGAATAACTCACAAGGGGTTACTGAATACAAGAGAGAAACAGAAATACTCAGTGGGGGTGAAATTTAGCCCAAAAACCCACGAGGGGCTATCAAATTCAAAAAGACGAAGAAAGCACTCCTAAGGGGTCAGGCTGAATCCTTCAACCCACACAGGGTTAGTGAACCCAAGAGAGAGAGAGAGACTTAGAGGGTGGTTGAACTGGAATACAACAATTCGCAAAGGGACATCGGAGATCAGAGAGTAAGAAATAAAACTAAGAATGAGTGAACATGAGTTAAAGGACCTGCAAAGTCGAATTGCAGACTGAAGGAAATATCTACTTGTTTTGAACAATGCTCTGTTACAAGGGGGTCAGACGCCACATTGCTATAGGAAGCCAAGGAACTTTGATTTTGAACTGCATGAGCAGGCTACGGGCTGAACACCTTTTGTGATTTTATTTTTTTTACATTAGGGAACCATCATCGTAGCAGTACGGCTAAGTGAGGCATTTTCTTTACTTTAATAAAGGTAACACTTTGAACCATGTCCAGTTGTCTGTCTCCTATGTTTGACCTACCACAGGCTACATAGAAGTGTGAGGAGTGTTGGCATGATGTTTTTGTACCAAGTCTTATTAGTGTGTCGTCTGCTGCATTTCACACTTTTTTTGAGTGCTTAGTTGATATTTTGGGAGTCTAACATAAAGGCTGAAAGGCACACATATGTGCCCAACACTAGGACACACATGCGGGTGCAGAACAGACACAAGCATGTTTGCAGAACTGGGACATAAAAGTGAAAAATTCACACGCATGTGTGCAGAGCACTGAGGAACACATTTTCATGCACTACTGAGAAAAGGTGCACACATGCAACATTGAGACAAAGGTGCAAACGCACCACTGATAGAAGGGAATACACAAAGCAGAGACACGCACATGTCCGTGTAGCAGTGGGACACACATGCAAAGCTGGGCTACATGCACATGCAGCACTGAGACACATGCGTGCACAGTATAGATGCTTAAGCCGCAGGGAGACACAGATGCACAAGCACATCTTGAAGACGGTGATGTGCACCTACTACTGATAAACACATGCGAGTGCAGCACAGGGAAACAGATGTGTGCCGTATTGAGGCACGGGTGTGCACACACAAAACGGAGCCATACATGCGTCCTCACTGGGCCTGTAGCACCGTGAAATGAACAAACGCTTATCACTAAAACACAAGCACTCGCAAAACTGTGACATATGTTTTTTAGAAGACGTGCACCATTTATGGAACCTGTCCTTTCTCTGTCACTGTACCGCACGCAGGGGAGACTGTATTCCCTGAGACAACCCTACCGATCTATCCCTGGTACAATTGAAGAAGAGATGAGTCTGCAAGCTCTAGCAGACATGGACATGTTATAAACAAGAATAACAACAGCAATTGACACTATCTCCCAAAATGACACACAGAGTTGCATCAGACAAGAAGCAGATACACACTCACCATGAAGTCACACGGACACTAGGTCAAACTTCATTTAGACATTAAGAATGTTACCTACATTGAATCGAAAATAGGACACATATTCTGAAAATATACGCCAGAACGAAAGATGCATACAAATACACATAATGTTTGCTCAATGCAGAAATGTAATAATAAGTGGCCATTGTGGAGAAAATGGACGGTGCAGCCATTTTAGAATTAATGGAGAATCTAAGGATGTCTCAAAGCTGCAGGGAAAATGTGTCTGCTGAAGCAGCTGAAGCAAAGGCTTGTGTAGGCCAGGCAGAGGCTACGCAGCCTCCTTCCAAAGATAGTGCAGGAAAGGGAGGGTCTACTAGCTAAAAAGTAGAACAAAAGATAACCGTTCCCAAGCACAAGACATATTTCTCTTAGATTAGGTAAAAGAACAACCAACCTTCGGATGTCAGGTGCCAGTTAATTAAAGGCTCAAAAGCACATGAAGAATAACACAACCAAGTATCTAGAGGCCAGAGAAAGAAATAGCACCCATATCAATAAGAGCTAAATTCATGTTAAAAGTCAAACGGGATAATTTGAAATGTGGTTGCCTCACACGTGACTCATATATAAAGAACAGCGTCTATTCATTAGCTCCAGCACACACGTGCTTCAACTCCCTGAACATTCCCGGAGCAAAAATGCTGGTTAAGGCTAAGTTCAAAGTCAGAAGTACCAAGTAATCATTGCTCTCAGATAGCGCTGCCTTGCACCTTTTGCAAGTCCCAATTAATGATTGTTATGATGTATCCCCTCACCTTATTGCTGTTAGAGGTGGTCCTATGTGAGGCGACCAGAAGTTCTGTATCCAATAAGAACACGGACGAGTGCATATTCTATATGTATATAATTCCCTGCACCAATCCCACCTTCACACAGGTTTCAGTAAATGCTATTTCACTTATGATGTATTTTTTGATTGAAGATAATGTTGTGCATGAGATTTTTCGAGAGCGCTGAGACAATTGTGCCTGTTGCTTTCCCTGTTTTATTTTGATTGTTAATAAAACAGGCCTTTGTCAGGGGGTTCACTTTTTCCCATAATGAGCCTGAGGACTGAAGAGCAACCCGTGGACACTGGAGAATAATACGTGAACCTTAGGATGGTCATCAGGTACTACCTTGCTGATAATCCTGCCCCGAACCCTGCCGAGGTGCCCCACAGGTCGAAGATGAGCAGCCAGTTATGGAAGGAGCGATACCGGAGGCCTCAGCTGATCCGTGACTATAAGTATAAGAGCATTGAAGTGACAAACGAAGGTTGGAGGGAGGTGTTTGTGTAGAGGGGGAATTCTGATGAAGTGTTTTTCTATGGGAAGATTACCTAGTACGAGCTCTTTGAAGGTGATGTATTAAACCTCGGAATGAGGTATTGAAGTAGTGAGTGATAAAAGAGCCAAAGGGTAAGGAAGAATATGTTTCAAACATCCCTTTGGGGTGTAAGTAAGTGAAGATTCCCTTGCGTATGACAAGAAGACAGCGCCATGGGGTTTTGGGATTTTGATTGTAAGCTTTCAAAGGTACACCTATGTGTATAAAGGATTGCTGGCCAGCAATAGATTGCGATGAGTTTGAGGAGAGGGAGGAAGGGTTGTCCGCCAGCGGTAGGTGGCGAAGAGATTATTAGAAGCAAGCAGGAGAGTGAGAAGTTCTTTAGGGTTGTGAAAACAAGGGTTTGTTAATGTTGGTCGACATTGTATAGCATGTGGAACTTGTGTTTGTATGTAGGGGCAGTGTCTGGGGTGTGAGACCAAATGGTTATTGGTGAAGCCGAGAGACTTGGGAAGAGGGATAGGAAGTGTCAGAAATGAGATGTAATATTGATTATGAGCGAGTGAAAAAGGAGAACTAAAATAGGAGTTGATTTGAAGGGTGCGTTTTCAAAGATCGGTAAGTATCGGTAGTGAAGAGTGTGACTTGCCATTACGGGAGGATACACTCTCTTCATGCATTTAGACAAATCCCTGCTGAGGTACAAGGATACAATTTAAAAAATATCATGCACAGTGAGTCCGGGCCACAGCAGATAAAATATTTACTTTGGCTACAAGAGGACACTCTTACGAAATCAGTGCTGTAACACATAACATCATATTTACATTCTGCGTATAAGGGTAAAAAATGCAGACCGGATTGGCTATTTTAGAGCTATGGAAAATGTTTTGGGACAAGGCGGAAGATCCACCAGTGAAGAAGTTGATGCTTAATCAGTATTTAGGGGCGGGCACAGCACTCTCGGCTCCTCCTCGCCCTCCCCAGAGCATTCATCCGCCAAACGAAGAACAGGGATATTATTCATTAAATGAATATAGTGACACGTCAGAGATGTGTGTGATCATGACACACAAGATGCGTGATGATGAAGCCCCTGTTGCTTATATTCAAGAGATGCAAGAGCGATGGCATCGTGAGACGATAGAGCCTTGGGACAAAACCAAAGCTATTATTTCCTATATCCCATGTCAAGGGTTACCAGAGCCTGTGCAGAGGACATTGAAAAAATGTGTGGGAATGGAAGCAAAGCCATGGCCAGAAATCCAGTTGACGATAGTTTTTCATTGTCGACTATTACAAGAGAAAGCAAGAAAGAAGCTTCAGGAGAAGAGACTAGAAGAAGCAAAGTTAGTTCAGAAAAAAACAGTTGAAGTTTTACATAGAAGGGGCTATGTTGAAAAGTGAAGAGGGAGTGGTTACACTGGACAAACAGGAGGTACATCCAATGGATGGAGGGAATTTTGCAGGTAGGGGATAATACAATTATTGGCCATGAGGAAGAGGGATTGCATCATGAGGGTGAGGGTTTGGGTTTCAAGCTCCGCAAGGAAGAAGATTTAATGGGGGATCACGCAGATTTGTGGGACCATCACAGCAGCATTGGATGTGGGAAAATGGGACACATTGCCAGAGTATGCAGAAGCGGAGGAAGAATGCAACAGATTGGCAGGATCCAAGAGGTGGTATGGCATATCTCCCACCATACAGTGCATAGCTACCCGAATATTATGCCCATTATTACACGCAGTATCACACATATGTGCCGCAAATGCAACATACACCACAGACGCCAATGCAAGCACAACCATGACCAGTACAGACACAGCTAGTACACATACAGACACAGAAAGCACAGACACAGCCGCAAAGACCAGCACAACAGAATTGCACTATTGCAATGTGGAATGCAAATGCAGGAGCGCTGGCACCTACACCTAGAATCAGCAACATGACTGTAGTGGAGGGGCATCCTTTCACTGGGACAGGCATGAACCTGTATCCACAATTTGACAGCCCACAGACTGACTTGATGTGTTCAATCCTAGCAAGTACACTCGGCCCACAAGAGGATCCAAGAGTCAGAGTAACAAGAGATGACAAAAGGTTTTCCTTCCTTGCAGATACACGGGCGGCCAGGTCCTGTGTTATGGAGGGGAGATACCCAATGTCAAGCATTGGCATCAATGCACAGGGTTTTTCTGGGGCTGCACATTCGGTGCTATTTACTGACAACCTACCCATCACTATAGGGGAACATGACCTCTCCATGCCACAATTATATTCCCATTAGTAACCAGTCAACATCATTAAAAGGGATATGATGAGCAAGCTCAATATGCCCATCTCATTCTCTGACCAGGGAATAGTGTGTTCCACTCCAGGGATTCATTATATGAATGCACAAGAATTCATATGAGTATTGTCAGGGCAAATGGCAGAGAGGGGCGTACCCATGGATCCAAAGGTATTTCAATATGGAGTGATCCTCTTACTAGCATGCCCCCCTGGGATTAGGGCCAAGGTATCACGGCTACTTGCATAATTTCTGTTCAGGACAGAGATACCCATTGATGTAGAGGAAGGACATCCCCTTAGAGGGAAGAAAGGGTGATTATTCACGGGACTGATGATTTAGGGAAGACGTGGCGAGCAGTAATTGCATTGGACAAAAGACACAGGCTAACTGACCTGACAGATGAGGAATTGTTCAAAGACGACAGCTCAGATGATGAAGTGGTATTCTCTATAAGCCTCACATATTGGGTGCACATTGAGAACAGGGAAGTGTCACAGTCCAAGATGATTTGGCACAAGTACCAGGCACAATATGGACCAGCAGTCCTTATGACGTTGGCCTGCCGAAAGAAGTAGGCATAGTACAAATCAAATTAAAAGCAGGGGGAATCCAATCTAGAGTGAGACAGTACCCCATGTCAAGAGAAGCAGATGAGGGCGTTTATGAGAATATCTTCTCTTTCGTGCAGCAAGGGATACAGGTATCATCAAAATCTCCATGCAATACAGCAGTGAACCCTGTGAAGAAATCAATAGGGGGTCATGGAGATTTATTCAGTATTCACACCCTCTAAACAAAATTGTTGAAGTAGAATTCCCATTGGTTCCAAATCAAGCTACACTATTGGGTAACATTCCACCCAAAGCCAAATGTTTCACAGTAATTAATCTAAAAAACACATTATGTTCAATCCCTCTTCACGAGGAATCACAATACCTCATCTCATTCTCATATAGAAACAAAAAGTGGGAACATAGAACAGCTTCACTATCATGCACACACGACACAAGAGAGTCTTGCAGCCCTGATCTTGGAGCAGTGGTTCACATCCAACCTTGATGAGCCTGTTGCTGCTTTTGTTGTTAACTGTGCAGTGTGCCAGAAATTCACAGCCAGCAGGGCACGCACTGAGTAGTGAGAGGAGTAATACCCCGTCACACCAGACCTTTTCAGCATTTGCATATCGATTATGTAGATATACTCCAAAATTGTAATGGCTACAGATACATGTTGGAGGTTGTATCCCATTTTTCTCGATAGATCGAAGTGGGTCCATGTACACACCCCAATGCCACATGTGATGAAAGGTTCCTAATAGGAGAGGTATTCCCAAGATGGGGAGCGTGCAAAGTCCTCCAGTCTGACAATGGACTACATTTTGTGAACAAATTGTTTGAGCATATCACAATCCTTCTGGGCATTAAGCATACATTCTCTTCCATTTATCACCTGCAGGCAAATGGAATTTGTGAGCTCCTCAAAAGCCTTCTCAAAGAGAGGATAGCAAAGCTCAAAATGACCCTGAGAAAAGCATAGCCCTATTGTCTACCCTTAGTTCTGTTTGCATTATGTAATCAACCCAGCTCAGACCATCACATCACTCCTTATGAGCTGGTAGCGGGATGCCATATGCACACACCTTTTGCTCATACCACTAGAGCACAAACAGATGCCCACAGAAATGTTGTTGTACTTGGAACTGAAATGCATGACTACCTGAATGCAATGACTGCAAGTGTCTCTTTTATGTCTCAACAGCTTCGAACCCGGGAGGTGAGGTCGAAGAACAATGAGCAAGAGAGTGAACAGCCTGATTTTCAGACTTTACTCCAAGCCACTGCCTCATACTTTGGTGATTCTGTTTATGTAAAAAATGATGTGCGACCTGGCAAAAGCTAAAATTTGAAGGACCCTTTGTGGTGGAAGAAGTTACTCCCACTGCCATTAAAGTACAAGGAAGGCACACCTGGTTGCACCTCAGTGACATCAAACCCTTCAAAGGAGAGACCCACCTGCCACCAGCCCCAGATGATGAACCAGAAGAACAAGTGACAGGAGTCTTGAAGAGGTCAGCAACAAGAAATAGAAAACAACCTGCGAACAAGAACCAGCAATAAACTGTCTTTTCTTACACAACGGTCATCCGGCTCAAATGAACTTCCTTCTTAAGAACATTTTACCTGTATAATAAAAGCATTGCCTATGTTGAAGACAAAAAAAGGGGAACATGAAACCAGTACTAGATGTTGCCTCTAAGAGTACTGCTTCACACAATTGTTGCCTTTATAATTGATAGCTATCATGCCTTCAAGACAACCAAGACACCTCTTATCACTCTATTAGTAGATTCCAAGACTAGATTTATTTTTGAAAAGATCCTTTAGGTGATCATGACACAGTTTCTCTAGTAGCTAATGGTAACTTGACATCAATTTAAGGGTATCCCCTGATAGGAATATACCAAAAAAGGAGAAGCAAAATGTTGAATACTTTTTAATTCCATTAGGTATTTGCTTCTGACACGCACACCCCTTTGCACCATGTGGTCACAATAACAGCGATGATTGTAGCTGGCCTTTTTAAATTCTGGTGTCTCTACCTCAATTTGGAGAAGGTTGTTTCCTTTCAGTGATTACGTTTCAGCGTGATAAGGCTGTCTCATCTCTCTGTCAAAATCCTAAGTTAGCTACTTTCGTCTTTCCATCTTTGTATACAGCCAGCCCTTTTTCCTAGTTTGTCTTTGCTGTAACCTAGTTTTTTTGGATTGATTTACTTGCGAGCTATGCCTGTACCCTACGTCCTTTCTGAGTGGGTAAGGTTGTTGGTAGTGTTGGGCATGTATGCTAATTTCTGTCCTCATGTGGTTGTCGCTTGTGTTCTATTCCACCTAGCATTGTCTCTCTTGTTCTTGTAGGAGTTTCCCTTAGTTGGTCCCTGGTTTTGTCCGTGCCATGATATATTCTGTCAATCTGTTCTTTGTGTTTCCTGTTTGATTGTTTTAGTTTTCTAAATTTAAGGTGGTCTTTGGTGTTTCTTATTTCTTTTGGGAGGTTGTTCCAGGTTTTTGCGTCTTTTTGGGAGAAAGAGGAGCCCACTAGTTTTTTCTTGACGTATGGTTTTGTTTCCAGGCGGATTTCATTTCTTGATCTGATGGGTCTCGTTGGCTTGTAGATTATTTTCTTTTGAAGGAATTCTGCTCCTGTCCGCTGATTGCCCTGTGTGTTAAACACATAGTTTTGAACGTGATACGATGTTTGATTGGGAGCCAATGTAGTAGTTTTACTGCTGGAATTATGTGGTCTCTTCTGGATAGTTGGCAGAGGAGTCTTGCTGCCGCATTTTGGATGCATTGTAATTACTTCAGGAGGTATTCCAGCATCCCGAGGTAGAGGCTGTTTGCGTAGTCGATTCTTGACATGATGAGGGCGACGATTGTCATTGTTTTGTTGGTGAAGGAGAGGAAAGGTAGAATTCTCTTGTTGTGTGAAAGAGGAAGAAGCATTTCTTAATTATTGTGTTTACTTGTGGTTCTAAGGTTAGAGTGTTATCCATTAGGATTCCCAGGTTTTTGACTACCTTAGACGGTGTGAGCATAGTTCTCATTTCCATTGGCCAGGGAGTGTAGGTGTTGTTCTCTTGGTTTTTGGATATAATCATGATTTCTGTCTTTCCTGGGTTGATTTTCAAGTTGTTGGCGTTTATCCAGTAAAAGATTTCATTTAGACATTCTACCAGGGTTCAGTGATCGTCTTGAGTATCTTCAATTTTGTAGATGATTTGAGTGTCGTCTTCATAGTTGTGGCATGTAATGTTGTATTTTTTGAAGATCCTGATTAATGGTGTCTGGTAGATGTTGAAGTATAGTGGTGATAGTGAGGATCCTTTTGGTACTCCACAGTCGTTAACTCGTGGAGTAGATTTGTCGGGTTTTATCCATACTTTTTCTGTTCTGCCTGCTAGGAATGATTTAATCCAGAGTAGTGCCATGTCCGTTATACCTATATCTTCCAATCTTTTGATAAGGATGTCATGGCTTACTGTGTTTAAGGCTGTGGAGAAGTCAAGCAGGTCTTTTTGTGTGTTCGTGGCATTGGCGATTGTGTCATCATAATGCCTTCTCTTTGCCTTGTGAATTTCCTCCTTACATGATTGGATTTGTCTCTGGAACTGGGTTTTCTTATCTTTGTCGTATTCTTTCCGCAATTTCAATTCCAGCTTCTTGTTGTTCTTTTTCATGGTGCCTAGTAGTGGGGTGAACCATTTGCCATTGCTCTTTTTCTTGAGGGGGTAAATGGTTTTTCCAGGGAGATGTTTTAAATTGTATCAGCAGTCCATTTGTGGAGTAGATCCACTTTCCCGTCTAGGTCTGCCTTCTCCAGTTGTGCTGTTGAAGGTTTGGTCATCTTCAGTTGTTCTATTAGGTTGCTTGCTTTGAAGGTTTTCCAGTTTCTTTTTGTGGTGGTTGGAATCTTGAGGGGCTGGATGCTGACATGGGTTGGTAGTGTGATCACCAATGGAATGATGAGATGGTCGCTCCAAAGTATTTGTTTCTGTGGTGCCGTGGTGATAATTTTTTTCTAGGCGTAGATTGCGTCAAGGGTGTGTCCTGCGGAGTGTGTTTCCCCTTTGACCAACTGTTGTAGTTTCACAGTTGTTAGCTGCCCAATTAGTGAGTTTTGAAAGTTTGTGTGTTTTTCTTCTAACCAAATGTTGAAGTCCCCCAGGATTATTAGATGTTAGTATTCGATGTCTATGCTGGTGATGGCTTCTATGAAGTTATCGATGAAGGTTGCATCGTATGTCGGTGGTCTGTAAAACAGTATGAATTTAATGTTTGTTTTTGGATTCGCCGATAGGTGTATGACCATGGATTTGCAGTTCACGATGCTAAGAGGTTTGTTTGTTTTTACTTTCAGGTGTTCTTTGAATGCTATTGCAAGGCCTCCTCCTTTATTATTTTTCCTGTTTAACTGAAGGCGTTTGAAGTTGGTGGGGAGGCAGCTTTGGAGTGTGATTTTGTAGTTGTCATATAACCATGTTTCTGTGATGAATAGGATGTTAATGCTGTTGTCGCAGAGAAGATCGAAGATCTCTGTTGAGCATTTTGACATGGATCTTGCTTTTATTAAGTTGCAGTAGATTTTAAAGGTATAGTTTGGTTTGTGTTTTATTGTCGCCGTTGTCTTCTGATGGTGATAAGGTTTCCTTCGAAGTCGATCTCTAGTTGAGGGGTTGGTACAGTTGTGTCTGTGTTGTTGAAAAGCTGTTCTAGGCTCAGTGCTGGGTTTTTGTTTTCATCAGGCTCCTCTTCTAAATGCTGTGGCTGTCGAGCGGGGGGTCCTCTTGTTTTGATGATGTAAGGGGTTAGGGCGTCGATTATGTTCTTGTTATCTCTAGCTTTGTCTGTTCTTCTTCTGCATGGTTGTGTTTGGTTGTGGTCATTCTTGATTTGTACATTGGGTCGGTTTGTTCCGGTGAGTGGTTATTTGTGAGGTATGGTGTTAGGTAAAGGGATTTCTCTCTTCTCTCTGTGCTGGCTCTGGTATAAATTTGGTCTGTGGGAGTGTGTTCTGCAGTTGTGAGTCTTCGGTGGTGTTTAGTTCAGTTTGTTCTTTCTGCTCTTTGTCTTTCCTTTGATCCAATTCGTTTTTGCTGCATTTTTAGTGTTTTTTTGGTTGGTTTTGTTTGGTTCGTTGTTGCAGAGTTGGTCTTTGTGCTTTTTGGTCCTTTTGTCTTGTGGTGTTGGACTGGGTGTGGGGGATTGTCCGATACAAGCTTGAGCTTTGTCTGTTGGGTGGTCTAATCCGGTGATATCGCTAGTGTAGTTCGGTAACTGTCTCGAGTTTGGGCTGTCCGGTTGGGGAGGTCTACTAGGGTTATATCGCTAGGGTATTTCAGTTGCTGTCCCTAATGTGGCTCTCCCTGGAAGAGACTTACTGCAACAAACAAATCTCTGTGGTGTGACGCAGGGTAATGTTCACAGCAACATCTCAGAATGTCAGGGCCAATGATCACAGTACCATCTCGGCTGGGCAGGTCTAATACTTACAGCGCTGTCCCAATGTGGCACCCTCTAAAAGTGGTTAAAAGGCCTTCTTGACAGTTCTCCAATGTTGTAACGCAGGCCAGTATTCACAGAGCTATCCTATTGTGGTCCAGGCTAATAGTCATAGTAGTATCCCAGTGTGGGACAGGGTGATAATCACTGTGTTATCCTCGAGAGGCGCAGGGTAGTAATCCCAGTACTATTCTTATTGTGGTGTTTCCTAAATGTGATTTAAAATAATATCCACAAATCTGTACGGGTGCTGAAGAGACTGTTAAGTACAGTACTGTCCCAGAGAGGCACAAGCTAATAATCCTGGGACTATCCTAGAAAGGCACACGTTTGTAATCACAATACTGTTCTATTTTGGTGCTTTCTAGATGTGTTTCAGATCAATATGTTCTCCTCTCTACGGGTGCGGCATGGTCTAATAGACTCAATACTGTCCTATAGAAGTACAAGCTATTAATCGCTGTGCTGTCCTAGAGGGGTACAGGCTAAGATTCACACCACCATCTCAGAAGAGACATAAGCAAATAATCACAGTAATATCCTAGAAGGTAAGCTGATAATCAAAGTACTATTTTAGAAAGGCATATGTTAATATTCACATTACTATTCTGTTGCACTGCTTTCTAGATGTGATTCAAGTCAGTATGTGGTAGACTCTAGGGGTGTGGCACAGTCTAATAATCAAAGTACTGTCCCAGATGGCACAAGCTAATAGTCAAAGTAATATCCCAGAAGGCAGGCCGATAATCATAGTACTATTCTATTGTTTTGTCTTCCAGATGTGATTCAGTTCAATAAGTGCTAATCTCCAAGGGTGGGTGCAGTTCGATAATCACAGTACTATCCCAGAGAGGCACACGCTCATCATCACGGTACTATCTCAGAGAGCACAGGCTAATAATCACAGTACTATTCTATTGTGGTGTCTTCCAGATGTGATTCAGCTCAATATGTGCTAGTCTCTAGGGGTGCGGTGCAGTGCAGTCCAATAATCACAATACTATCATAGAGAGGCACATGCTATTAATCACGGTGCTGTCCTATGAAGGCACAGACTATTAATCACAGTACTATCCTGGAAAGGTACAGGCTAATAATCACAGTGCTATCCTGGGTAGACACAAGCTAATAATCACAGTACTATCCTAGTGAGGCAAAGGCTATTAATCACATTACTGTCTTTAGAAGGCACAGGCTAATAATCACGTTACTGTGTCAGAGAGACACCAACTAATAATCACATTCCTGTTCCATTGCGTTGCTTTCTAGATGTGATTCAGCTCCATTTGCGCTAGTCTCTAAGTGTGTGTCACGTTCTAATAATCACAGTACTATCCTAGAGAGGCACAAGCTAATTATCGCAGTACTATCCTAGCAAGGCCAAAGCTAAAGTCACGGTACTATCTTAGAGAGACAGAGGCTAATAATCACAGTACTATTCTATTGTGGTGCTTTCTAGATGTGATGCAGCTCTATATGTGCTAGTCTTTAAGGGTGCAGTGCAGTCTAATAATCACAGTACTATCCTAGGAAGACACGGGCTAATAATCACGGTACAATCTTAGAGAGACACAGGCTAAAAATCACCACAGTACTATTCTATTGTGGTGCTTTCTAGATGTGATTCAGCTCAATATGTGCTAGTCTCTAAGGGTGCGGTGCAGTCTAATAAACTCAGTACTATCCTAGGGGGCATAAGCTAATAATCACGGTACTATATTAGAGAGACACAGGCTAATAATCACGATACTCTTCTATTGTGGTGCTTTCTAGATGGGATTAAGCTCAATATGTGCTAGTCTCTAAGGGTGTGGTGCAGTCTAATAATCACAGTGCTATCCCAGAGAGGCACAAGCTAATAATCGCAGTACCATCCTAGCGAGGCACAAGCTCATAATCATGGTACTATATTAGAGAGACACAGGCCAATAATCATAGTACTATTCTATTGTTGTGCTTTCTAGATTGATTCAGCTCAATATGTGCTAGTCTCTAAGGGTGGAGCGCAGTTTAATAATCACTGTACTACCTTAGGAAGGCACAAGCTAATACTCACGGTACTATCTTAGAGAGGCACAGGCTAATAGTCACAGTACTATTCTACTGTGGTGCTTTCTAGATTTGATTAAGCTCAATATTTGCTAATCTCTAAGGGTGAGGCACAGTCTAATAATCACAGTACTATCCTAGGGAGGCACAAGGCTAATAATCACGGTACTATCTTAGAGAGACACAGGCTAATAATCACGATACGGTTCTATTGTGGTGCTTTCTAGATGTGATTAAGCTCAATATGTGGTAGTCACTAAGGGTGCGGCACAGTCTAATAATCACAGTATTATCCTAGAGAGGCACAAGCTAATAATTGCAGCACTATCTTAGAGAGACGCAGGCTAATACTCACAGTATTTTGTATGCAAACCACTGGCAGTATTAGGATAATGGGAAGAGGTTGCAGTGAATGCGAATAATGAATGCATCAACCAGTGGCCTAGGATTACAAATCCACTCACATGGGTCGATGATGAGGGAGGGCCTGTGTGGATAATACCCCTAGAGAATGTCACCTTATGCTTCCGAAATAATGGTACAATAAACGTTGGGAAAAACAAAGGGTGTGGACAAATCTTTGATGCACGGGGAATGAAAGAAGGAACAGCTGTACTAATGGATCACTGTTTGGCCTGTGAATCAAGAGCCTACATAAAGTTGCCCCATAGGTGGGAAGGACTCTGTTTCTTAGTAACGATAGTCATACCCGCTCATGTAGTACCCCAAAGCG
This sequence comes from Ambystoma mexicanum, assembly GCF_040938575.1. Lineage (NCBI taxonomy): Eukaryota > Metazoa > Chordata > Amphibia > Caudata > Ambystomatidae > Ambystoma > Ambystoma mexicanum. Next base: position 96,829,169 of record NC_090924.1, read on the forward strand.
ATATACAGATTACGGATATCCCCAAGATGGATGCACACCTAAGGAAGAAAAGGTCCCTCACTTTCTCGTGTAGGAAAAGGGAAAACTATTTCTTGGCAAAATCAGTGGAGACCTACAACAACATGCCTGATGAGCATAACTTGTTCAGGAAAACAGCAGTGGTTTTCTCTGCCATCTTTCTCCCTAAAGTGAAGTTCACTGCAAATGCGAAATAGCCCCAAATTCTAACAGTAAAAGGATCCAGTGCCATAAGGGAAGAGCCGAGAGCCATCAGACTCATGGCTCTCCAGAACAGGTGTGTCCTTGACTTGCTGAAAGCCATGGAGGGAGGCATGTGTGCAGAAATTGGCCTGTCTTGCTGCACTTACAAACCTGCTCATGATGACAAAAATGGAACCCTCATTGAGGTAATTGCATTGTTGTCAGATCTCCACATCGTAGATGTGGTGGAAGATATCCCAAACAATGACTGGCTCTCATATCTTTTTTCCTGGATCCCTTCCTGGCTTACTAATGCATTCAAGATATTGATAGCAATACTGGTGTTAGTACTCTTGGGATTCTGCACTGTGAGGATAGACACGAGCCAATATAAAATAAATGCTTAAACAGTGATGGGATGAAGATAGTGGTGTACCTGGATTCCCAGGTGCATGAGTACACACGAACTGATGATCTATCTCACTTGAACTTAAAACAAAATGCTGTCATATGTCCAGGTTTCAAATGTGGTTACCCCCAAGATCCCCGCAATTATGTGGGATACTGGGTATTCTGCAAACTAGAGGGGGAATGCTGCTATATGACCTATTTGGGTGACCTGATGGGGATGACAAAGATATGGACCCCCAAGAGACATTGCAGGGGAGAGGGACCTCTGAAAGATGTGGTTGATGACTCGACCAGAGGGGGCAATGTCGAGAGGCACATGAATGCATCATCCATAGCATCTACCCCTCCCTCACCTCCATATTGTAGAGATGGAAGCCATGCACCATTTATGGAACCTGTCCCTTCCTCACTGCTGTACCGCAAGCTGGGGAGACGGTAGTCACTGAGACAACCCTACCAATCTGACCCTGGGACGAATGAAGAAGAGATGAATCTGCAAGCTCTGGCAGACATGGACATGTTGTAACCAAGAATGACAAAAACAATTGACACTATTGCCGAAAATGACACACATAGTCGCAGTAGACACAAAGTAGATAGACACTCATCATGAAGTCACACAGAAAGTAGGTCAAACTGCATTTAGAGTTGAGGAATGTTACCTGCATTCAATAGACACTAGGACACATATACTCAACATATACAGCAAAACGCAAGATGCATAAGAATACACATTATGGTTGCTCAAGGCAGAAATACGTGGCCGTTGTGGAGAAAATGGATGGCACAGGCATTTTAGAATGAATTGAGAATCCAAGGACACCTCAAAGCTGCAGAGATAATTGTTCTGCTGAAGCAGATGAAGGAAAGGCTTGTGCAGGCTAAGGAGAGGCTGCGTGACCCTCTTCTACATGCTTCAATTCCCTAAAAAATCCTAGAGCAAAAACGCTGGTTAAAGCAGAGTTCAAAGTCAGAAGCCCTGGCCTGTGGTCTAGGAACCCAGAGATGGTATCTTGGGCAATTAAAAGAAGCAGCTCTTCAGTGCCTCTCCGCCTACCAATACATTTTTCCCATATGCTGATGAACTGACAAAATGTCCAGGGTTGGTAAAGCCAGTACTAACTAATCATTGCTCTCAGATAGCGCTGTCTTGCAACGTTTGCAAGAGCCATTTCATTATTGGTATGATGTAGCCCCTCACCTTATCTCTTTTAGAGGTAGTCCGAGGTGAGGCCACTAGAAGTTCTATATCCATAAGAACAAGAACCAGTATGTATTCTATATGTAGATAATTCCCTGCACCAAGCCCACCTTTGCGTAATTTTCAGTAAATGCAACGTCACTTATGACAACTTTTTTAATTATAAGTTAATGTTGTGCATGAAATTGTTTGAAAGTGCTGAGACAAATTATATTTGTTGCTGTCCCTGTTTTATATGGATTATTAATAAAACAGGCCTTTGCCATTCCCCTTGGCTCTTCCGTTTCTTGGGCCCGGGATTTCTGAGCCTATATGGTCTGCCCAGGGCTGGGACTTTCCGCCTGACCATTTCACATGTGCAAGTGCAGCACTGAGATACATGTGTGTTCCCAGCACTAACACATACTTGTACGCACAGAACTGAGATACAAGTGCACACAGCACTGAGATACACAGGGGCATAACGTACTAAGACACTGGTGCACACTTGCAGCTCTGAGACACTACACTGATGCACTTGCAATATGCCCGCACAGAACTAAGACACAGGTATGCATGTTCAGCACCGAGACACATACGGCAGTATGGGACACTGAGACACAGATGCATGCTGGCCACACTGAGACACCCTACCAACGATATGGCACTTTCCATTGGCCTCCATAAAGCCCAGGTTTTTTTACAGGCATAGCCCTTTTACTGAAGATGTGCGTAAAGAAAAAATCGGATCTGCCAAACTTGATACATATTTTCATTTCCCTGAGAAAAGAATATATATCTATATATTCTATCTTGCATACTGAGCCTATAATACAATGTAACACGGCTCACATATCACACATCAACAGAAAGGAGGGGAACAAAGGAGCATTGTTACAAATCCACAGAAACAACAACTTAGAATTAGCACTGGAAAGAAACTTAGCATTGCAGAAAGGGCACATTCTATTGAAACACAAGCATTGAAACACACAGAGCTTTATAACAAGCATAACATTGATATGAACTAGCAACAAAGAGAATATAGCATTTTGCCAAGAAACAGAGACTTCTTTATGGGAGGGCAAAAGGGGCACTTGCCCCGAGCACCGACCTTGGAGGGGGGCCCCACAATATTGTCTGATGGAAAGAAGTCCCACTATTCACAAAAAATAAATAGCATGTGTTGGGATATTTTATGGCATTTTACTGAAGCTAAAAATATTTCCTGTCTGCTGTTCACAATTACATTCTGCTCTGATTAATTCATCCAGTAATGCTTTCTGTCTTCACTGTGGTATACATAGTTTGTGCATTCACTACGACACAACTCCTGCAGTATGCTCACCTTTCTGTGGGGATCAGAATGATCATGTGCAATAGCCTAGGTTCAAATGCATATTGGTAAATTTGAGTGCTGTGATGATTCTGAAGATAGCTCAGCGTGTTAATCACTCATTGCAGAGATCTGTGTTTATTTGCAAGATTACAATACCAAATTCCAGCAAGGCGGCCTCAGCCTTTCCTATGTCTGAAGTTGATAAACCTGTATGTATATGAACTTTGTTTTGTAGCTCATCAGGTGCTATTAGCAGCAATCTACCTGCACCAGATAGCGCTTGCTATAAAAACAAACACTGCATCAGTATGGGGACGATCTATGAATCGGTTTCTTCAGATGGCCGGTTGTAAACCCTGGGCAGCAACCCCTAATGATGAGCAGAAAGTGTAAGTCTGGAGAGGTGATTAAGTAACCTCCTTTGAAACTGTGGAACCAAACCATTCATTCATATATCCTGGCTTTTCCAGCAGATAAACAAGTGGTCCTGGACATATCGGGCCTCATTACGAGGTTGGAGGTAGCCATGGTGCTGTTAGCACCATGGCTACCCCGTTACCGCATACCAGGTCCGGGTTCCCTGAATGGGGAATTACCAGGCCATTCCAACCTTGGAAGAACCGGTATTTCCCCATTCAGGGAACCCATCCCCATTCCCATTCGAGCCCCCATAGGGCTCAATGGGAATGGGGAGCATGCTAATAACGGGCCTGTTCATAACAGGCCCGTTATTAGCATGCTGGTCCTTTAGCGGCTCCCGCTAAGTGCACCTGGTAAAACCAGCCACCCTTCGCGGGACCCGCTAAAGGACCTTGTAATGCAGAGGTAAGGGGTTAACGGCACCGGCACCTTTACCGGCGCCGTTAACCCCTTACCTCCAACCTCGTAATGAAGCCCATCATCTTATGTGCATGAAAGTACTGAGCTGTCTTCCATTAAAAGGTTTGCATTTTCACATGCTGGTGGCATTGTTTAGCCCATTACCTGATCTTACTTTTTCTATTGGCCATTTGACTGGAAGGGGTACTAGACGGACGAAAGCACACCAGCTATCGCAGGCCTAAAACAAGCATATTTTAAGGTCTGCTGATTTAACATAAAAGCAGTTTGCTTTTTTGTATAATTCAAAGGTTTATCGGCACGTTTATAGATAACAATTTCACGAGCCTGTGTTTTGGGCATATTTAAAGCTTTAAAATACATAAGAAAAACCCAGATAAAATCTTTTAATATCACATTAATTGTAATACTGGTTCTCGTATACTTTCCTTGGTGATGGAGACGATGAAGCTAGAATCATACCCATTTTTCATAATATGCTTCTATAATATTTTGTCTTAAAGAAAAATCCTTGGTAAAGACTGCAAAAGAAGGTGGTAAAGTGAAGAAATTGCAGAGTGAGCGCAAATCCCAGGATAACAGTTTAACCAATGTGCGATGCTCATCTAATTTAATCTCATATTGCCTAACCTGTCAAAATGACCAGTCCCTAAACCTTTCAAAATTGTCTTCCTTCACATATATATATATATATACAATGGTATGTGTAGTCTTCTACTTGCTTCCAATTGGTCCCCTGTCTCCATGCTTGATCACTTTTGAATTCTGTTAGGCGTCTAATCTGAGTCGTCTGTATATTCTGGGTTATGTGCACCTTTTTCATGCAATCTGTGCCCTGCATTTATATTATGGCCGATATACCTTCCTTGTGTCTGCTATTGATGAAGAGTGTCCTGTACCCATGCTAGAACACAAGTACCCTTATCGTGGACTGCTAATGTTGCCCTTGAAACCCTACTTGTTTATTATTCTGATTATATCAAGAATGAAGAGGGTAATGGGACTGAAGGGAGCACCCATGCTTATTTTGAGCGCTGTGAGGCAGCATGTCAAGCTATGGGTGGTGATCGTGATGATGGGAGCACAACCAGATATTCGGATCGCAAAATTCTTTGGTTCTGTTGGAGGGGTGCCTCAAAGGTGTCGGTGCCCCGGGTCTCAAAAGTGCTTAAGGTGGCACTGCCAAGAAACACGCATATCATTAATACAAGTGCAGAACTGATCACACCTAGCAGTGAAACATTTAGAATGCAACAAATCCACCCTTATCCAGTTAGGTATTCCACTTTTGGTCAACTTTATTTTTTTTAAGTATTTTTTGCATTGAGTTTTCTGTAGATCATCAAAAGCCATGATTTTTGGGGGCAACATTGTTCACTGCGATGTTTTGAAATGACCAGCCAACCACAATAGATTATAATTTTACCTGAAAAAGAATATGCCTATATATGTGCACATTGAGTGTGTGATGCAGTGTAAGATGTCTATGGGCCTCATTACACGGATGGCGGTAAGGATTTACCGGTACCGGTAAAATACTGGTACCGGTAAATCCTTACAGCCTTACTACGAGGTCCCTTTGCGGGTTTGGGGGATTTTTGCAGGTGTTAAAAACCAACCCGCAAAGGGACCCAGGGAGCTTATTACGGTACCGCAATTTGCAGTACCGTAATTTGCGCCTTCCCCATTCCCATTGAGCCCTATGGGGCAAAAATGGGAATGGGGAAGGGCAATGGTGGAAGGGGGAATTACTGCCACGCCAACCTTGGAATGGGGCGGTAATTCCCCTTTCTGCCAAGGCGGTGCTGGTATTTCACCGGCATGAACCATGGCGCTAATAGCGCCATGGTTCTCCGCCATCCATGTAATGAGGCCGTCTGGCACCTCAAAGAGAGGAGGAAAACAAATCAACATTGTTCTGAATCCCTAGAAACAAAAAACGTTAAATGAACAAGGGAAGGAAACCTAGCATTGCCGGAAGCTCACATACCACTGAAACACCTGTATTATTGAATCACCCGAAGCATTGATACAAACTAGCAATGAAGGGAATAGCAAAGAACACACAAACCATTGATACAAACACATCGTTGATACAAACTAGAAATTGAAACACATGTAGCATTGAAACACATAGCACTTAAACAAACAAGGCAATGGGATGCTGAAAGGTAGGTGTATCACCCATTAGTACCCAGCGAGGTGGGGTGGTGGCATCCCAGCCAATGAGGCGGCTTGGAGCGGGACCCTTACTACACAGGAAAAGACCCCGCTCCAAGCATCCTCGGAGCGGGAGTACATCATTTACCCCTGTCTGCACCAAAGGTAAGTGCGCTCCCTGCGTACCCTGCCCCTTCCCCAACCCCACCCCTCTTTTCCACATATCTGAACCCCTCCCTACCCAAACCCCACTTCTCTGCACTCCTTTGGTGCCAGAAACAGGACTGGTCCCGTAACATCTCTGGCGTGCAATTAGCCACAGTGGAAAGGAAGAAGGGACTACACAGTATCGTCTCCACTTTCCATGGCGGCTATTTTGTTTGTTTATTTTTTACCATTAATTTCGAGAGAAAAAAATGAGAGAAAAAAAAGCAAACCAAATGACCGCCAGGGATCGGGCAGAAGGGACTACACAAGTCCCTTCTCCCTTTACATGGCAGCCATATTGTTTGGGGTACTAATAGCAAAAGAAACCCTCAGAGGGAGGCATTACCAGTCTGGTAATGCCCAGTTTCGCTCAGACTTGTAACTATCGCCCCAGCGGCATTATCAGAACAGTAATGCAACCCTCTGAGGGTTCTATTGCTGCACTGACACACATAGAATTGATAGGCACACTTATCATTAAGGCACATGTGCGTATCACTCATACACTCACCTGCACAGCACTGAAACACATGTGCATGCATCACTGATTCAAATGAGCAGGTGCGCAGGGCTGAGACACATGCATGAACAGTACATCAACACCCTCTTGCAATGCTCAGACACCAGCACACAACACTGAGACATGCATGCCTGCACAGCACTGAGTCAGAGCTGCACGCAGCATTGAAACATAGCCACATACAGTACTGAGACACACACTTGCATATCACACAGACTCACACCTCTGAGACATTGGTTGACTCGTAGCCCTGATATGAATCCATGAACGCAGCGCTGAGATTCACATGCAGAACTGTGAGGAATTTATGCATGCAGTACTGAGATACAGACAAGCATTCAGCTTTGAGATACAAAGGTGTGCATGCTGCACTGAGACACAGATGTGCATGCTTAGCACTAAGACGCACACTGGCATGATGTGTTCTAACACCTCAAAGTGTCTCATGTGCTAGCTGGAATTACCAATAACGATCTCAGACCCAAATGACCGGACAGACTCAAAAAATACTATTAACATAAAATAAAATAGGGCAATCTGGTGAACAGCAGGCTGTAGTTCACACACTCACACCCACATTTGATTATACAAAGGTTTTATACATCGACATGCGTCATCTATGACATCATCCTATGTGGCAAACTGTAAAACCTATTGAAGGAAGGGATTGGTTAAGGGAACATCTCTACATACATACGTTGTAAGTGCTATTAATATTACTGGATGCCACTTATCGGGTGGGTACGCCTTGAACCATCTCTAAATACGTATAATACTGATTATAGCAGAAAAATAGCAGCGGGTTGGCCTATTGAACATTGTATAGCATGTTGCTACATAGACTCTCTGATTGGTTGGCATGCTTTCCCAACCTTGCACTTTTTGCTCGTTAGCAGCACGTAAGCAAAACAGAAATCAGGTGCCAAGAGTAATGTCAGACTACTCCCCACTTTCACAATTACTCCATCATCTCTCATCAGTCAGGGTCTAAGCCAAGACTTCTCCTTTGTAGTTGACCTCGAATCCTCTTCTCTGTTCTGGGACATTCAAGTGAGTGTAGGCAGACCATTATCTTCATTTGGGCCCAATGAATAGCCCTTGTTTTTGACTTCTGAATCACTTGTGAGGAGACCACAAATGTGTCCATTTCGACCTTCTTTTTACTGCTATTTAATTCAATTGAGCTGGATGTCATTACCCTCGTTGGCCTCTGGAGACTTGCTCACTCCATCTTGCATAGGTTTTCTGGATCTTTAATTGTCCAATACTTGGATCTTGCAGATGTTTTCCTCTTTACTTAATCTAAGAAAAATATGTTTTACTTACATGACTTATCCTTTTGACTTCCTTTGTGCTTTGTAATGATTCCTTGATGTAGCATCCTTGATCCCACACCAATAAACTCTTCTTTATTCCTTTTATTAAGCTGTTTTTCCAGTGTCTCCCGACTCTGCAGCCCTGGTCTGTCTCTGAGGTAGCTTAATTTGTTTCAATACAAGTCTGATGTCCATATTTCCATCATGGCCACCATGGCCAAGTTCTGTTTTCTTCTGCAGCAAGCCTCTATATGTCTCGCCTACCTTGCCTTTCTGCTTATATACACTTATTAATTAGCAAGTTCCATTATCTTCTTTACATATGATTTCTTCATATTTGATTACATATTTCTCTTGTTATTTCAGTTACATCTTTATTCTTTGAGTATTTGCATATCCTTTTAGTGTGTCTCTGTATCTTTCTTCCATGATGCCACTCTGCTCTCATCAGATTTCATTCATAGCTGTATGTCTAATAGTGTATGTAGACATCCTTCCATCCTTGCAGTGCGAAGGTACATTTGATACGGTTGTCTGAGTGCATGTCGTCTCTCATACACTCAATGAGGTATTGGAATGATACCTGGTGTCCCACATATGCCTCTTCTCTGGCTGTTCCAATATGACAGAGATGAGGGGGTGGGAGCTAGGGATGAGCTGTCCACCTGCTCCTCTACAACGACATGATCATTTCCATAAGGAAGGTGAGAGGAAAGTTTTCTTTCAATATTGCCTCGATTTATTTTGTTTCTTTACTTTGGCATTTGGTCTGATAATTGTATATTAAAACTTTATTGGTTTTCCTTAAGAATCAACAAAGCATCTAAGCCACTAAATCTTGGTGAATCATACATTCTAAAAGTTTGCCCTCTGTATCATCAATGGTATTTCATAGATCTTCTGAATCATAGATCATTAATTCTATATACTAAATCTGTTAATAATTGTCAGTCTTCTTTAACTTCAGTGCATATATATTGTGAATTACTGTATTAATCCTCTCTCAGTTCATTATAAATTCTCGAATCAACCTTCAATGGTATGTCATAAATCCTCTAAATCAGACACAGAGATCAACCCTTTTATATTAAAATGCATCTTCTTAATTTAGTAAATATAAATTGTTAGTTTTCTCTCAGTTTAGTGTAAATATGTTGTCAATTATTGTATCAATCGTCTCTCAGTTCTTTATCAAGATATGTGTACTTAAGATGTCATAGATGAAAAATGGTATATCTATTAATAGAACAGATACAGCCAAATTGTACATTATAACTTGTGTACCAGAATAATAAAGATATTGACTAACCTTTTCTAGTGTGTTCCCCCTGTTAAAAAAATGGCATGAATACTTTTTATTTCCTGAATTTAGACACTTGACTGGTAGCAATATTTGACAAAAACAATATTAAAGGTAATGGGAAGGAGGCATATAGTGGTCCTGTTATATACATCACTGCAATGCTATGGTCATATTATGGAGAGAAACAATGATGTTAATAAATAGGAGTTTACTTTCTGCATGATCAGATGAAGAGACCAGAGAGGCTCTCTGTCTCTGAAACAAGCGCTTCTTGCACACAACATGAGAACCCTCTAGTGGGTATTAAAAATAGCACCTGCAATCTTGAGTATAATGCTTACCTCATGGTGAAACATAGAGGCCAAAGACATCATTGAAAATGGCATCTCTAGAGCTGCAGTGATAGTGTAAACAAGGATTATATTCCATAATTTTGGAAATTGAAATTTAGGGTTTTATATATGAATGTTATATGTAATGGTCCTTATTGTTTCCATCATTTATGTTGTTATAATATAGATAGGCCTAAAATGCTAATCTGTAATGTGATTTAATTTATCCTATTTGGTGTAAGTATTTAATCTGATTTTGTCCAGTTTTGATAGATTTGAAAAATCTGATATCAAGCAGAGTAACAATATTAAGTTCCTTATACATATATCTATGTTGCTACACCGTGATAGGGAACAGTACAAGTAAAGAAAGTTATATTAACAAAAAATCAATATATGCTAATTAAAGAACAATTCTAGAAATACATGTATTCTTGGTCCTTACTTAGTCCAATGTAGCATGCGTTCATCTTATTTATCCACAAGTCTTCCTATTGATGCAATTTTAACTCCTTATTGTCATCTTGAATGATAATTTGATTTCCACAATTCCTGTACATTTGATTTTCTCAATTGAAATGTGTACATGTTCTTCCAGCCAATGTGTTGATATTGGATCCACACCGACAACCCCATTGTCTTGATGGGGGACTTTAACCTCCACAAGTCTTCTGCGGCCACCTCCCTTGAACCTAACTCCTTCCTATCTGATCACTTCCTCTACTCCATCCAAGACCAGTGTAAACATTCTTGAGGTAACTCTCTAACTCTCTTGACCTTCTCTATCTTTCTAATTCACTCTCCTCCCCTGATCTCTTCATTGATCCCTCACCCACTGATCACATAATTGTTCACTTTAAAACATTGGGCCCCCCACCTTCTATTCCTCATCTCCCCTTTTAAAGGACTAAGAGGAAATTCAGGCACAGTTATTGATGATGTGAGGACTTCCCTCCAGTCGCTTTGCCCTATTCATGCCTCTTACATTGACCCTGCTTTCTCTGACTTTCACTTTGCACTTATTACTTTGTTTGACCAATAGTCTCAGACTAACACAATCCCGACTTTCCATTACCATCTTTGAGCTTTGATCACCTTTGAAATTCAGGCCTTCAAAACAAGCATGCATGTGACTGACAAAGCACAAATTACAGAGACCTACCCTACTCATCGCCAGCTAAAATTATCTTGCTATCCCAATCTCTGCACTGGACTCTGCCAATTGCACCTACTTCACACACCTAATCTCCTCCCTTCGCAATCACCCGAGCAAACGTTTATCCAAACACCAATCTTTGCTCACACCTCCCAAGCCAATATATATATATATATAAATATATATATATATATATATTGCCTCATCACTTTCTGCAAATGACTTCTCTCACTACTTTCCCTCTAAAATCTCTAAAATTCATCACATAACACTCTTTCCCGTATCAAACTCCTTCTGTCCACCCCGCTACCTCTTCTGCTCCCAAATACTTCTCCCCTATCTTTCCTATTGTATTAGCACCCATCCTTTTCAGTACCAACCCATTGTACGCTGCTTTTCTACCTTTTGCTCCCCAAATTGTCAAAGAGTTGGTCTCAAATACTTGCCCTTATCTCTCTGAGCGCTTTAACCCCCTTCTTAACCTCTGGTTTCTTCTCTGCTTCCTTCAAATCTGTAACTGTTTTACCTTATTGAAGAAACCCTTTTGTTGACCCAAACCTTCCAGAAAAATTACCCACCCAGTTTCTCTTCTACCACATTCTTCAAACTGACCGATCACAGAGTACCTTGAGGATAATGGCCTTGGAGATCCACTTCAATCTGTCTTCTTGTGGATATCTCCAAATTTCGCTCTAATGTTTCCCCGCTGCAAACTTCTGTACTTATCCTTTGGGACATTTCTGTCACTTTCAACACTATAGACAATTCCTTCATCCTCCAAACTCTTCAGGACTTTGGGTTTCACACATCTTCTCTTGCCTGGATCACCTCATAACTGGAAGGTTGGTCCTTTGAATTCTTATAGAACTCACAAATCTCTCACCCCACATCTCTCCCCACCGCGGCCTCCAAGGATCATTCCTTGAACCTCTGCTCTTCACCCTTTATACCTCTGCCCTAGGAAGACATAGCTCATTCTTTGGCTTTCACTTTTAACTTTTCGCTAATGAGAGTCAAATATTTTTCTCCATTCCCTCCTTCACCCCACCTACCTCGGAACAGATTACAAACTGTCTCGCTGCCATTTGTCACTGGATGGCTCCCGGCTGCTTCTTGCTTAACTCTTTAAAAGCAGAAGTCATCTTTCTCCCGGCTTCCAATGCTGTCCCTACCCTCCCCCTCCTATAACCTTCCGACCTGACCTTGTTGCTCCCTCACACAAGGCTTAAAGTTTTGGAGTCCAATGCAACAGCAACCCACTACTGCAACAATTGATCAATACGGCTGCCTATGCTGCTCATATTAACCTCATCAACATTTGAAAAATGCAGCCTTTACATACTATCCACTCTAAAAACTCTACTCTCCAATGTCATGCTCTCCAAATGTGACTACTGCTCAAGCCTACTCCTTGCTCCTTCATCCCTTTTGACAGAGTCCTTATCTTTGCTTCTCTCATTCTTTGAAACCTATCCATATCCTCCCCCACTTCTACCTACGAACAATATGCTGGTTAGCTCTCCATGCACAGCGCTCTTTATTCAAGTTCCTTCTATTAGTCTATAAAGCTATCAGTGGCATTCATTTTTATTTAATTCTATTTATTTGATGAAAATCACAGGAAAAATACTGCATTTTTGGTAGAAAAAAGCATACAAAACCTTTTTTACATTGATTTACAGAGCGGAGGACCAGTGTCCTTAACAATGGGTCAGAGGATGTGGATACAAAACCAGATGATGCAAGGGGGTAGAAACATAAGCTGGGGACAAGGACAGTAGAGCATGATATAGGAATATGATAGTGGAGGAAGTGCTAAGGTTAAGGATTAAGGGGTAAGGTTTAGTGTAGTGGGGCTGTCATTAAGAGGTAGAGGGAGAGGAGAAGTGGGAGATGTGGGTGCATAGAATGCTAAGCAAGTGTTTCTTCAGAAAGGAGGAGGTTAAAGAGGTTGGATTTAAATACAAATAGACTGGGAGTATTGTGGACACTGAGAGGAAGAACATTCCAGAGTAAGGGAGCGAGGAGAGGAAGAGAGCGGAAACAAGTGGGAGCGCAATGGGCATGGAAGGTGGCAAGGAGGTGAGCCATGGATGAATGTAGGGGGAGAGTAGGGAGTGATATGGGTAGATAGGTAGTGTGTGGCAAGTCTGTGTATATTTTTGAAGATGATGAGCATTAGTTTATACTTTGCCCTCTGTCTCAAAGATAACCAGCATAACTGACAACAGGCTGCAGAGGTGGAGAGGATAGGGGAAGTTTGAAGAGTGTATGGACAGCAAAGTTTAAGACTTTGTTTAGAGGTCAAAAATCATAGTTGTGAAGGAAATAGAGTAGACTGGCAAATAAGTCAGATTGAGAGAGAGTGTTAAAGATGAGATTAGGTGCTTATCCGTGTTGATGGGAAGAAGATGTCTTGGTTTTCTGATGTTGAGGATACCAAATCTGGCTGTAGTGGCAGATTTGGAGATGAAGAGTGAGTAGTTGTGAGATGGGTCAAATACGACACCAAAGTTGTGACCAGAACAGAGTAGGCAAGGTAGTCAGGAGAGAAGAATAGAAGAGGGAGTGAGCAAGAACTAGCTAGTTTGGAAGGGCTGTGGAGAGTTTCAGTCTTAGTAGAGTTGAGTATGAGTGAGAGATGCCATCTAAAATTTGATGGTGGAGAGAATGTCAGAATGGTTGACGGTATCAAAGGCAGCAGAGAGGTCAATAGGAAAAGATGAATGATTAGCATGGCGAGTGGAAGAGATATAGTTGCTTCTTAGGGTGTTCCCCACTTTTGTAGATGCTCATATACTGGATCAACATGTGTTCTCATTGTTGTGCTATTGTATATGCACCCTTCATGGGAATGCCTCCACCCTCTGTAAACGTGTTACTGTCATTTCTGACCGAAATTGATATTGTCCTTCAAATAAATAAACATCAAATAAATACAAATAGCATAGATCACACATTTGTGATTGAAGTTGATAAGGCTATTAATTGCATGTGTTTTTTCCACTTGTCAGGATAACTGTACATGTTATGCAAGAGCCACATTTATAATGTTCATTAATTGTTATGGGCCAGTCTGTTCCTGCAATATTGTTTTGTAATTCCAGAGCTGGTTTCAGAAAGCTTAGACTAATTTTGTTCCCTATTGGAGGGGTGCTGCAATAAACCATTCTGGATTTCTCTGTTAGTTATTGTTGGATGTCTTGATCAAAAAGGAGATTGTCACAATGTTTCCTTAATATTTCTTTCTACAATAACATTTTGTGAGGTACACATTGTAAAACATGAAACTTGTTTTTTTATTACAAATGTCTTGTTTTGTCATCTGTTGAAAAAGGTATCTGTGTATTTCTTTGGCTTTCATGTATGCTCTATTGATGCTATTCATATTGAACGCTCTAACTTGGAATTTCCTCATGGTTGCTGTTGCATGTTTGTCAAAATCGTTTTCATCACTGCAATTTCTTTTAATCCTCACAATTTCTCCATAGGGAATGTTGTTAATTATATGGTTCAGGTGGTTGCTGTGTGAATGCAGGATGGCATTGTCTGCTGTAGGTTTTACATGTAGTGATGGTTGTGAAACATTATCTTTATCATATAATTCCAAATCCTAACGGTTGATTTGGTCTGTATTTTCATTCATGACCAGTTTGAGGTTTTTATCATAATCATTTAAATTTTAACATATTCTTTCAAGGAAGTGGAATCTCCATTACAAATTACAAGTATATTGTCGATGTATCGGCCCCTGTAGATAATATTGTTATTGGTATTAAAAACCAGATGTGACTAAGCCTATTCATTCTCGAAATACCCCATGTAGAGGTTTGAATAGGGGGTATATATTTTGATCCCACATCTATTGCTTGGGCTTGTGTGAAAATTGAACCATTTAACATAAAGATTTGTTTTATGATTTAAAGTAAAGTCCATCATTTGAACATCTGTTAGTGTTCATAGAATGGAAAGGATCTTGATTTTAATGAATGCTTTATAATAGATACTCCTTTCTTGTGTTGGATGCTAGTATAGAGAGAAATGACATTGAGTGTTATGTATCTGTAATTTTCATGTCATGTAATCTCTTCCAGTTGTTGTATGTCATATTTGGTGTCTTTGTGATGCTAATGTTTAAGCCAATGGGTTCAAATAAACATCTATGTATTCTCATGTTGGTTTAGTGAGTGAGCCTATTCCATTCTTAATTGTCTGCCCACAGAACATTTTTGGTATTCTTTATGCTATTTGGGAATGAAATAGATGGAAGCCATGATGGGATGCCTTACTGACATATAATTGTATTAATTGTCATCCAATACACTCATGTCATTCCACTTTTTAGTGGATCGAGACAGGTTACATTTATTTCTGCAAATTGATTAGTTGGCAGCAACTGGTAACTTTGTGTGTCTACAAGTTGTTTCATGCCTACCTCAATATAATACATTCTATTCATAATCACTGTCTTTCCTCGTTTATCAACAGGTTTGATTATGATATAATGTGTTTGTATTGTTTTCAATGCTTTGTATTCTTCTTTAAGTGAATTGTATAGTAGGTTCCTATTTGCCTTAGTTGCAATGCATTTAACTTGTCAAAGATTGAAAGATACAAGATTATTAAATGTATCAGTTACATTATCCCGAGGTAGACATGGGCTACATTTTGAATTAAGTTTGAGTTTGCTAGTTACCTGGTATCTCTCGATATGTTTATATCTTGGATGAACATTTCTATGGTATATTCATCTTCTTGTTTGTCCAAATTCAACAAAGTTATTGCATCCTCTACAAATCTAATTGACATTTATTTAAATAGTTGCTGTCACTAATCTTTTCTTTTGAAATTTCGGTTGTGTTTTGAAAATGTCTTTAATTTCAAATTTCTGTTAAATCTGTATAGATCAATTTGATGTAATTGCAATGATTTTTGGGGCTGAATGATAAGCCCTTTATAAGGGATGTCCACAAATCTACTTACATGATTATATCCCATATATTGCATGTTACATATTCTTGCAGTATTCTGCATTTCTTTTGGATCTTGTGATGATACCTGAACCATTTATTTCTAGTTTGTGTTGCCCTCTTTTATTTAGATATTCGATCTTGTCTTGGTGATAGTTTTTGTTGTTTGAAACTGCTCTGGTATCTTTAGATCTCTTCTTAAATAGGACATGTAACTTCTTGGTTTACTGGATTTATTACACCACTGTTCCCAAGTGGTATGTTTATGCTGCTTTCACTTTCACTTGTGGATGCTAAGTCTATATGTGTCTTCATTGTCTCTTTTTGTATGGAATTTGTACTACAGCTGTCTTCCTTGTTTTTTACTTGATGTTTTTGATTATGTTTTTTTGGGAAAGTAAAAATCTTCCTTTCTTTGTAGTTTTGTTCATTTCTTCTATGTTTACTTTGTTTTTTTGCTTTTAAGCCTGCTGAAAAATCTGTAAATATTTTATCCAATGTCTGATCATTTTTAAATGTAGTTTATGGAATGTTTATCGTCTCAATTTCAGTTTAATTTTTGATTTTCTTCCATGATATTCACGTGCTTGATTTCAGCTTGTTTATTCTTCTCATCATCTCATTTGATATAGTTGTTAAGAGTTGTTCCCATTCATTAAGTGCTTGTTTGTTGTCCTCATATGAGGGAAAATTTAATATTCTAAGACCTATAGGAATTATTGCTACATTTTTAGTGTGTTTAATTTCAACCCATTTCACTAATTTTTTTATTGAATTTCTAACAATTCAAATACATTTTTCAGTTAAACATTTGAGGTCTTTGTGGTGGGTTGTGTGCTAGACGATCTATGAAATAACATTGATGATATAAAGGACATATTTATTTAATCTAGGGGATTCCAACCTTCTAGAATTCTAATTTTGTAATTGTTTATTTATAACACGCTTAATACCCAGAGGTTTCTAAGCATGGACCAGGGGATTGAACCTGTGTTGCACCGTTTCATCTTGCTTCCAAGGCAAGTGTGTTGCCCCTGTGCTATACTCACGACACTAGCATGCATGATTTTCAAAGAGTTGGTGACTTAGATGTTTTGTTGATTCTTAATGATAACAATTAAAGCTGTAGAATAATATTATCAAAACAAGCATCTATGTAAAAGAAAATGGAGCCAATATTGTGCCTAACCATCCACAATTGTAAATAGGTAATTATACGTTTTGGAAATAAGAGCAGTCCATTTCCAGTGGTATGCAATGCAGCATCAAGCTCATGACTGAATACATTTCTCTTATAGTAGCATACTGGAGATATTATATATCTGCTCCACAAGCAAGTATATCAGTCTACTACAAGTCTCTGTGCAGCTCTGAAGTCAAACTCATATGTATGAAATATTTGACATGAAAGATACAGAAGCAGATGAACTATTTGGACATTCGAGACAAACTAGTACACAAAACACCACAGATACCTCAAAAGTGTTGCTAAAGTATACATTTGAAATATTAGACAATCTATCAAAAAAAGGAATAAGCAAAATGGTGGAAAATTAAAACACTAAAAAAAAGAGAGGAAGGAAAAAACATGTTGCATACCTTTTGAAAACACATTGAAAACCAAGGATATGTAACAAGTCTTTATATAAGAAGTAACAACTGTAGAATTTCAGGTGGTTGGAAATGTAGCATAACAAATCCCTTGACATTCAGTGCTACAAACTTTAGTCAGGGGACACCCAAGGTGAATATGTTTAGTGCAACAAATCCTTTGAAATTCAAAGAGAAAATCTTTAGGTGATGAAACATTAAAGTGCCAATTTGATGCAATGAAACTCTTAAATTTGGCAAGTGTTAGAAGCTATGCTACCTTAACTATGAGCCCCCTTTGTGCATCCCTCTCAAGCACATCGATGACATCAAAAATGTCATTCTTTGTGACATCATCAATGAAAGGGACTCCAGCTCCCTCCTTACCTCCTACACTCTGGCCATCCTCCACGGAACCCCTCCTCTCACCCTCCTCTAAGGCTAAAAACTTTGGTTTCAACTTCGACTCCTCTATCTCCTTCTCTCCTCACATCACACACCTTGCCAAGAAGGCCCACTCTCAACTACCCCTCCTTAGAGGCTTTCTTCCTTTCACCACCTTCTCCTAAAAACTCAATGTCTCCAGAGCTCTTCTCCTCTTCAGGCTGTATCTTCCTCTATCCTCTCTTCGCCCGTTCAACTAATCCAGAATAGGACTGCAAGACTTAACCTTGGCCTCAAGCCCAGTAATTGCATCTCTCCAGACCTAAATCACTCCACTGACACCTGCTTTCTGCAAGGATAAAGTTGAAAACCCTCTGCATCATCCACAAGGCATTCTGGGGCCTTTCCTTCAGATTCTTACAAGGCACCAGGCCTTCCCCTACCAGTCTACCCCTGCACTTGGTTTCCTCTGACCTCTCCCCCACCCGCCGACCTGCACTTGCCCTTCTAGGCTCCCTCTCCCTGCACTAGCCATGCTGGGCCTGCCCCCGAGCCCTTCCAGCCCAACCTGCTCCGCGCACTGAGCATGTGGGCCGTCTGCCCCTGCATCTCTTCTCCCTGGGCTCTGTCCACCTGGCCTCCCTGGCACTCGATTAACCCTCTGTCGCTCCCCCGTCTTTCCTGCACTTCTCTTTACTGCACCTGCACAATTCTAATGTCACAAGGCCTACTGGGACCATTTTGTTTTGTCATCCCTGCTCCCCCCTACTTGTCTTTGCGGCTTGAAACACATATTGTATGTTCTCATTATAAAACACCAATGAATAAATAAATAAATAAACAGATCACTGAATAGAGTGGATAGAACGGATAATAGAGATGCAACAATACAAAAGCATATTGATGCATCTAAAACAAAGTATAGATTCAAGTACAATGTTTATTTTGGAGTTTACATTAAAAATACTGTCACTTTATAACATGGTATTCCCACACACCTGAATCATTCTGTATTGAATGAGTATTTACCATTAGGTGATACACTATTGCCTTTACCACTCAGTTCTTAAAACCATCCTCTATACAATGTAGACATTATGGGGCTGATTCATGAAATTTGTGCGCCGCAAAACGGGGATTTGTGTGCCAATCTGGCCGCAAATCCCCATTTGTTAAACAGGGATTTGTGGGCGGAATGGCGCACAAATCCCCGTTTTTTGGCGCACAAATTCTATGAGTAGCATAATTATGACTTGGCACCAGTTCATCAAAGGTTACAAACAAACAGGAGAAGAAACAGCTGGTTACATGACTTTTTTCTACATTGCAAAACAAACTAACTGTCAATGCAATGAAGCAAAAGTTAGGCCAAGAAAATGTCCAATGGTAAAGGTTGTGGTAGGTGTCCTGTAAAGGCCAACCTTGAGGATGTAGGGTTACATATTGCAAGGCAACAGGGTTTTAGGACAGCACTAGATACGTTCCAACCTTGAGGATGTAAGGTTACATATTGCAAGGCAACAGGGTTTTAGGACAGCACTAGATACGTTCGAGTACTGTCTAAAGAGGTAATCTTTCTAGTGCAAGGGTGTACAACCTGCATTGTGGAAGCTGTTTTGGACTATAATGACAACTCACCAGTAACTATGCTGGATAGATGCTATTGGAGGTTGTAATTAAAATCATCAGGAGAACCAAAGGTTGCAGACTCCTAATATACTGTATATAAAATTGTGGATTCTTATGAACATGAACTAATTGCTTAAGTTATTCTGCCATTATTTACAGTACTTGGTCCTTTTTAGATATTCATAAATGACAGGGTATATATAGTGCATCTTTGCTAGAATGTGCTAAATGTCTTAAAATACAGTCAAAACATGTTTCTCTGTGACTAACACTTACTAGTGTCATTGAGGCCATAAGTGAAGTCAGAAGTGACTTTGTATGTGATATCTTTGGTTGCCAGTCATTTGGTCGAAAACAATTGGTCGACTGGACAACTGGTCGAATCAATTTGGTCGAAAACCAAATGGTCGAATTTTTTATTTTTTTTATTTTTACCCCTTTTTTTTTGTTTTGTTGGGGCCCCCCCCAACCCCCTTTTTTTTCTTTCTTTTTTTTTTCTACATGAAAACCCACAAAACACATATATAAATAAAAAAAAAAATTCGACCATTTGGTTTTCGACCAAATGACGTCGACCAAATTGCAGTCGACCAGTTTGTAGTCGACCAAATGACTGGACACCATGGGCCTCATTACGACCCAGGCGGTAAGTTACCGCCTGGGCCGTGACTTTACCACCATGGCGTAAACTACGTTTACGCCATGGTGGTTGGCGGACTTACCGCCCCATTCCGACCTTGGCGGGGCGGTAAGTCCCCAATCCCCATTTACCCTTCCCCATTCCCATTTTTGCCCCATAGGGCATAATGGGAGTGGGGAAGGCGTTAATTACGCCACCGTAAATTACGGTGGCGTAATTAACTCCATGGTCCCTTAGCGCCATGGATTTTAACACCTGCTAAAAGCAGGTGTTAAAAGCGCCATGGCGCTAAGGGACCTCGTACTCAGGCGGTAAGGGTCGGCGCTGTTAACGCTGCCGTTAACCCCTTACCGCCTGGGTCGTAATGAGGCCCCATATCTTCACTGTTGCCATCTGTTGTCTTAAGTGCACTGTAGTTTCCGGTCATGTCATTGATGATGTCATTTCTTTTCTTACACACAGATTACTTTCTAAGTTAACTTTCCATGCAAGGTACACTTAAAGTGTCCTAAAATGTGATTGCCATTTCCTTCTTTTCATAATTGAATCCCCCCCTTTTTTTCTTCATGCTTGAAAATCACTCCAGCCATTCTTAAGGAGCACAGGGACACGCATGCAAATAAATACGGTTCCAGGTCACCTACAACTCTTCAAAATTGATCAAATATTCCCCCACCATCCAAATTATATTTGACCAGCCGTAAAGGATTGTACCCGCAAAGGGACCTTGGAGGTAATTACGGTACCGCAATTTGCGGTACCATAATTACCGCCTTCCCCATTCCCTTTGAGCCCTATGGGGGCAAAAATGGGAATGGGGAAGGGCCAGTGGTGAATGGGGAATTACCGCCCCGCCAACCTTGGAATGGGGCGGTAATTCCGCCATCCACCATGGCGCAATCATTAAAATACCGGCGTCAACCATGGCGCTAAGAGCGCCATGGTTAACGCCTGGGTCGTAATGACCCCCATTGGTTTATTCTGCTCTCTTCTCGTGAATGAACTTAAGTAAACTGTAACCTTGCCATTTCCCATATTTGGAATGGCATGATAAAAAAAAAAAACATTTTTTTTAATTCCCTTTGAAAATGCTTTCATAAACACTTTCGAACTGTATACAGTAGTAATACATTTGAAAGGAATAACCAACACATTGAGCATTTTGCTTCAGACACTTTTCCAAATGGTGCCTCCTTCTAGTACCTACCGTAGTGAATCGGGTTGAGCATCAGTAAATGAGGGTGTCTATGAAGTGAATATTTTGCATCCAAGCATAGACTACAACCCCAGACAAATGCAAAATTGTGTAGCAGTGGGTTCAACGGTGTGGATTTGTGTAGCTGGACTTACAGACACACATCCCAACATTTTTTTTGCATATAAGATTTTTGCATCCAAACATAAAGGGTGATATTACCCCAGACAAAAGAGGAATCCATGCAAAATGTGGTAGACGTGGGTTCAAGGGTGTGGAATTGTATAGCCGGACAAACATACACATATACATACATTCTGCTTTACATATAAAGATTACAAGCAAGGGACCCAACGTTGGTGGACACCTGCATGCAATTAGCATTTTATTTAAAATCAGCCTGGTGTTAACTGCACGGAGGAGACCAAAAATGTTTGTAATACCCTTAACATGGGTTCCCTCTGTGCCATTGTCAGTATTTCCAAGACGTAGTGGCACTGAAAAGTGTTAAAACAGGCAAAAGCGCTCTAACACCTTTCATTTCTTCCCTGTCTGTAAAGAGGGTAAATACTTCCCGCTATTAACGATTGCTAAAGGCATTCACATTGGATTCCTATGGAATCCCCCTGCTTCAGTGGTTGGAATCCATGAGCTTTATGCCAGCGTGAAAATGTCACACAGGCAGTGGTCGAAGTGAGCAGGAGCGGTCGGGAGCGGTGCTCCTATACTTTTTTTAATTACCTTGTACAGCTCCTATACTTTTATTTTAAAAAGAAACCATTCCGGAATGGTTTTGTTTTAAAATAAAAGTGTAGGAAGAAGTTGAAACCTTCACTTTCAGTGTACTGCACTGGACGTTCCCTTAAACAGCAGGTGCAAGTGTTTGGGGGGTCTATTGTGTGTGGGAGGGTTTGTGGCAATGGGGTTTGTGGGGAGCAGGGGCAAGCCAGCAGGGAACATAATTCCACTACTTCTTTTCGTAACTTCGACCATTGCACACAGGCATTAAACCATTTAATTTTACAGGCAGGGTGTAAACTCCGCCTTTAGAGTGGCACCTATAGAACATTTTAAAATCCTGCATTTTTACACCTGTTTTGGCACTAGGCGCATTTCAAAAATGACTCCTATTGTTTTATAAAGTGAGTAGTGAGTGTACATGCACATAGCCTTAGTGGGGCGTGGTTTCAGGAAAGAAAACGTCAACATTGTATCACTTATAGCAGAGACGTCTCGTTCAATTGCATTTGAACTTTGCTCGAAAAGTTAAAATAGGAGCACTTGTTTTTGGATATCTGTGCCCTGGCGGGCATAGGCAGTAGCACCGCTTTCCTGGTTTCCTTTTTGCAGCCTTACACCAAACTCTTAATTATCCTGCTAATTTGATGCAGTTTTAACTTTACCCTGGTTAGTGCTTCACGAATATTTCCCGAATCCATTCTGCATCATTTTTGTGCGTGAACGCGCACGCACGCACGTATTTTTACATTCAACATTTTCCACTTAGGAGTGCTACTCTTAGACGTAATTAAGTCAAGATGTTCACGTAGGCGTGCTCGAGATCTGCTTTGAATCGCTGCTGGCTGTTGGCCTGTTTACATCTCACTTAGTGTCTGGGATGTCACGGACAGGGAAAGTTGCCTTGAAGATCCCCTTGCCAGTGGCAGACAGCGCGGGTGCAACGTAAACACAACCACTGACGCAATCAAGACAGCGCCAGGAGAGTGCCGATCTCTGACGGCCTGTGTGAGCACCCTGCGTTCCTCCCCAGTGTCTGAAGCGTTTTAACCCGTTCCAAAGTCAATTTCTCGTCCTTGGTGAAAGCTCATCCCAAGGGCCGTCACGATGGGGGTGCAGAGGGGGGACACTGCCCCAGGCCTCGCTCTTCACATGGAGCTCGCAGGCAGGGTCAGCGCTGGGCATGTGCAGCATGAGGCATGCACCTGGCGCCATGTGCGTCAGGTAGCTCAGAGGCAGCTCAGCTCACACACTGCACAGCGCTGGCTCAGAAACCAAAGCAAGTCGGACAGCCAATCTTGGGTGGGGGATGTCAATTGAGGAAGTGTTGGAGTTTTCTCTGTGCACATAGCTCCACCATGCACACTTAGTAAGTCACGTGCTATACTGTTCCTGTGTGCCTTTTCAGGCAGTGAGTCAGACCTGGCACATCTCCTGAAACCCACAGGGCTCTCAGCATAAGCAGACGCTAAAACCACTTTCTCCCGAGCCATTCTCTGAGAAGGTACAGTTATGCCAAGGTACATACATGTGGCTGCATGATCACTCAGGTGGGCCTTTTCTAGGCAACGTGATGCAACTTTATTTGTTTTATGTATTCATTGCATTCAAATTGTAAAACAACTTTTTAGCAATGACATTTTTTTACAATGACATTCAATTGTAAACTGTGACAAGTATAAAACAGAAAAGAAGAAAGGAGGAGAGAAGAAGGAGAGGAAGGAAAAAACAAGAAAAGCAGAGATAACATAGAAGAGAAATTCACAGCATCATAAAGAACCTAAACTAAATGTTTATTTAGACTCAGGTGCTGATGCGCAGGAATGGTGAGGCCCGGCTAATGACGCAGATTCATTCAGTGCGACTTTTGTGGATCAGGAGTTAGCTCAGTGCGTTTCGGTATTCTGATCAGGGTTGTGGTCCGAGGGAGACCACCACCTGCATTGTCAGTTCTGGCTCTGCCCTGGACCCAGCAGCTGGCTGACCTGCTGGATTTGTCACAGACTGGCTGTGGTGTTCTTTGCATGCACAGGCAAGCATAGTTCACGGCTGGGTCTTCACCTCTGGATGGATTCGGACGGCCAATGTTGCGTTCTCCTTTATTGCTCTGCTTATTGGCAGCTGGAGAGCCTGGTTGTTGTATTTTTATTTTGTTTTTTATATGGTATTGTCCTTCGTGAGAAAGCCAGTTTCTCCTGCAATGCAGAGCAGGACCACTGCCTCTCCTTTCTTTAACAATTACTGTTAATGTTAATGTTAATGTTAAAGGACATTTGTACTACACACTATCACCACCGGAGTGGTCCCTTGGCGCTCTGGCAGCTCTGAAAGAGGAGGGGAGGTTGAGTTAGTAAGAGGAGGCAGGAAAAGTGCAAGAGAGCAGTGATGTGCTGTTGGCGGCCTCAGCCCGGTGGGTCCGTTGGCTGGGCCTGGGGTGTTTGTGGCCGGTAGTCGTGTAATGTTGTGCGTGTTTTTGTTTTGTTTTGTTGTTGCAATGTAGTGAAGTTTGTGCGGTTTGTTGTGCTGTAGATTTTGGTTGTGTTTGGTTTGGAGTTTGAGAGGTGTATGCAGAAAGGGAAATTGTTAGTAGGGTTGGTTAGTTTGCGTCTCTATGCTGAATTCAGGCGCTCGGCTTGCACAGTCTCATTACGGGCTAGAGGGGAACTCAAGGAAGGCTGTGTTACTGCATTTGCTGCAGTACTGGACCTATCCCTCTTTCACTCACTTCCAAGAAGCCCACGTCCTTGTAAAAAAAATGCACATGGCTTTATAATACATAGACAACAGTAAAGTCTATCAAGCCCAAACATTACTGTTTTCTCAGCAACACGTGGCCCTGGCACGGAAGCTGCTTGTCTTGTATGTGCACAGTTTCAGAAAGTATATCGTACTAAGGAAGGGGGCTGGAACCTGAGGGTCTCTAGATTTTTTGGACTATCACTCCAATGATCCCTCACTATTGAATATGCTGGCTTGGGCTTATGTGAGATATAGTCCAAAACATCTGGGGAGTCTTGGGCAGGTCCCTGCAATAAGGTGTTTGTGTCATACAAATGTGTCTTACCTCTGCGTACCCCGCTGGCGGAAGATGACATGTGTCAGGCAGCCATGACATGATTTTCATTGTGTTCATCCTCCAGAAAGTGCAGTTGACCAGTAGAACGTTTTTAGCTTAGCCCAGATGCATCCAGTGGGCCACATCAACATATCTATTACCTCCCCACAAACTCAAAGGGAGAGTTTTCGTGTGTCCTATTTGCGGTGCCACTGGCGCAGTGAAAGAAATAGCAAGGGGGCCTCACCAAAGTTTTTGCCCCGGGCCTCACCAAACCTTGTGACAATCCTACTCATCCTGCCATATGACCCGACTACCCTTTAAAGTCAGACATATATAATCTAGAATCTAGCAGAGGCAAGCAATATTCTATGAAGGATTTCCATTCGACAAGGGCATGAAAGCCCTGGCTTTTTATAATTATTACTAATAATACAATTATGCTGGTAATTCACTCTCAGAAATGGTGGTCTGCTGACTGGACCCTCCTTTCAGCCAACTCCATGCCAAAAGCGTAGTGTAAACATGTGCCCTGCTGAATTATTATCCTGATCTGAAGCACCTGCTCTCCAGTGGCACGGACCATGTTTAGAGGGTGCAGGTGCCTTCTGACAGCTGCAGAGATAGCCACGTAATTGCAACAAAGGAGCTGCATTTAAGATCTGCACCCCTGTTGCTCAGCTGTGGTAAGGTTATGTGCATTTTGATCAAACAGACTATCAGAGCAAACAATTGGATGTCTGGGCCTCTCATGTGATCCTTTGTGGGGTCTGGGAGCACCTTTCTCCAGGATGACAGTCTCCCAGCAGGAGCTGTCCTGGGTAGCAGGCATCAAAGAGCACACCCATCCCAAAAGAGCTCACCTCACACTGGGGTGTTGCATACCAAAAGGGCCTTTGATTCTAATGGCAAGGGAAGGGTGGAGTTAGTGCAGACAGAGGGTGCTCAGCGAAGGTCATGTAAGATTCCAACATCTGTTTAGCTCCATTGAATAGGGGAGCCCAAGTGTGGCCCTCATGACACCCACCCAACTCTCAGCTCAAAGACAAGGAAACTATAAATGCACATCACTCCTAGCCCTTCCACACCATTGTTGATGTACCACAGATGTGAGAAACACTATTCACCCACACAGCCATTTAAGCCATACCCGATTGACAACATGAAGAAAATGCAGTTGTCCTCGATCGAACAAGTTGACTGACTATAACCTTGAACAAGCTGAAGACGCCATTACTGATATCACTGACATGACATAGATGCATTAGACATGAAGTATATAGTCACGCATGCACAAAGCTACACGAACACGATAGTTTATTGCACATAGACGCGAAACAAATGCTTATCACTCACATAGATAGGGGACTGACACCCACACACATTTATCTTTTGCTAAGCAAAAACATCAAGATGCCTAAGACTATGTGTACCAAGCTTGTTCATGCTTTATTGCGACTAATATGGACGGCATCATAAACAAAGATGTAAACCATCGGTGCATTGGAGTGAATGGGGAAAGGCTGAGAGACTGATCCAGTCCAAGCACTCAGACAGGGCTCCCAGCGCAGGCACTGTAAAAGCACTACCAAGAACAAGTAGAGATGGAAAGGTTCCAGTTAGCCAAGGTGATAAAGCACCTGCAAAGAAGGCAGCCTAAAATCCTCATACTTACAAGCAGAAATACTCAATTCCGTTGTCCCTACACATGTGACCTGAAAACACAGGATAGAGCCTATTCATTCTAGGTGGATGCAGAAAACTGTTCTCTTTGAACCAGAGGTGGAAAGATACAAATATTAAACATGTTCAAAGCTGGATGATCGGTCTCAGGGTTTAGGCAATCAGAAATAGCAACTTGCTGGGAACACAGAGCACCTTTCTGATCGTTCCCAAACTTGTAGAGTTTCTCTTGGCCTGGTAGCTGTCCAAGGTCACAAGGCTGAGAAGACCTGCCCTGCCCAATCCCTGACTGCCTTTCACATTAAGCACACTGTGTTTCAAGGGCCAATTACCTTTAGGGAAACCTGCAACTTTGCATTTCTGACATTTAGAGGTGGTCATAAGAGGAGCCACCCGATATTACCAGACTAACTCCTATAGGTTGTATATGTAGCTTTCCTCAATTAACCAATTCCCTTGCCTGCTAGGTGATGTCACCAGAGGTTAAAACCAGGTGAAACACGTTTGAGGGCTTATGGAATCGTTGCGTTTTCCAGTTGCAATCCCTGTCATGTTGATTGATAATAAAGACAGTAAACTTTGCCGTATGGTTGAGTCTTCCATTCTTGCAGTAGGGGATTGTGTTGGGACACAAGTACCCTCTTGCTGGTAATTGGGGTGGCTGCTAAAAGTGCCCCTTCCACTCCTTTACATTATCTCATTGTTTCCTTCCTATCCCCTAAACTTCCTTTAGCACAAAGCACTTTGTGATGTCAGAAGGCAAAGACTTTTTGTCTCAAGCACAGGGACTGAACCCCTTAAAGCAGGCTTGCTTTAGTCTAATCACTTGTGGATGTTTGCCTTTAAAATAAAAAGGTTTTAGCCCTGCATTCTTAAATTTATTTTGGAACAAACAGCTGAGGGAGAATTAAGTGGGCCTCTGTTGGAAGAGTTGACTTTCCAAAGCCCTCCACAGACTGAGCATCCAAGGCAAATACGAACTCTGTTCTCCACCAATCCCAATGACACATCGAGGCTGACATGCTGCATAAACAAGACCTGCATCTCTGCCAGTCACACTGCTGTGCAGGTTCTCAACATGGTGAAGGTTTTCTGAAAGTGTGCACCACCTTCCATTGCATTGGGACCTTGAGAACACGGACCACACTTGTACTTCAGACCCCAGAGTGGGACTCACAGCACCTGAGAGACAAGGAATCCAGGTTTGTTGTCTTTTCACTGTTGAACCACTGTGAGCCATGATCTGAGCCTGTCTAATTCGCACACTCAAACCATTGCACTGCTGCCAGCTAAGTGTGGCATTTCCTCAGCTTGGAGTTGAAGTCCAACACTGCCACCACCACTTTCAAACTGCCTTTTGATTTAGCATGATCTACATCACCAGTTGAATCAACCCTGGTGGCCTCGCTGAACAGCGACCAACAGACACCACATCAAACCGCCTCACTCAAACTGCGATCCAGTCATCAGCATTTTCACCATCTAACTGACCATTGAACTGACCCTGTTGGCCCTCCCAATCTGCACTTCCTCAAGCATTGCTTTAAACTGCTATGAACTTCAGCTCAATTTCTGCTGGACGCCGCCCCCATCTGGAGCAACATGACTGACACATTCAAGCCACTTCCGTCTGCACAAGCAGCACCTAGAAAGCCTGGTTTGCCATTGTAAAATCTCCTAGAGCCTTCAAGGGTACTATTGACTGGTGACTGCCCCCTTAATCCAATGTTGGGCCCTAGAGACAGGCTAAGTCAAAATTCATCCCTTTCTGCACCAAAACATACCCTATATGGAATCATTGTGATTATTTATTACCTTTCTCTCCCTGTTGCATTACTTAGAGTGCTCCATCTTTCTGTCTTTACATATTCTGTGTTCTTTCCACAGGCATGGGTTGTGTGTATTGTTTTATATTTAGTTATTATTCCATATGGTGTGTTTAATTTATATATATATATATATATTCAAGGAAAAACCTTTGTTAAGGGGACGTTATGGTTAAGTTGCACTAATAAAAAACCCTTGAAATTCACTGAAAAAACTTTGTTAAAGGGACGTTATGGTTATGTTGGACTAATAAAAACCTATAAAATTCAAAGAAAAAACTTTATTAAAGGGACGTTATGGTTTCAAGTAAAATCGAAAAACCCCAGAAATTTACCAGTTATGTTAAGCTAAACAACCATAACTCGCGCCACCACCGTGCACTGCTAAAACTAACACCCAGGACATCAAAGATGACATCACAAATGTATTTGATGACATCACTGATGACATCACATGTGCATTTACCTTTCATGAAAAGTCTATACAAGGGATTCTTAGTGTAATGTTAATAAAAAAAAGTGTCAAGGATCATTGGAATAAATATCATGAAGTACATAGTGCATTAAGCAATACATTAATCCAAATAGCATTGTATTATGAAGGTTTTTCCAATATACTAAGGTACACATGTAGTAACGTAGGCATAGTGTGCAGCAGGCATGATGGAGATGCAATATTAATAATCTTGCCATCTTAAATACTAAAATTATAAATGCTTTCTTATAGAGTTTTGAATACTGTGAAACATTTAATAAGTACCTAATAAAACCCACTTACTACATTATTGCATTACTGCACACAAAACACAAACAGACAACAACACATAAAAATATGAGCATATGCAGGGAAAGTGAAGTAAACAAAAAAACAGCAGTATTACTCGACACTCTTCACAACCTAAATGATTATCTTCATGCACAGAAATGATTGCTCTGCTTCAAAGCTACTAATTCCCTATGTATAACTATCAGACATTGTGACTAGGCGCTAAGGAAAGTAGTGTAAATGCAATGTGTATAAATATGAGAATATCGAGGGAAAGTACAGTAATAAAAAAACAACAGAACTATAAGACAGTGTTGATAACCGTATTAATCATCTTCATACATAGAAAGGTTGCTGTCTTCCAAGTCTGTGTTTTCCCTTTTCTATATGTTTCATATGCTATGAGTGGGCCCTAAGTGAATTACTGTAAGAACATATTTGAAGTATGCGTCTACAAATATAGTACTTTTTGAATTTTTAGTTCCTAACTGTTGTGGACCTAGATATATCAGTAAAGGAAAAAAGAGTGAGCCAGACATGTGATTTCATCAGTGATGTCATCAATGACATTTGTGATGTCATCTTTGATGTCCTGGGTGTTAATCTTAGCAGTGCACGATGGTGGCGCAAGTTATGGTTGTTTAGCTTACCATAACTTGCGAATTTCTGAGGTTTTTCGGTTTTACTTGAAACCATAACGTCCCTTTAACAAAGTTTTTTCAGTGAATTTCAAAGGTTTTTATTAGTGCAACTTAACCATAATGTCCCCTTAACAAAGTTTTTTCATTGAATTTCATAGGTTTTTATTAGTGCAACTTAAACATAACGTCCCTTTAACAAAGCTTTTTCATTGAATTTCATAGGTTTTTTTATTAGTGTAACTTAACCATAATGTCCCTTTAACAAAGTTTTTTCATTGAATTTCATAAGTTTTTATTAGTGCAACTTAACCATGACGCCCCTTTAACAATGTTTTTTCAGTGAATGTCATGGGTTTTTACCAGTGCATGCTATTTTCCTACAACTTACTAATATACTTACCCAATATAGCAATATTTGTGTCCCATTTACAAAGTGTCACCTTAAAACACTGCCATTTCTCACCTTCTGGAATAACTTTTAACACTTCTATACACTTTTTGCAACTAATTCAACTAGTTTTGCATCCGTAGACATCTACGAACACCTGACGTCATAGCGGACCTTCCAGACAGTGCCCCATGACGATACGCTGGCGCGTGGCATGATGATGTGTCCGAGAACCCATTCACACTTCACGATAAGATCTCTGCTTCACGGACATTTCAGAACTGCATTTTCTACTGATCTAGGAACTTTCAACTTCAAAATTTCCCTTGCACTGCTCTATCACCTATTCCTACTCATTATCCATTAACAATATAGTACACAGTACATGAATTTAGCAAAACTGTTACTTATCTTAAAATGGCATCAGCTAATGCCATCCCTCCTTCCCAACAGCCTGCACCACTGCTGTGATCAAGGAGCATGAGAAACACTGCAACCCTACCTTAGAAATAACGCACATACAACATTTTCCCTTGTCCACCTACCCCTCCATATTAGTCTTTGGTTCCTCTTCCCTCATTTCCCTCCCCATCCTTTGTTCTTAGCTCTTCTGTCAAAAAAAAAGACTTCCAAAAAACAACAAAAGACATATTCCTTTATGAACCACCTTTCACAGTTAAAAAATAGAACTAAAAAAAATGTATAGACTCCATCTACTTTATATTTCTCAGTAAAGTACTCAATAAGATTTTCCAACATTTCCATTTGCATTTTGTGTTATGCTAATGGGAATATTGTGTCGTTCATCCTCCGTTCCAGGGACTAGAATGGTGGATACCGGCCCAGCAGCTCAAGTTATCAGCCCAAGCGAAGCGAGGGTGGATAACAAGGTCTCGGGACCATTATCCCCCCATTCCAGCCCTTGAAATGGGGGATGAAGGCCATTAGCACCCTAGGTTCCCAAAGCGGGAACCCGGGGTACTAAAAACCAGGATTTTTCTTCCTACACCGGGACGCCTATGACGTCCCGGTGTAGGAAGGAAAATACTTTTCCAAGATGGCCACCATGGAGAGGTTCCATACAGGGCCCCTCTTGGATTTCCATGGTAGCCTGCAGAAGGCAAAAAGAGAACCCTATGACCATATTACCATGAGCACATTTTTCTTCCCTTTCAGATCTATCCTAATTTCGAATAACTTTACCACAAAGCTAGTCGCAGGTGGACATGGCCCCTTTAATCCTATGTTTTGGCCCTTGTGGTCATGGCCAGTAGCAAGATTGTCCGGATCATGACCTTATTCCATGACCCGAACAATCTGGCCACTGCCCATGGCCACAGGCTACCCCTCAGTCACTAAAGGTATACCGCTATTTTTTGTAGCTACATTATGACACTCATAAAATAACAAAACACTGGCACATTTGCAAAACCATGCTTGGAGGTCCTTGCCAATGCTCCTTACGCAAGTTTGCTGGAAATCCAGCCATGTTTTATTTTTTCAAAAGTGTCAAATGTATGCACATACAATCGTTATATAACTTAGCCTCCACTTGACAAAATCCATTCAGACTTTACGAAAACATCTATATCTAGATCTATAATCTTTTTACAAACCTTTGTGTAGATTTGTCAAATGGCACCACATTTATAAGCCTTTACAATATTTTGGGTCCCCCCCACTAATTTTGCTCCTTCTTGGCAGAATCCCACCAAACTTCGCAAAAACATGTATATCTAGATCTATTATAAGTTTTCCTAATGAAGTGTAGATTCGTCAAATGGCACCTCATGTATAAGCCTTTACATTATTTTGGGACCTCCCTCTAATTTGGACCCCTCATGACAGAATCCCACCAAACTTTACAAACTCACTCAGAATCAGGTCAGAAATATACATGCAAAATGTCATGCAGTTCCATTAAGTGGCGCCAAAGTTATAAGCCATCCAAGAACTGCATTTCACCAACCCTGTAATGCTGAGGTGTTTGCGAACTTTACAGGACTGTCTGCGAACATCCGAACTGTTCGCGAACTTTTGCGGCAAAAAACACCTGTTTTTTCTGCTTCTTGCAGCCATATCCCATCCCATCCTCATCACCCCCCACCTCCCAAGAGATTATTTGATAAGTTTAACAAGTGCAATGTTGTGTTTTTTAATATGGTTTTACCACGATTATCCGCGGACAACGGCCGCTGTCCGTGAATCCAAGATGGCGGGTGTTTCCAAAAATATGACGCACTTCACGCTCTTCACCATGCAATCAGCGAAGATGTCGCATGTCCGCGGACATGACGCAAGCCGATTAACCAATCGGTGTCCTGTCCGCGGAGCGAACAGGGAAGTGTGTCCGCGGAGCGGACATAGATATCACACAGTTTTTGTGACCTACTTTTTTGGTTGTTTTAAAAAAAAACTAGTGGATGGATTTTCACCAAATGTACAAAAGCACGCTTTCGGGACCAAGCCGCTGCTCCTGCCGCCAATTTGGTGAAAATCCGTCCAGCGGTTTGGGCTGTAGGCGTGAGCAAATTTTTTGACCCATTCAGTCTATGGGAAAAAAAGAAATTTTGGGACCCCCGATAACTTTGCCCCCCTGGACCAAACTTCACCATACTTTGCAAACGAATTCAGAGTGGGCCATATACATTTCTTGCACAGTTTGGTGTGGATTCGTCCAGGGGGAGCGAAGTTATAAGCCACCCAAAAAGTGTTCTTCCTATGAGATGAGCAACTTAACCATAACTAAATGGCCGCTACCGCAGGCCATGTAATATATATATGTGTATATATTTATGGAACCTTGATTGGACTTTCCTTTATTTGGGCAGTTATACTGTGCTGTTTGGGTTTCTACTGAATAACATTCACATCACTCTTATTAGTATAGCCTATAGGCAAAGGGGTTATATCTCTTAACTGCACCTGTTTTACATGTATAATTGGGTTGCCTCTTGTTTTGTTGAAGTGTGAGTGCTGAGTAGGGGGTTTAGCCTCTACTCATCCTTGTACTTCTGCAGGGCAGGAGTCAATTTGTCACACATTCCATGAAATGTCAAAAGTAAACTATTTCAGATAGCACACAGGAATGAATCCCGAGCCAGGAAAAAGAAGGGCGGCATGAGGTCAAGAGGAAAATGTGTGTCAATGTTGATGTGGCAGGATTGTTGTGCTATGGAAGGCTACATTATGCTATACAAAACTCTCTCGTAAATTTAGGCCTTAGATCCTCCATTTTGGCTTTGTCCAAGACCTCCTTTTGAACTCAGCTCCTCTGACATGTCCAAACCCCGCCTTGAGGAGATTAGACCAAGGCCCAGTAACAGCCAAAGCGTCATGTCAGAACGTCTCTTCCATTTTCTCTGTACAAGTTTAGCATTAGCACCATACATGGTATATAACATGTAGCTGTTTGTGCAAATGCTGCTTACCCATATTACAACACAATGTACTCAGCTCATGTAAACACAAGGCTTCATCACAAGGCCACAAGTCAGATGCTGACAGTTATTACAAAATGTCTTCAATGTCAGGCCAAGTACCACCTACCATTGTAAAGTTGCTATAACATATGACTGATTTGCTTATGACATGCTATATAACCTGTGCTCGAAGGGATGCCCCTTGAGAGCTCTGTGTGACAACTGCCTGCCACTTGTCATTCTGTATTCTCCTGTTTATCAGATGATAATTTCTCTGTATGCTGTTTATTTCCAATCTAATACAAGAAGCTTGGTTTGCCTATCAGTCTATTGACTAGTCTCCTTATTGTTGCAGGCTGAGGCAGAGGTGACCCTTTGGAAGGGGTGCGCATTGACCACCACAATATTGTTGGAGACAAGAGCATGACCCCTGTTCCACAACCTCACACTCTGTGCTCTGTTGCACATCCTTTGATCTTGGGATGTCTTGATTGGAAAAATGTGTTAATTGGATTTCCCAACATAAATCACTTTTTAAATGATGGTTGTTTACAATAGAATAAAATAATCTGAAGTGTTTTAATTTCCACGTTAAGCTAGATTTCAGGATATGAAAAAGACACACAGCACATTATTGGATGGGCATTCAGCAAGGGCATCTGCATTTAAAAATCATTTTAAATCACAAGGTGGCCAGTGGACTGAATCAGATTATTATAATATTTCTCATCAGTAAATGCAATTGAGATGTGATGGAGAAACACAGTTTAGACTTTAACTTAAGCTCAGACACACCAGCTGTAATACATCAAAACATAGAACTCTTTATTTCCCTGCGATTAAATTCCCCCTTTGTAGCACAAGCTCCCAAAACGATTTCTCACTTAGCACGTTCAATAAAGGAAAAAGTACCCCATTTTTTCCAAAAGGTGGTAAAAGCAATACAGTAGTGCATCTTCCGAGAGAAGTGGTTGATGGACAATTCACTACTGGAATTGTGTTACAGTCTGCAACGGGATGCTCTGACCCCTGTAACATCTAATGTGATCACCATAACAACCTCAATATCTGCAGATAGTCAAGGGGAGCCACTTAAGTCTCTTGTAGGAGTGATAGAATTAAGATAAAACAGTCACTGCTACAAACAATACAAGAATAAGCCAAGCCGGTGAACTTTTGATGGCCATCTCTGTTTCTGGCTAATCTATGTCCCAAGAACTTCCTATTTGATTTGACAGTAGGAAAGAGGAACGTTTGCCACCAGTTTCTTCATCTCTGAAGTGCCTGAACCTTGCACCGTGTTGGAAACTATGAATACGTTGTGTAATAGTTCAGGAGCTGGCTACAGTGAATTGCATTTGTTTGTTTGTTTGTTTGTTTGTTTGGTATTTATTATGCGCACCGGACCCTGGGGTATAAGGGCGCAGGAAGTAAGAAGATGTACAGCTTAGAGCATAAATTACAGGTTACAGTTACATGTTACAGATAATTACAAGTTACAGATGCAAGTTTACAATACAAGTTTACAATCATATAGTATAGATGCTGTGTAGCAAAACAGGCGTGAGCATTATCATAATTTCAATTAGCAATAGCTGTCGTCAGCCAGTAAATTACAATTTGCCTGAATTTGGAAGGAGAATGTTCTAGCCTCGCGGTAGTGGGTAATTCGTTCCACAATTGAGCAGCCATCAAATGAGGAACGTACTCTTCCCAATAAAGAGAAGGAAGATATACTAAAGGAAAAAAGGAAACAAAGATAAAATAAGAATGAAAACGTGAAAAAGAGAGAAGTATAACTAAGAAAAATTCCCTCATAATGCAAGGAACTGATGACCACATTATAGCAGAAGACCAAAGAAGCCCATTTACATTATTAAGTGTAACAGATTAGGGGCTCAAGAGAAGGCCTAAAAATAAAAAAGAGGAAGGACTTGTGCATTACCAAAAAAGATGCAAGGATCTTCATTGCTGGGTCGTTAAATCAGTGTCCAATGAAGACTTGGATAATCCTTGCGAAATGATGGAGTACATGAGTTCCAATGGGAAAAATCTAAAAACGAAGAGAAGCAAAATACCTTGTGTGCCTCAGTGCTCTGACAAGCCAGCACCTCAAACTGACATCGCCTTAGTTGGAATGCATGACCCTGACATCACAAGCTTGTCTAAAAGCTAGCCAGATGGAAAAGTGACAGTCATTATAACCTAGAAGAGTCCAATGCAGCATTGTTTTAACAACAAGAGCTAACTGGATTAATAATCACTGGCAGCAGAGATGAATGAAAGATGAAGATCATGGTTTCTAGATTGACCCTTACTATAAGTGAGAAGGACAACTGCAAATGGTTGCACAGGGCACTCGAACCAGGGATACTAGCTTGTTCCTAATGATACATGTAAATCAGGAAAACGCTTGACGCTGAATAGCCGGGAGATTAAATATTTAGTTGATATAAATGTATAAAGTGAAGATATTTTTTCTTAAAATCGAACAATGATCCATGAATGTGAGTTGGTCGAGCCCCCCACCCCTTACTTGATAGATGGTTACACAATGTTCTTGCAACCTGTAAGAAAGGGTCCTGTGGAACGTCCTAAGAGTGATGTGTAATTATGTATTAGGAGAGCATTGGACACAAAATTGTACTGTTGATGTATAACAAGTCCCTGTAGACTTGCTGTGCAAGTCCAGTTCCAAATTTCATAAACTAGAAATCCACTAATACGGATGACTGTATATGATACCCTTGAAATGGTGGAATCTTGATAGTAATACATTCAATTTTTTTTCCCTGGTATTATTTCATTCACTATTTTTTTATTTGTTGTAATCACATGTAACTATGTCATCTGTGTGATGTCAGTGCTCTCTTTCCTGAGAAAGTCATGAAGGAACAAATCTATGGCTGTAGAAATTGATGAGAACATGCCAGAAAGTATAATAAGGACTGGAGCACTTTGTGCTGATCTTCTGCCAGTGTGGGGAAACAAGGAGAATGTCCTTGGCGAATGCACCTGGATATTAGACAAACCATCTGCAAACCCTTGAATTTGTTTATTTCAAACAATATTTCGATCTAGTCAGAATTGAACTAACAAGCAATATGACAAGTGGCCATGCTCATTTGTCTAAATGTTGTTTACTATTGAGAAAATGGAACTAGAAAAAAGGTTGATCGATGAAACGGTAGTAACAAATAGTGGATATGGCATTACATGGTCATAACGTCATCTAAACGACCTCAGTCATCACACGGAAAGATTAAATTGAAGAGAGTGTCCTAAAAGGACAAAAAAGGAAACATCTCCTGCTGGTACGTCTGCATGGATACTTGATTTGACTGCAAAATGAGGATATCATTCAGTGCAGTACATCATACTTAATGGAAGAGCCTTTGGGGCACATCAGATTATTACATTGCTTGGAGAAAGTGTGAACTTCAACAAACAATGCACATGTTAGAAGTAAATGTTGACATTACAAATGATGAAAGGAAGGAGCTCACAAGGAAAACTAAAGAACCCCACCAAAAAACATCAGAACGCCTCACAGTGGCAAGAAATGCTAAAATTATTGGCCATAATATATATATATATATATATATATATTTATATATATATATATATATATATATATATATATATATATATTTTAAATCTGGTGCCTTTTGACTAACCATAGAAAAGACCAGTCCACATCAAACCAATTAGCGAGAACATGTGGGTCTACTATTGGCTTGATAATTTCACGCTGTAGGTCGCTCTTGGAATTTACAGTGGGTGATTTATATACGCTTATTCAATGCATCAGCAATGCGTGCACCCCTCGCACGGGACGCTTAGCACGTATTGTGATAAGCAAACAACCCAAAATATGGCCTACGAATTTTTGCAAATTTTCACACAAGACATCTTCAGTAATAATTTTCTTTTCTCCAGGAAGGAATCACTGCTCACATCTATATATGAGGATTGGTGTGGGGAGAGATTCAAACAACCTCTGACTACTGGCAATGTTAGACATGTCCAGCAACGTATTGGCTGCAACGCTTTTACAGGAATTAAGAAGCTGATCAGAAGAAATGAAACTCTGTGACTCTTTTCAAACAGGCCTTCAAAAAGGAGACTCAACAATTCACAAATGCTTGGGACTTTGCCTACTAATTAAACATTCAAAAACTAAAGGAAATAATGCATTACATGAGGCCTTTTTAGATTTCTTGGCTGCCTATGCAAAAGTTGATCATGGGCGACTTCGGGAGATGCTAGAGGAGTAGGGAATTAACCGTGGCTTGTTAAAAGTATTAATAAGATTTTATAGCGACACCACAGTTGGATCAGATTGGATAGCAACATCATTCTTACCAAAACTTGAAGACATAAGCAGGACTGTGTCTCCTGGTCCCTCTGCTTTTCAATCGGTAGCTGGCAAATCTACTAAAAGCTTTTACTGGTACAAAATCTTCCCCGACATTGTGAAATGTTCACATTGGATGGATGGTTTACGCAGATGACATGATCTTCTTGGGTCAAACACTGATTGGATTGGAAAGAGCAATGCGAGGTATGGAACAATTCTCTGCAAACAATTTGGTGTATTTGAATTATGCCAAGGTTTGTGTTTTCAATTCACAGCTAAGAGATGTAATATATCCATTGAATAGGCATTTCTAACCGTACTTGGGGTTGCTATGTACTAATTGTACAGATGAAGCAATCATGAATGATAAACTGTCCAACAAAGTGCAGCCAGTGATGTTAATGCTAGGAGGGTTTGATGGTAAGGTACAACGTCCTTTCATCGCGGGATGTTTTTTCGCTGGTTTTTTACCACGAATTATTCGCTGAAAAAATTCCTTGAATTCTTAGAAATTCGAGGGGGGTTAAAAAATATATAAATTGGGTGTGGGTGTTCATGAATATATAAAAAATAACATGGGATGGGGAGGTTGGGGGATAACTTCTCCAAAAATAAAAAAATAAAAACATTTGATGAGTTTTTTTGTAAAAAAAAATCTGCGGTAAAAACCCTGTCAAAAACATCCCTCGATGAAATGACATGGAACCGATGGTAAACATGGAGGATACCATTTCTCACGGCTAATAACAGCATTCAAACAAGACATTAGTTCCATGATATTATAGGGTGCTGAGCCTCAAAGCTGCCCTTTACAACTTGGCTTGACCACCTGGAAAGGCAGTTTATAAAAAGAATACCTTCAGAAAATATTTTCTGATAGAAGGTTATGATTTCAAGATGGACGGTTTGGTACACTCCTATGTACTCTTTTAAAACAAGCACCACTATGACAATGGGGAAGAGGCCAAATAGCACTATTGAAGGTTTTAAACTGCTTTGCATGAAATCAAAGAACATCATAGTAAAATAAGAATGACCACAGAGCTTTATATCAGAAATCTATCTGTAACAGTGTAATCACTATACACAGTGGGCTTGGTGTTCATTTATTTTTTCTCAAAACACTCACCATAACATTAAAGTGTTTATGACAGAGAATCATATATACTAAATCATTCAGTCTCAAAATGTGGATGTGGCTTCTGTCCCTCTATCCGGTCTAAGGGTCTTCCAGTAATATTATTTCATTTTCTACAGAATTTTAGCTGTGTCTCAGGATAAGAATGACTATGCACATTCTTTGTCCCAATATATTGTATATAATATTGGAGAGAAAATGATAATTCTAAGATGGGCTGTCTGAAGTGCTCATGCTGTACTCTTTTTTAAATACCAGTTTAAGAAAGTGGAAGCAAACAAATAGCACCAATGAGGATTTCTTGCTGATTTGCATACATTGAAAGAGAAGAGAGCTTTGGCAAAATACGTACTACCATAGATGTTTGTATTTCACAAATATGTATGTGATGAGAGGGTTGTGTGCTTGAATCACTAATTACATAATGCACTCTGGGGTTTGTGCTCATTAGATTTTTCACAATACACATCCTAACATTGCAGTGTTTGTAACCATTAACCTTACATGCACATTCGGACAGTCTCAAGATGTGTATGTGGGGATAAAATGGTTGCAATATCTGGTACACCACTGAGGGTCAAAGGGTACAATTGAGATACCATTTTATTAAAGGAGGGAAAGGAGGGTTGTGGGAATGCCCAGTCCACAATGTACAGACATCCTTAGAGAATTATATATACACACATACACACATGCAACTGCCTTTGCCAATGCCGGCCTGCTTCTTTTTGCCTTCTACCACATTAAAGTGGTTCATGGATGTAATGAACCGAGGGGTAGGAGGGGGTTAGGGTGGGTGAAGGATGTGTGGCTTATTGCCTACACTTTCCTGGGTGATGCAGCGTTCATGGCAGAAAGCTCATGTAGCTTTCCTTTCTCAAGTTTTGTCAAAGATACACAGCTAGATTTTTAATCATATTTGTTTCTGTTACCCTACCAATTAGCATACATGTAACCATCTATGAAGAGGGAACAATAGGTAGGCCTTTGGGGGCAATGTGCCTGTTTTCAGGTTTTGCAAGGGGGAATCCTCCCTCTAGTTAACCAGATAGCTGACATTTTCTGCACAAATGAAAACAGTGTCAATGTGGCATTTGGCCTGGAAGGTCTTTTTGTGTCTTCTGCGAAATAAAACACCAGTAAGAAACATCACTATTGGTTTAAGTCATCTTTGCAGATTTAGAAAAATGTGAAGAGCCTGAATCGCATGTGTAGTGTAACTATTTGTATAACAGGCATTTTGTTTCAAAAACAAACGAATCTAACAATACGCTTTTGCATGGTGGTTGATGACTGTTGCTCTCAGATCTGCGACAATTTGCGTGGAGATGGGGTACTTTGTATCAGTGCCACCGTCCTCAGGCTTTCTGTTGTCCTCCCAGAATGTTGGTGTCGCCTCCTCTACTCTCCTGGTGCGATCCCCCAATCCTGCTATCCCAGAGGACTAAACACCGGCTAAGAGAGGGCCCAACCACAGGCTGCCACGGACTGTGGAAAGGCCATGCCTCAAGGATGATGTGCGGTGATTGTACTCACGCATTTGTTGTGAGACATTTGTGCAATGGGGTAGTGGAAAAAGCTGTGAATGTCCTTTGCCCTAGTTGCGTTTCTGTGGGCATCCTTCTTTTCTTGGACAGAACCTTTAAGGATGGGCGCTCAACAGTTCAAAAGAAAAATAACTGCATTGATTTGATGGTACTCCATGTGAAAACGACACTTCCTCCTTGACGCTGTGCCTGGACCTATGGCAGCACAGGTCTAGGTAGCGCTCCCTACTCCAGAGATCAGAAATTAGGGTATGATTCGGACTTGAGGCTCTTAGTAGTGTGAGTACTAAGGGGATGTTTCTGGATTCTATGGAGAAGGCAGGATTCTGGCACTTGTGGTAGGGAAGGAGAAGGGGTGCCCACTCATATAGACCCATGGCATAAAAAGTAGTGCGGCATCAGGGAAGCAGTACAACATTATTTTTGAGAGAGGCGATCTAACAGCATAGGGTCAGCAGATTGCTCCCATTCTCATAATCTCCCTGTGTTGTCGTCCCTTAAACCCCACAAGGACCAGATGGACCCAAACCATATGGCCCTTTAAGACACCACACATTGAATGCCTCACAGGGGGCGCACTTCAAATCAACAATCCCAACACATCCCAGCCAGAGCTGAGAACGGGCATTTGGGCTCAATCACCGGCTGCCTTGTCACCCGTTTTGCCTCTAAGAGCACATGCATGCCTTTACAGGTACAATATAGTGCACTATAATGATAAGGACCTTCTTTAAATCGTTTTACTTTTGGTTGCAAAACTAGGCACACAATAGTCTCCAAAATGCCAGGCATCCAGCAATGATTTGCAAGAGCTGTGCCGCTTGAAATCCCTTAATAAGCACACTATGCTGATTCTCATCCTCCCAGTCCCTCAAACGCATAGGGTCCTGGTGACCGTTACAAGGGTGCACCTGCATGGGCATAGATGGGCCAGTTTGTGTCTGTCTTGACTAGTTTCCCAAAGTGTGCACCAGTGTGTGTGCGCGTGTGTGTGTTAAGTTTGAGGATTTCACAGTGAACCCCTTACCATTAACTAAGGGACCCTCAAATCGACATGATCCCTTCCTTGTCCAACAAATACATCAAGCCATTAGCCACCCCACTTAACCAATTATTTTCCAAATATCATCTTAATGCAGAGGACAACTAAGTCGCATTCAACTTGACCAGGATCGTGTGATCACATGAAACCATTACCAATGTCCGCCATGCAGCACAGGAGTGGGTGTCAGCCAATAATATTTGCCTAAACCCCCGTGATACAAAAATCCTCTTCTTTGGCATCCCCCAATTCTCAACACTTTCCTGCAAGTGGCCTACATCCGGAGACCCCCCACCTCTCATTGCAGAGGCTGGCATGCCCTTCAGGTCTCAGGTCAATGAGGTCTCATGTAAGGTGGCTTTCAAATTCCATGTGCTCCTTAAACACACTCCCTACCAGGAAAGCCCTGCTCCCTGCCAATATTATACTACTGTAATAGTGTGCATATAGGCCTACATTAATAGCAAATGTGCCAGCTCAGACCCACCCAAAGCCGAGCTGCCTGACTAATAGTGGGTCTCATAGCTCTGAAATCAATCACTCCTGACACAAAGGCCCTCTGTTGGATTCAAAGGAACACCCTATTGCTTTCAAATGTCTTCCTCTGACCCATCTGGGGCTACACAAGAAGGAGTCAAAAATACCTGAAGCCCAATTGGCCAAGACAAATCTGAGGATCCTCGCGAGTGAACCCCGGGCTCTGCAAAGATTCAAGCGGCAACCTCATGCTACACCCTTTGCAATACATGCCTGGAAAATCTGAATCAGACTACCATAAACATTAAGATATGAACTTAATCAGGGCAGATTGAAGTCATCTCTGAATAACTTGTTGCTCCAAAGACCATTCGCTGAACACTAGAGATGCTTACATACCGATCAGGGAATTCGCTGTTTAATCAGTTGCAGGAGCATCGCACTTCCAGCTCAGCAGTCTGGACTGTCTGGGGGGTTCTGCCCCCAAAACATTGCAATTGAATCCAGCTGCATTGTCTTTTCCAGTGTGTATTGTTCTTTTTTTCTCAACTGTTAATCAGGAATGTATTGCATGTTCTGCCTAGTGGTGATTGCTTAACTGCACCCCCCTCATCACCCCCCTGCACTCTGAAACAGCATTGTTGTAAAATGGTTTGCTATAAAACTATAAGAAATACAATAAAATTATCTGTAATTGAGGCCTGCAGCACTATCACTTTATAGACATAAGGTAGGTGGAGTGCAACAGCTCCAGCAAGCTTATGCGCTGGGTGAGCTTTATT
Source organism: Ambystoma mexicanum (assembly GCF_040938575.1). Taxonomy (NCBI): domain Eukaryota; kingdom Metazoa; phylum Chordata; class Amphibia; order Caudata; family Ambystomatidae; genus Ambystoma; species Ambystoma mexicanum. Next base: position 96,872,407 of record NC_090924.1, read on the forward strand.
AGCTCTGGAAACCTGCACCACAGTCCCTGTATCAGAAGTTGCAGTATACATGCCAACACATCCCAAGAAAAATCCTGCATTTAAAGGCAGCAGTACCTAGGGCCTTTTTTTAATGACGTCCATAGTGTGTCTGGATGCTCAAGAGAAATCAATACAAATGTTCCCAAGTTCATGAACTCAAGCTGTGAAGTAGAACCACCTTCTCACAGGGCTACATTATTTTGATTGGGCGGTAACAGGAAATTACTGTCACGACATTGTTTAGACATTAACACACCGGGTGGTACGTGGCTGAAACTTTGATTTTCAGCACAACAACATTGCCGGTTTTAGGAAATTAGCAATTCCTGCTCGACACGCAACCCACTGCCAGATTGTGATGCATGAGGGTGCCACTGAAAGCAAAATGTTGATTTTGGGGAAAACAACATCATGGCCTGTCTGAATATGGGCTGTGATATATCTGTCCACTTGCATGGAACATGCTGCTCGGGTCTGGCAGTATCCCACTAACGCCTCTCCCCACGGTCTCTGTAGCCGGTGGGGAGGAGTCTTCATTGGGTTGTCATATGAAAGTTGTGTGAGGAACCCAAAGGTATGCGTGCCAGAGGTGAACCATCCTGACTACTGGTGGGCAAGATGCATCCCAATCCATGTGGAGGCCCAACCCCTATGAGATGGCAATAAAGTGTGTTGCATTGTTGTTGTTTCATTGTGTAATCTGTCTGTGCTGATGGATGGCTACCACACAATATGCAATTGTTTTTGCTGCAGTCTTAAGGGGATTGACCCCCATCCCACTTTTGGATTCTTCCGGGATAGCAGCATGTTTGTGCATATTGGTCCATGACATCCAGGAGAGTACCGATCCCATGTCCATTCTTAAATGCTTCCTCTTATTCATAAGGAAAGAAGTTTGCAATGGCATGCTACTGGATTCCACATGGATGTTTCCATGTGTATGTTACGTGAACAGGCCTCTGTAGCCTGCGAGTAGAACCAGCACTAGAGAGGGTTATAGCATGAGCAACCACTGAGCTTCAACAAGTAGAACCAGACACTTTCCTACAGATACATAGGTCTCCAAGGAGGTGAAGGTACTAGTGTGTCAGTTGGCAATCAGCCGGAAAAGCTTAGATTTCAAATTGTCATAGTCCACTCTTAAGAAGAGAACAGGTTGGCCCATTTGGTGAGGCTCTTCAAAGAAGCAGAAGAAGCAGGGATCTCTGCATCGACACCCATGGCTCTCTCGCAATCAATCTGATCCTAGATTATGAGAGAAATCAGAGTTTAGTTTGATGCTGAACAAGCATGACTTTAATCCAAGTAGGCAAATCAGGCAGTGGCAGCAGACTCAGGTTTATTTCTATATAGTCTTTTACATTAGCAATGAGCTTCCTAACAGAAGCACCCTCTGAACTTCAGGGGCGTGGCTCAACAGCGCCATGCTATGCCTGTCCACTTGCGATGGGCTTATCTATGTGATGCAATTTCCACCTACAGTACATCTCTCTGCCATATGTAATGGGAACCTGACTCATGACTATTTTCAGGCAAGCATACCTGGCCCTCAGGTGTGGCTCTGTCTGAGACCTGAGCAAAGTCTGATGTTACAGTCGCGCAACCGCATTGTCTTCCCGATTCCTGTTAGACAATCAATTTTACACGTGGCTCTGAATCTGCTGAATCAGATTCCCAATCATGTCATGGTCATTGCTGATGGGAAAACTTAAACTACAGCTGGTGTCCGGAGTTCCCCGTTTGTGTGCTTATTAGCACAATCTTGCATATTATTATTTCTATTTTGTTCCTTTCTCTTGCACCAAAAATCATGGTCTCGGTCGGAACTGTTTTTTTCAATCCCGGATTCCCTGACTGTTCTGTCTTGTCTAAGCAATTTTATCAGTTACCATGTTTTCCAATATTTCAGTGTACTTTAATATCATTTGATAATGTCTTGTTAGTATTTATTTATTTATTTATGTATTTATAACGCGCCGCAGCTCGCAAACATCAGGGCGCGAAATATATCTGAGTATATCTTGCAGTATGATGTTCACATAAATCCCAATCAACATGATTTTTGTATTTTCTTGTTTGCAATAACATCACATTCTTCTAAAACCTCTATGCTATGTATGAGCATAGGTGAAATGTTTCATTAAGCCTCATTATGACTTCGGCGGTAGCCGTGCCTGTAATACAGGCATGGCTGCTGCCGGTGTCATTTTCTTTTTTTTTTGCGGCGCCCACGAACGGCCAATTACCGGGTCATTACGGCCCTGCCAGACCTATTAATTGCCCTTTGCGGGCACCGGAAAAAAGATGCTCCCCATTCCAATTCGGCCCCATAGGGCTGAATGGGAATGGGGAGGACAGGTGCACCGGCACTGGTTATAACCGTGCCGCAGCATCCGACATGCTGTGCCCGCGGGTGCCTTTCTGTCCGCCGGGTCCGACCTGGCAGGCAGAAAGGCACCCGCAAGCACATCTCGTAGTTTGCGGGTCCGGGAACTACGGTACCGGCATGCTTACCGGTACCGTAGTTCCCGGACCGGCAAACTTAGCCCAATGCATGTACATGGAGGGTATTATAAAGGTTCCTTCAACAACAGTACATCTATAAGAAGAAATAAATCCATTTCACAATAATTACAGCCATAAGAACTACCCACAAATTAGAATCTGTTAATTTGAATATCTGGGTGGCATGACATAGTTTCCACTGTTGTGCAATTTGACACTGTTTATTAGCTGATTTCAAGTCATTCTTTTCACCCTCATACGTTATTTGCAGCATGTCTTCAATAGTCTGTAACAGGGGAAATAGTGCTAATAAAATGTCATAACGATAAGGCACTATAGTGGACCGTTTATTAGTGCCTTCATATTTCAAATGCATCTGCCATTTCAGTTCTGGGGACCAATCAACAGGGTGTGTTTTAGCTTCCCTCTCTAACACTATGCTCGCATCAGCTGGCATTTCTGCAGTTGGATGGATGCAGCTGTCACTGGGAATAAATGTTTCAACTGTTTGGAATCGAGGCTTTATATGTAACTTCCGAACATGTTTGCCATTTGACACTCAATACCTGGCTGGGCCTTCCTTTGTCCATACATTGGCATTGTGTCGGTTACTTCGGTCAAAAGGTCCAGTCACTTCCAATTCTGATCCACTTATCTTGTTTCATTTCAGGAACACTTACCACGTCACAGCAAGGCCGCTTAGGGACTTGGATCTTCCAAACATCTTGATGGACCACCTAATCCCATTTGCAACCTGCCGCCATCCCAGGTATTATGATATGACATGGCATTTATAACTCGCCTATACACATGTGTTTCAAGCCGTGTATCTGGTACATTGGGGACCATATTACCTTATCTGGCCGATGGGTATTGAAGGAAAACTGCACCAACTCAAAGTCACACGGCCAATTGGAAAATTCCACAGGTTCCGCCAGGATCACAACACAGCTGGCACTCCAAAAACCTCATCAAATGCTTCAGATCAGGGCTATTGCTTGATGTCATGTCGGATCTCCATCAGCAGTTCAATGCTGAACGTCTCCACATGTGATGCACCACTCGATTCTCTGACCTGCAAACATGATGATAGCAATAATACCTAATAATGCATTCTGTGTCTTGCTGCTCAAGTTCGCGCATGCGTGCCTGCATCTGTCTTTGACGATTGTTACCCTGGATATCAGTCCTGCAGCATTCTCTAAATGGCCCAACCTTTTTGAGTGTTTTGGCGCAGCTACTAAGTTAACCCTATCCCAAATTGGAGCTTTCAGGGCCCTCTGCTTCCTGCTTTTGGCCATCAGCGTATCCCTGTGTTGTGCACGCGTATTGCTGCTCCTGCTGAACAATGAATGTACATGACTTTACTTGAAAGTTCAATAATGGAAAATGGATTGTATTAATCCTAATATGGTATTCACTATTTTCCACCTTTCTGGATGTGTTCCATTTGCAAGCACTTTATTCCAAATCTTCTGAGATTATATTACATTAGGCTGCGATAAGCTCCCATAATCATTCATTTAAAAAAAAAATTTAAAAAAATTATTTGAGTATTATACAGTTATGCAAGTAACTTTTGACACAACATCAGAAATAAAGAAATCAAATCGTCTTCCTCCAAAGAAAATAATATAGCATAGACACACTCAGACTGCTGCAATGTTAAATATCCCATGTACTTCTCTCTTTGATTAAGATAAACTCCACAACCTAGTAAGAAAGACAATCGGCCCCTCCTGGGAGCCAGACATAAAGAGGCCCCATAGAACCAGAGATGGTATTCGAGGTTACAGTCCTGACGCCCTGAGGGCCCTGCCATGCAGCACAACAAGTGCTTCACAGTTAGTTAAGAGATGTTGAACCATCTCGACCACGTCATTGCCGCAGAGCCGACAACATCTGCCCCCCCCAGGAGTATCAGATCATCGCCCGACAATTTCAAGAGTACTTACTACATTGAATTTAAGACAGAGATAGTCCCACACAAAGGAATTCCCCAAACAATTGCTGATATAAGAGGGCACCAGTTGTCGTTCACGAATGTATGGAAAGAAACTGGCGGAGGTGGATTTGGCAGCCAGAGAGACGGCCATTTGCTCACATTTAAGGGAGAGCAGTTTCTCTCTCATTGCTTTTTTATATTGGGTTACACTTAACGTCAGCATACTCTCCCGGTTGCTCCCAACCAACTTTTCAACCATGCTCAACATTCTGCCCCATATTGAGTTGCTCATGAAAACATCCTTTGTGACAAGAGCCTTGAACAGTATCCCCATCAAGGTATTGGGTTTTGCATGTGCAAGTTTCCAGTACAGCATCAGGCTGCTGTGCGCAATGCGCTCTTGGATCATAGTGAGATCAAATTCTAAAGCAATCATCTCTACCGAAACAAAGGATGGAAGTCTTAGCAGACGTTTTAGCAACCCGGCCTTGCTCTTAGCAATTGCATCCAAAGTAGCCAGGCCCCAGGCCTCCACTACATAGCACAGGATTGGCACAACCTTTGTAGCAAACAGTTTGAGCACTATCCCCAGTGAGTAACCTCTACCCCTTCCTGCAAAGGAACATATAGCCCCCACTCTGCACGCTGTGCGCACCGTAAGACCACAAAGATGAGACGTACCTCTGGGGCTAGCTTCGAATACAACACCCAGATATATGTTTTGATAAACCACCTCAACCACCTCCTTTCATATTCCACCTTATTTTGACAGCCTGCCTGTGGGATGTCTCAAATACCACGATCTTGGTTTTATTGATGTTTACTTTTAGAGAATTCAGGGTCGAGTAGGTGTCAAGGTTGTCCAGGGAAGACTGCAGACCACCTGGCGTTAGGTCCAGGATCACGATGTCATCTGCATAACCCATCCATAGTACAACCGTATCCCCTAACTTCAGAGGAAGTGTTCTTGGGTCAACCAGTGCGCAGACCATGTCTGCAAGATAAAGATTGAAAAGAATCGGGGCCAGGGGACTGCCCTGTTTCAAACCCACCTCTGTTGAGATGCAAGCAGCCTTACATTGACACATGTATTAGTGTGGAGTAATACAATCATTTTTAGAAGACCCGGTGGAATCCCCCGATCCACAAGCTTCCTCCGCAGCCTAACTCAGTGTACTGTGTCGAAAGCAGCACTGTCATCTACAAACGCTGTGTATATTGGGCGATTGCAGATCAGCCGTGCCTGTTCCACAACAGAGGTCAGAGCAAGTATATTTACCGACGTGGAGCATCCCTTCCTAAAACCGGTCTGATTCCAGGGAATAATATCATTGGCCTCTGCCCACATGGCCGGCCAGCTCCTCCAACAGAATCCAATTGTATCCCTTGGACAAAACCTCCAGCATGGCCACGAGGCGATAATTGCGTGGGTCACTACGAGCGCCCTTCTTGTGCACTGGAACCAAAACACTATCCTTCCATGAACAGGGGCTCTAGAAGATTTGCTTGCCCGAATGATACCTGCAACCTCCTGTACACTCTTCTCAAACATCCAATGGCCTGTGTCAATCCATTTGGATTCCTATTTTCCGTTGAGGGCTAGATTAGGCCATTGACTATCTCCCACAATGTGTTGGCTTCATTTCTAGTGGAGATTAGTACTAAATCATGACACTTTTGACATTCTTTATGATATTTATGTAGCCGAAGCCCCTTGGAATAAGAGGACCTGATCTCCCTCCTTCTAATTGCAAGGGCCGAGGAGTCGGCAACTTCTTTTAATAAGAACCGCATTTCTTTTCGCATTGGACTTTTTTGAGCTTAAATAAACTTATAAAAGGGTTGTCTATGTGGTAGGGATGGCCTTGCTGCTCACTGAGAATACCTTGTCTTAGATGTTGGAATACTCAGATTTCCGCCATCACTCCCTCAAAATGTTTAATTGCCTTCACGGCCTCCGCCACATCAGCCCCCTGATCATGAGCAAAGAAATTCAAGAGAACCCTTTGTGCGATGACCCGTGAAGCTACAATACCCGTGGGGTTCCAGCTGACTCTGGTCCGAGCTCTGCTGACCCTTATAGACCCAGCATTTCACATGCCATAGTTCAGAGACACCAGATCTAATAATAAGGTGATGGGGAAATGATCGCTCTCCTCACACGATTGGATACCCATATCGATGACCACATGGTCATCATTAGTCACAAATACACAATCAATAATACTGGAACTGGAAGATACACAGCATATAAACTGTGGGGGACAGTCTGAGGGACATGCCCACTTTACCATGGAGAATCCCCTTAAGTAGAGAAGGGATGCCCAGCACAGACCCTTAGGGCAACTGCAATCTAATCTTAAATCACCTTTTGGGCCGCTGGCCATGTTTTCTGACTGCCCATACAGAGATGCCTGGTCAGAGGGTTTCCTGGAATTTCAGTCCCCAACAAGAATGGTTGTTAGGGAATTGGCCTGCAAGTCCAACCACCTTTCCAGTTCTCCTCTTGAGGCAGAATAGGGGGCAACATATGGAGGGTCATAGATGTTAATGACTAAGATTTCCTCTAACCCTGGCTGCCCCTTCCCCGACACTTTCCCAATCAGAATATTGAGAGAGGCATAGGGAATCTCCGTTAGCCAAAGAGGTTTTTTGATGGCCAAAATCATTACGCCTCTTGGTCTACCCAGAAGCCTTTTTAGTTCCGGCTTCTGGACAATTGTCTACCCATCTAATACCAGTGGATCAACAATCCCCGTTTCCTAGAGGGCCAGTATGCTAAAGTGGTCCACATTCTCAAACAACGCCTCGTCCTCAGAAAGGTGTGTGTTCCCCCTGGTGTTCCAACTAATGAGATACGAGGAGTGGTTAGGAATACCTCAGGTTTCTGTGCTTCACCATTCCAGCAAGCCATTTGCAGTGAACATCATCGCCAGGAAGATCACTAGCACCCCACCTCTACCCGGATTTACAGCTATTGTTCCATCATATGTGGGATAAGCTTGGGAGACTGCGTCACCCAGTGGTGCGAAAGGGATTGGTTCATTTATTGCTTCACCAGGTGTTGGTCTATGACTAGTTATCAGGCCAGCCCCAAACTTCAGGATTACAGATCAGAGGTGAACATTTTTATCCAGCCCTGAACAACAGCTGTAAAAAATCCACAACATAATCAATCATGGAATCCAAGGAAAAGTATACATATGAAGATACATATTCCACCCCCTCACACTGCAGCACTGCGTTGTCATTGATGCCAATTGAGCGAAGGATTATGATGGAATCGAACAGCTCCAAAATTTGGGCTCAATTTAAATAATCAGATTGTATCTCTCCGAAAGAGACTGCGAATTAGTAATGCCCTTTCAGAGGAACCCCTCGAAGAGCTCACATGAATATTCGAGTGGACAGAGCCAATGGAGTCCCCTACCGGGAGCAGGGCTGTGCACCTGGAACCAACTACCGGACCCACCAGTGCCTCGGGTGGAGATACAGCCTTGGGGTCTGAAATTGATTTTTTAAGGAGTAGACAGGTGTAAATTCCTGAGGCCTGAGTTATCATTTTTTCAAGGTTCAGGACGATGGTGAAACCCGTTGCACAGTAATACAGGGTAGCAGATGGACCCATTTAAATAAAATTCGACCAGCAGTGGAAGGTGGGTAGGGAGATCACGTTTGGTCCGAATGTCTGTCGGGACATACTACTTCCATGGTTGTAGCAGAAACAACCTTTTTAAAATGTCTTAAGTTTTAAGAATATCCAACGCTAGGTTTTACTGGAATATAGTTTTGTATATCATTTCAATTTATGGCGATTTTATGTATTGTTGACATTCTTTTTTTTTATTGTGTATATTATTCATGAATTTATTTTATTATATTATATATTTTGCGTATTGTGTATGTCAAAGGTTAATTTGTTTTAACCATTAAATACAAACATTATTTAAGAAATGGTAAAATAAAATATGAAAGTATTTCTGAGTTAAACATCTCGATCAACATTAATGTTCTGCAATTCTTATCTCAACTTATCGTTTGTATCTTTCAAACCCTCATTCTCGATTCCCAAGTCGTTTTGTAGCCTCACCAAACATATCTAAAAATACTTTCTATTGTGTTCTCTCTAGAATCAACAGTTTGGCCAAATCAAAGCTACACTCCACAGGGAATTTCTTGCACTTTTACCTGTGTTTTGGAATTCCATTTTTCAAGATATGTGCATGCATTCCGCTGGTAGTATGTGGACATTTAGTGTCCCAAGTGCCCCTTTCTGGAAAACCACTTTCTTTCGACTGTTAAATTCCCATTTTCCCTATTTTCATACCGGACTCAAACATTTTATGGTTGGCTTTGCTTTATTGCAATTTGTCCACCAAACTCTTAAATGTGTCACTAGAGACACATAAAAGTCAACCCTTCTGATTACTCATTAAATTCCCTCATTACTGGGTGTTCTCTGGGCACCCCAGATGTGCTTCTTCAGTATCCTCCCTCTGCCTCCTTCCCACTTTGGGTTTGCCCTCGTTTCCCTTCTCCTCTATCCCTCCCTTATTAGTAATTCTTCTCCTTTTATTCCTGTTATTGTTTTGTATGAACACTTTCTTTTTATCACCTTCCCAATGAATGTTGCCAATGATCTGCTACCGAGCCTGCCCCACTGCACTCTAGACTAAATAAAATGGCTATTCCTGCTGCCCAAGGGCAGATACCACGCTTTGCAGCTGGCCGTTCCTTGACATCCCTTTGAGGTCCCAGTTAGGCCTATTACCACCCCTTCTATGCACAGATGAGTTCGAGGGGAAGCATTCTGCTACTCCTGTTACTCTCTCAGATGAGCATGACGTAGCCGAGGCATGGCTGCTCCAACTGTAGAAGCACACCCATAAATCCAGTAAGGAACACCAAGCAGCAGCAGCAGAGTCAGGTCTATTTCCAAACAGCTTTGCAGAAAAGGATAGAGAATCGGTCAGAGTATCGACGTCTCAAAAAGAGGTCCAGATCTCTGGGTTTTTATTGGTCATCTACAAAGTCAGTAACATGCAGTTAGTCCGTTACATTAACAATTAACTTCCTAACAGAAACATCCTCTGACTTTGAAGGTCATGGCTTAGCAGTGCTCGGTTACGCTTGTGCAATTCTGCTTGGCCTAGCGATGTGATACAATCTCCACCCGTGGCGGATCTCTCAATCACATGCAGCCGGCCCTGTTCTGGTGCTTAGCACGCATGTGAATTCTATTCTGGTTCTCAGGCAAGAATGCCTCGTCCTCATGTGTGACGTGTGGCATGCCAGTGGCCGTGTCTGGGTCATAGAGAGAGAGAGACTAACCTCACAGCCTTATGAGCTTCCTACTTCCTGTCAGCCAATCATGTTTACGCGTGGCCCTGATGCATCATGGTCCCAAACATGGCTCTAGCACATGCATAGTCAATAATTATGGGAAGACATAAAATACTGCCAGCTGCGACAGTACAACATACTAAATGAGTAATAAAGATGTCGGGCTTTGTAGGTTTGTAAAAACAACCAATCGCGGGCAAAAAATGATACATTTGTTCTTTAAGTTATGTGGTAGATTTTTATATGCATCACATGCAATGTGAAGAACAATCGTTCTTCGTGCAGAGTTATTTTAACTGTATTTCTTTCTCTTACTCCACCTTTTCACTCCTGGTTCCAACCTCTTCCCTCTATATCAGCCACATGCATAGCTCCATTTCACCGCCTTCCACTTGCTGACGTCATAAGTGCGTAAAATGCTTAAATCATTGTCCGATATTTTGAATGCCTTTTCTGTGAACCATGGCTATTCCGCAAGTCTCCGGTGCGATGTCTGTGCAGCAGGGTATTGGGATGCTTGTATTACAGGAAGATGAGGGGTAAGAGGGAGATAGTTAGCGCACGCTCTTTTATAAAAAATAAAAAATAAAACAGTTCTAATCTGTCTTCCCTCGTTGGACACGCTTGCTTCCAACTGCTGGGCTTCAATGAGGAATCCCCAGTGTTTTGTCCTCTGGACGCACGGACTAAATCAAATTGATTTTGGCAGCTCCTCCTAAAACTGCCTTGGTTATGGGTATTGGAGTAATTTATGAATGTGGCCTCGTCTATTAATCATGAATTTGGTGAGCTGGGCTGCATTGCTATGAGATCCCACAGGGTTCAATCACATGGTTTGGATGACTTTCTGCAAAGACTTAACAAAATCAACACAGTCCTCTTTACATAAGAAAAAAAAAAGATGTGTATCAGTGGGGACAATACATTTTGAAAATCAATGTTACTTTCAATAAAAAAAACGTTTATCTTTAAGGTATTAGTACACATTTTAAATAACATAAAGCATATAGCACATCAAATTAAACAAACATTGCTGACACATGAACTCTCCCCATTGCTGTCAGTTATTGTTATTGTGTAAATGTCGGAGTGTGTTGATAGGCGAACAGTATTTTGTGACTGGTTCACATACTGACGTGGCCTGGTGCTTGCCTGTACTTGGCATTTTAATGTTAGTTGTTTAGTCTGAATTGTGGTAGTCAGTATAAATCTTGCTGGGAGCGAGACATTTTAGTAAGAGCCGGTATATGTTTTGAGGCAATTCAATGCAAGGTTGTTACTAGTCTTACTTAAATGGAAATGTGATTGTTTCTTTAGGATGTAGTGCATGTTTGCCCTGCATGCTGGTTTGCTGGTGATGCATGTGTAAAGATAGAGGTATGTGCTGATGGTACTTTGTGCTTGTCTTTTGTAAGGATCTAATAATGCATTCTATTATATGCTATGTTTAATGTTTAAATGTAGGTGAAACCTTAATGTCAGAATTCTCAACTTTTAGGGATTGTAACTTTGTATATGTAGTAACCGTAACGTTTTGCAGTGATTTCCTTGTTGTTTTTTGTTGTTTTTAGGGAGCTCTGTGTATTTTGCCTCAGGCTTTAATTACCTGTGTATCATTTTACTGAGTTTCCACATTTTCTCTTGTTGGTTTTGCGTAATTCGAACATTGAAACACTGATATGAATATGAAAACTCACATGAAATGTAGGGCATTTTTCATTTGCATGTGAAACATATAGGAGATGGTAATTCCATAAATGTAACATCTTTTATATGCCTCCTAAATATATAAATCCTTACATCAAAGTGTGACCTCACTTTTCTGTGAGCTTTCATATGTATAAGAGACATATTCTCAGCAAACTACACGTCATACTCGCATGCCAGACACTTAAACACGAAAAACCCATACGCCTTACACAACACGCTCTCACAACATGCACACTTACGAAACAAACAGACTTATGCCAGCCATTCGCCTACTTGCAGAAGACCTGCAATATAATGTAATGTGGCATTTGTATAGCTCCTTTTCCATTGGTATGACTTCATAGCGCTATAGGTGAATGCCCTCAGGGGACTGAAGTCCGAGGAATCAGAGATTCGTCTGAGGAGGTTAGGGTGCGTGTGTGTACTTTAGCCAATATAAAGAGGTAGGTAGAGGTGGCCAAGCCCCTGCTGGTGACCCATATTGATGGGTTGTGGATGGGTGCCTAGAGGTTATAGGCATAGTATGTGAGTCCAAGTGACTGATTATGTGTCCAGCTAGACCGAATTTTTGACGCAAGACTTAGCTGCATTCTGATGGCAGAGGTGATGTACGATGTGTTTTCACATAGAGTGTGATTGTAAAGGAGTGTGGGTGGGTGGCCGAGCATGCGGCTATCTTCCATTGACTTAGAGTGTGATACATACCTGAGTGTTCTGGGAGGTTTCTTGGTTTTTGATTTTTCATCGTTCCTGTTCTGCTGTCTGCCACAGTCCTTTCTCTGCATTGCTCAGTACATTCTTTGATGGTCTCATTTCTGCCCCAGCCTCATTGGCAGCGTGTTAAATTAGCACCAGAGCTAGGACGTTTGTCAGAATGTTGGGGAGGAAGAGCCACATCTCGTGGGTCTTCCAGCAGACAAGGTCCGGCGTGGTGATAGTGGGTTGAGGGTGTGTGTGAGAGGGGATTGCAGAGGAGTCCCTCATCTGAGGTGTGGAGTCATTGGTGGGAATGGGGGATGAAGTGGGTGTAGGGTGGTGACTGGGATCGTCCAGTGGGATTGACGATGACGGGATAGGAACAGGTAGAGCAGTGTAGGTCAGAGATGGTAATGGGCTGCTGATTTCTGTAGGAGTACAGAGTGAAATGAATGGAGTCAGTGCCAGGTGTGTGGAAGGATAGGTTGAAGGGCGTTTTCACTGGGTTGAGTGCATTGGGGAGGTTGCAAGGGTGTAAGTGAAAGGTTCAGGCAAGGATCTGGGGGAGAGAAAGGGTGAAGTGTGCATTGACGAGAGGGCCTGGGTTGGGCAGATTCTGGGTTTTAAAGAGTTCTGGGGTGCTAGTAGTGTGTGTGTGTGAGAGGGTTGGCGGTGCAGTCGAGAGAGGGGTATTGGCTAGGGTAGCCTGAGCAGCGTATAGGGGTGTGAAGCCCTTGATGGGGAGGGAAGGGAAGGGGAGAGAGCACTGGAGGGGCCGAAGGGGCTGGTTTGGATTGGGGTCTGTGTGGGAGGTGTAGTGGGAGTTGTCTGAAGAGGCGGTGGGGAGGGGAGTTTCCCTGCGAGGGGTGTTCATGTGGAGGGGTTAAGGGGAGGGTTGTCCAAGTTTATGGTGTGTCATTGAGCCCTTCTAACCTTGGAGCTGTTTGGCGTGACGGATAGTCTGCTGCCTGAGCTCTGAAGGGTACATTCGCGATTATGGGACTGCAGCACTAACCGGAGGGAGGGTTGCAGGGTAATGGTAATGAGTAATGCTAGATTACAAGTGCAGGAGACTTTCTACATCCCAGGTCTGAAGCCTGTGGAAGGAGGCAGGGTAGTGGCACAAGCAGTGATACATGAATGGAAATCCAGTACATGAACTGGACATCTACGTGCATGAAATGAACATTACATACATGTACACTACTGTACGTAGAAATACTCATATCAAAGCCAGGTCTTACTTTGATGTGAATTATCACATGCAAATAAGACAAATTATGTCAATTGTGTACATCTACGAGATGTAAACTATGTGGCTCATATGCCATACACTCATACGCTGCCAAGCACTCAAGCGACATATATGTATGCGACATAAACTCATACACTAAACATGCTGAAATTAGATATAAAAAAAAAATTAAATTAAGAGTTAGGGTTAATCTAACAAAAGAAGAAGTGTACAAAGAGTGTGAATTACAAGGTTAAGGTACAAACACTCACTCTATACAACAGCAAATTCAACTATGAAACGCAAAGTAGAAACACTCACTCCATAACATTGTATTAGGCAGGTTATGTCAATAGCATAGTTGAAATGTCAATGCATTTCACAATCCAACCAGCCCTTTTTGGGGTATATTGCACCTCTGTGGGACAACCTGTCACCTGCTTATGTTTGAGGGGATTCACCAAGGGGGCTGCAATATGCTGATATGGGTCCATTGACACTTAATTGAGTACCATCTTGGTCCATGAATTTTGCAGTAAAACTTTCCTTCTTTGCCATTGTTAGGATATATTAACCACTCTGGAGCCCAATCACCGTTCCTATGTTTGGGACTTTGCCTAGGGGACTGCAGAACCCCATCTGATACCACCGACCAAGTCTGCAAATTTAGTGTTACAATCAGCTGTTCTTTGCTGATTTGGGGATATATTGTACCCCTTTGCATCTCCCACAAGTCTAGGCAGGTTCAGGGTCGCAGAAGGATATGATACCCCCCAGCAAAAATGAAGATTTGTACCATGACATTTTATAACCCACAAAAGGACAGTAAGCAAAAATGGTGGCCTTTGCATAAGTGGTGTGTGCCACTAACCAACTGGATTACACATTTCCTAGATATCCAATCAGTTTCCCTGAAAAGGTCAGCAATTGTGGACACCCAGTAGTAAATCCGTGAACAGGACCCAGATATCACACATTTTTTACCCACTATTTTTTTAAAGAAATGCTGATAAGATTCACACCACATTTTTAAATGCACACCACTGCTTCTTGTTAAACGTTGGCACAAATCTATGCAGCGGTTCCGCTGGACTCTGCCCAGACTCTGCCCATCTGCGAGGAGCCTGCGAGGAACTACACCACTTCGTGATGAACCCTGGCCACATAGGATGCAGCGGCTGGGGTCCAGGTAAGTCCTGTTCAAGCCGCCCTCCCTGTGCATCCCCGGGGAAGGTGCAGAACGCACAGGCCCCTGGCGGTACTGGTGGTTCTGCGCATGTTGCTGGTGCTGTCAGCATTCTTTATCTTCACCACCTGCTCCATTTGGCACTGGGACGGGTGGACCTGCTTGCAGGCCACGCCGTCATCTTCACCCAAACTCCAAGCATCACACAGCTTGGGACTCTTGCTATCTTCTGGTCTTCCCAGTCTGCCCCTGAGTGGACTGTAACCTCACAGGTCATGCCCTGATTGAGGGACACCTGCCAATGCAGCCCCAGGCTAGCAGCACTTCATCACCTGGCCACAGGAGCCAGGTCTTTTCATCTTTGATTGGATGCAGCTGGCATGCACAGCTTGGTAGGCCACCTCCCTGATGCCTTCCTTCTTTTTCTCTTTTCACCTTCCTTATTTCTCTGTATATCTTTGCCTTATTTTGTGGAATCCCTCTCAGATAAGTCCATTCTTGCTGGCAAGGGTGACCTGCCCATTGTCCATTGTCCCAGAGTTCTATGGGTCCCCTGTGGTGGGGATGCATGGCACTGTCAGGCAAGTCCAGTTAAGCAAATACGCACACTAAATAAAATACTTTACAACATGTTTGCCCTGTGTTTATTTCTCTTCTATTGTTTTGCCTACCTACCCTTCTATATATCTCCCCACCTGAAAGGGCCCCAAATTGAGCCAGGGGTTACACAAGCAGCTTAGGAAAATATTCAGAGTTGGGTCCATATTATTTTTTAGAAGTGTTTATGTATTTATTTATTTATTTATGTATTACATTTGTTACTCGCCCAGTCCCTGAGGTATCACGGCAAGGTTACAGACAGCTTAAAATGCATACATTCAGGAGGCCGGTGTGGCACAGTTATATTGGCAATGAGTACATATAAAAAACAGAGGAACACAGTAACAGATGTTAACAGAATCGAAGTTTATACATATGAGAAGACAAAGATATATATTTACAGGGTGTTGACCTTGCTATATTTATTGGCATTGGTTAAATAGCCATGTTTTCAGCAGCTTTTTAAAACCCAAAAGGGTTTCCTCATTGTTGAAGGTGAGGGGAAGAGAATTCCAGTGTTTAGGTGCTAGGTGTTGGAAACTAGTGCCCCCTGCTCTATTCTTATTAAATCGCGGTGATACCAATAGTGACTGGTAATTAGATCTTAAGGGTCAGGTGTTTGTTTTTCTGGAAAGTACCTGATTTAGGTAGATGGGAGCATTTTCATGGAGGCCTTTGAAGGTGATGCACAATGTTTTAAAGATGACTCTGGCTTTTATGGGTAGCCAATGGTGCTCTCTTCAGGTTTTGGATATATGATCCGATTTTCTTATTCCGAGGGCAGCCCTCAAAGCTTTATTTTTTATCAGCTGCAATTTATTGAGGTTGGTGGTAGAGGTGCCTAGAAGTAGTACATTACAATAATCAAGTCTTGAGAGGATCAAGGCCCTGGCTAGAGTGATGCAGTTGGTGGGTGTTAAGAATTGGCGGCTGAGAGAGATACATTTTGAGGTGTCGGACGTGGAAGATGAGAGCGCACTGATAAGTTTGGTTAGGGAGAGGTTGGAATCCAAATAGACTCCTAGGGCCTTATTACGACCCTGGCGGTAAGGGGTTAATGCCGGTAAGGGTGCCGGTGCCATTAACCTCTTATCCCGGCATTACGAGGTCCTTTAGCGGGTCCCGCTAAGAGCGCTGGTTTTTCCAGGCGCCCTTAGTGGGAGCCGCTAAAGGACCAGCATGCCTACAACAGGCCCGTTATTAAGGCCCCCTATGGGGGCTTGAATGGGAATGGGGATGGGTTCGCTGAATGTGGAAATACCGGGTCCTCCAAGGTTGGAATGGCCCGGTAATTCACCATTCAGGGAACCCGGACCCGGTATTAGGTAAGGCGGCAGCCATGGTGCTAATAACACCATGGCTACCTCCAAGATTTAATCCACGTGGTGGCGTTCTTCGAAAAATTGAAGTCTTTGGATAAGGTTGCACAGAGCTTGTTGTGGTCCACCAAATCGAACGCTGCTGATAAGTCTAGTAAGAGTGGGAAACAAAGCCTTCCTGAGTGTCTGATAGTGTCCATTTGGATTCTGAGAACCAGGAGGGCTGTTTCCGTGCTGTGGTTGGGGCGGAAGCCAGATTGTCTGGTGCCAAGGAGTTGATTCTGTTCCAGGTGTGCTTGGACTGGGTTGTAAGCTATTTTGTCAAGGATTTTTAGTAAAAAAGGGACCGTGGTTATAGGCCTGTAATTAGTGGGCACAGCGGGGTCAAGGTTAGGCTTTTTTAGCAACTGGGTGACCCAAGCTTCCTTAATACTACATGGCACCACGTTTTTGTCGAAGGAGGCATTAATTAATTTGGTTATGATGGGTGTCAGTGTATGTGCGCAGGATTTCACAACTTTAGCAGGGAAGGAGTCTCCCTTACAATTGGATGCTTTAAGCGTTGATATGGTATTGAACACAAGTTCTTGTGAGACTGAGTTGAATTGAAAAATTGGTTTGGTGTTTTCAATGAGGGTAGCCATGTGATTATTCGTGGCATATTTATCTCCTAGAAGTTGTTTTTTAGATAGGATTTTGTTTTGTAGGAGGTTGATCTTGGCAGCGAGAGCATCTTGGATGGTGGTACACCACTCTTTGCTGGAATTGGCGCAATTGGTGGTTGGTGTTGGATTTTCCAGTTCTTTTAAGATTGAGAATAGTTCTTTTGAGTCAGATGTAGCGTTGCTGCTCTGAGCATTAAAGGCATTGGCTTTATGGGTAATGATGGCTTTTTTTTTGTTCATATTCGTTGAATGTTGCCAAAGGTATAAGTTGCACAAACTTGTGTTTTTGTTGATGGTGACATTCTAGTGCTGTGCATTCCTCTAGTTCCTTCTCGGGTTTGATTTTAAAGTTAGTTAGGATGGCTTTGTGCATTACCACCTATAATAATCTGATAACTGTATTATGTGATGAAAAGTAATTTAACTGTCGAGGGAGCAGTAGACAACGCAAGACCCTATACATGTAATTCAAAGTGGTTTAGTTAACAAAGCAACAGTGGCTCGGGTTTAGGAAATGCTGCAATTAACTGTGTGGGAGACTTCAAAGAAACAGGTATGAGCAATTCCAGGTTGCTTAAGGACTGTCAGGTAAAGGGAGCTAAAAGACAATTGTGGTTCAGCAGAGGTTCCATAGGGTATTCAGGTGGTGACCCGTGCCCAAGCAGAAGCACCCAAGAATCGTGGACAATATCTCTAGATAGAATAATGTTAAAACAGGTGTGGGGGTAGGGTGGAGCAACTATGGTAGTGGTGAGAAACCTGAAGGCACTCTCACAACCCCTCGCCAGGGATCCTCTGCTCAGGTGGCCAGGAAAGGGACATCAATGCTTTTGGATCCCGCCCCTGGGGGCAGACAAGCGAGGGAGGATCACCTGAGTGGAGGGCCCTTGGGGATTCAGGAGAGGGTGCCTACCACTGACTTACCCTCCCTTCCCTCAGCCTTCATGGTCTACTTTCATTCATGCCCTATTTTTCCCTGTAAGTACCCACCAAGTACTGAGAAGAGGAAGAAGCAACTAGGAGTAATGCACACTTCCTGTTACAAACATCAGTCTAATCAGTACTGGGATGAAGAAGAGGGGCATGAAGATATCCAGTACTGAAGGTCAGGCATGTCCCATTGATTGGGTTCATTTTGGTCAGGCAGGGCAAGGCAATGACTCACACCTGATGCCCCGTAATAGGGCTCAGGTGTATAAAGGGAGGAGAACCAAGGAAGTCAGAGAGGGAGAACCACTGTGGTGGAATGAGACCAGGAGGTTTGAATGCTGATAACAATCCCAGAGGACCTGCAGGACCCGGAGCAAGTGAATTGCATGGTGTTTGCAGGAACAGAAGCCCTCGAATCACAAAGCGGGCAGCTGAAGCTGCCAAACAGATGAGAAGCGGAAGGGTTGCGGTCCGCATCCATTTAGGATGCCAGTGTATGCAGAGAAGTGCCTGGTTAGTGAGCGAAGCCCAGGCAGTCTGCTTCCCAGCTACAGAGAATGAGAGCGGGAGCAGTAGAAGCCACCGCTTTGGAGACACGAAAAGCTGGTCAGTGTCAGAGGACACAGGAATACCGCAGCACTCCCAGGAGACCGCAGGCAAGTAACGGTCCATGAACCTAAATGAATCTGAACTATATTGAATACTGAACTGAATGGAAATTGCTGTTTGAATAAGACCACAGCATATGGAATACCAAACAAACATTTGACGCTAAACCGAAATATTGAATGGCAGACTGTATGTAAGCAGCACTGTGAGCTGAACAAAAGCATATTGAAAATTGAACAATCACTTGAGTATGCTAACAACCAATGTGAGAAAGAACCAGAAGTCTCTGGTAAAGCAAACACTGATGCAGAAGAGTGTTACACTAACGAAAGAGAAAACAAGTGTGAGAAGTCAGAAGCCCAAAACAAAAAAGCCTGTGAAGTAGCCATATAAGGATAAGGGACGTTACGGTTGCACGACCTGTGATGGGTGGACTGTGTAGTCTGACAACTGCGCCAAGACCAGGGAGTTCCCCACTCTGAAGATCACAGACATCACAAATCAAGTCAAGAAGAAGCATAGGGTTTCTGGTTGCGTGATCTGTGATGGGTGGACCGTGTGGTCTGATAACTGCACCTAGACCAAGGAGCTCTAAATGGTGACAAGTAAAAAAACAAACCTGTGAATAAATCACAGAGAGTTGTGAATGGAATGCTAAATCAAGCTAGAAGGCGGGTCAAGTGAACGTATTGTTTTCTTATAATAATTGAGACTTCTAAGCATGTGTTAAGAGAGGGTAAAATAATGGGCAATGAATATGCACACTTATTGGGGGACTTGATCTATGACTTGGATTTTATTAATGATGATGTATTTTTGTCTCGCTGCCTAAACCCGCCCCATTTGTCATTGAAGATTGCAATCCATAGGGTTAGGCTAACATTTATCCAGAATATAGAAGATAAGGGATTGGAAGTGACTTTAAGTAGTATCTTAAAAGCAAATTAATGAATTTGTTTTAATTAGTATAATTAGTATAATTAAAATGTTGATATTAGGAATTATATGAATGTGATGAATTGTATTAGAACATTATTATGCATGATGATTTTTAAATGATTTTAAATGATGATAGCATAGAATTATTTCTTGTATTTGTGTAATGTAATGTTTTTGTAAGTGTACAAATTCTAGTTTAGTTTTTAGAATTCAATATTTTTTGTACATATGTGTGTAAAGCTTTTATTAACTGAAACACTTAAATACATTTGTTTTTAAATACAATAAACATTGAGCAATTGAAAGGAGTATAGGTACTACAGTGAAATATTGGGGAAGGGAACCCTGATATTTGAGCAAACTGAGAACTGCTGTGACCTCCATTTGGTGTGAACTGTACTGTATTGAACTTGGGGCAGGGAACATCAGGACCTGGCGGGACATTGTTGAAATAAGCAGCTATTGGACCTGTTTTGAACTTGGAATAGGGAGCCCAAGAAGAACTTACGCTGAGAGCAGCTGAGACTATTATTTTGAAAAAAAATGTGTTGGCTAAAAAGAACCCCACACCATGTTCATTTCTAGATGTGAGGGCAAGCAAAGGTTTTGACACAGACAGACTTTTGATATGGACTTACTGACATAGACTTACCTTAGTTTCCTTAAGTATGGAAATTCCCACCATAGTTATAGGGCAAGTTAGGCATTACACCATCCTGATACTTAATAATGATTCTACCATTGAATTTGAAATCCATTGCCTGAGTCATCTCTTGATACCATGCTTGTCTCAACTACTTCAGAATTGCATCATCAGTGGTCAAAGTGGGGCAAGCAGTGTTCCAGCAGTTAAAGGAATATGTGTTTCTGTTTTGGGCAGTTGTAGGTCATGGATCCTACCTACTCCCAGTCATTTGCAGGAGAGTCATGGTCCCTGACACAAGAACAGGCATGCAATGCCATAAAGTGCTAATCGGCTGTTCCTGCTGGGTCAAAGGCAGCAAGCACCCACGTGGTTCCATCTAGTCATATGGGGAGAGGTCTCGAGTGCACAAAGTGACGCTAAACTTTGCTGTAGGTTTACAGATCCACAGCTCGAGTAGGCATGCAGCCTTCATCATCCTTGGGCACGTTCTTCTCATAGTTGCTTCAGGACTCGTCCCAACATTTGACAAGAGTGTGGTGCAGAATCTGCTCTTCTTTTTACAGTTTTGGGGGGCTTGACACATATCTTGCTTCCAAACGGGTAAAGTGCACCATTAAAACATTTGCTGACTACCCAATCATGGGTGAGTGCCACATTCAAACCTTCCTGAGCTTTCCTGCTGGGAAAACGATCAGGATATGGATTCAAAAGTGAATCGCAGACACTCCTTCATGCATTGGGTCAAATCTGATTATATTCTTTCCATGCTTTACCAGGCAAATGCATTCTCACTCTCAACCCCAGTTATCCAAAAGCTGACAACGGATTGAGGTTGGAAGCCTGTGGCTAAAATGTTTGAGGGAGAAAAGGCCGAAAGTTATTTTTCTTAAAATGCTCAGTCTTTTTTCCCATGAACATTGCAGCCACAGGCTTACAACCCCACCCATCCCCACCAGCAGCCCCCTACTTACCTTACCGATGTGCTGCTATGCTTTTGCTCACTTCTTCTTGGAAATCTAGCCTACCTCTGTATGCTCCTTGGATGATCTCTTTCAAGTAACGATTAATTCTTTCCACCTGTCCACTCCCTTATGGGTGAAACAGCGTGGATTTCTTTGTTTGATATCCTTCATCCTCAGGTACTCTCTCAACGCTTTAGAGAAAAATTGAACTCCATTGTCCATTACTATTTTCTTTGGGTATCTTTCTCTCGTGAACACCTCTTCAAAATATGTTATGGTTGACTTTGTTGTTATATCCACCATGAAATGAACATCTGACCATTTGGACGCATACTCCACTCTGACTGAACCAATCTTTTGCTCATCCAGAAGGTATTCCATTGGTCCTATTACATCTGCTTCAAGATGATCCCACACATCCTTAGTCCATTCAACGGTCCCCAATGGTGCTACGCTGGTCACCATTCATTTGTCTCCTTCCTTGCAAAGTGTGCAGTTTGGTAGCGTTATTTCAGTCTCTGTGTCCATTTGTGGCCAGCAGTATTCCTTCCTTATTCTTTGTTTGGTGAGCGCCATTCCTGTGTGTCCTTCATGACTCAGCCATATTATCTTGATCCTCAGACTGGTAGGTGGTACCAGTACATTCCCTCTGATCCTTTATGCTTATATAATTTAGTTTGGATTTTCCAGTAGCTTTGCATTTCTGGTATTAGCAATCTTTCTCCTGGCCACTCTTCCCATGTGTACTCCAATGTCTCCATAATGTTTTCATCTTTTCCTGTTTCTCTAATGCCATTCTTCTGAAGTTATGGTTTGATCACCTTGCTCGCTATTCTCTGTGATGGACGCTACAGCGCATTCTTCATTAATATATGTTCCTTCTTCCCTTCTTGACAGTTGTAGTCTCGACAGACTGCTTGTCTCACTAGCATTGGTGCCTGATTTCCTGAGCTTCTGGGTGCTAATATGTTCACTAGCAGCTTGTGATCTTTCCACAACTTAAAACTTCTTTCCCTTCAGTGTATCTGGTATTGTTTAGTGCAGAGGTGCACGCTAACATTTATTTTTCTAAATATTGCTTGATACTTGTCAGTGCCTGTGATGCAAATGTTACCGTGAAGGCTTCTCTTGGTGTCTGTTGCATGAGGGCTGCTCCTATCCCATACAAACTCACCTCTACGGCTATGGTAGTTCCATTTCTTGTCTCAAATGGTTTGAGGTTAGGTGGTTCTAGCATGTCCTTCACTTTTTTAAACGTCAACCTGCATTGATCCATCCATTAAAATTTCTCCACTTTCCTCAGCAGTCAGATAAATTGTTCCTTCTTATTAGAAAAGTCATTGATATGATATGATAGGTTATTTATAATGTGTTTCTAAGCGCAGAACCGGGGATCGACCCTGTGTTGCTCTGTGTCATCTTGCTTCCAAGGCGAGCGTGTTGCCCCTGAGCTATCCTCCGGAGACAAACTTAACAAATGATGCATAATGCTCTGTCATCCCCATGAAGGATTACAACTGTTCTTTGTTCTGTCGTTCGTGGGCTTCTGCTATCGCTTGCACCAGGCTCTGCTTCGGTTCCATGCCTGCTGCTAAGACTGTCGAACACAGGAAGTATAATTTTCCTTGTGCAGTTCACACTTCTGTATTTTGAGCTGGAATCCTTTCCTTCTTAGCCTTTCAACACTTTTTTCCAGGACGGCATCCTGCTCCTTCTTGGTGACGCCATAGATCAATATGTCCTCCTGAAAGAACTTAACATTTTCTATGACCTGCAAAGTTTCCGTCATGATCTTCTGGAACACTGATGCTGCTGAACGCAATCCCAGTGGAATACATGTGTACTGCTATTTGCCATACAGAGTCACAAACACCGTCAAATGTCTTGACTTAGGGAACAATTTGGCCTAATGTTAGACGCTGGTGATCTCTAATTTCGAAAATCATCATCTTGGATATGTTTGGTAGCAGGACATTATTGCAAACCATTTCCTGACACAGCCCTCTCATGTCTATGCACATCCTGAGCTTGTCAGACCTGTTCCTCCTAGTTATTACCATTGGACGAAGACATGTTGTGGCTTCCATTGTGTCAATGACACTTTCTTCAAGTAGTTTCTTGAAAATCTCTTGCAGCTCTTGTCTTGCTGTAACCAGCACTGGTCTCACCGTGGCTTCTTCTCTCTGTTCTTCAGATATTATCGTTAGGTCAGATCCTAAGTTTATATTGCGTTCACATTCTGTATTTTGACTGGTCTGGATACTTCACTTTCACTCATTTCTCTCTCGTTTGCTGCACGATTTTATTCTTTGCACATTCTTGCAGAACAGCCTATCATCTGGCATTTCACACACATTCTTCTTTGTGTGGGGCAATCTTTGTCCTGCATCGCGTGTCTGCGCATGCCACACTTATAGCAGTCTCTTAGATTCCTCAGTTCTTCTGGCTTCTGACATTCCCTTTTTTCTGCATTGTCCCCTCTTCTGTGTCTGTTTCTTTTCCATCTTGGTTCATTTATTTGCATAACTTCTCTCTCTGAATTTGTTCTTTTTGTTTATGCAGCACGGTTTCTTCTACGCTGTGCGCTATTTTCAGGGTTTCTTCTAGTGTTGGTGTTTTACATTGAATCATCTTCTCTGCATTTTCGAGCTTCTGCACCCCACTACCAATGAATCCCTCAGCATTCTGTCTAGGGCCTCCCCAAAGTGGCAATCGGTCACTAGCTCTCTTAGTGCCTTGAGGGAGCCATCTACGTACTTGTTCACTCCCTGCTTCTGTTCGTAGTAGTGCAACCTGTACCTCAGTTAATCCCCTCTATTATCAAACCTCTTCTTCAGCCTTTTCTGTGCTTCTTCGAAGGGACTTTCTATGTTCAATCCATCATTTTGTTTCTCTTCCGGCAGCATCTGGAATATTCTCTGGCCTTCTATCCCTAACACATTAGTCAATATGGCTATCCCTAACGAATTGGTCAATATGGCTGTTTTTGTTTTCTCACTCAGTTTTCGAAGTCCTGATGCCTCCATGTATATATTAAAGTTCTGGAACCATTGTTGCCAGGGTATTGCTGGCTTAGCTGTGTTTTTGTAGAAACACTGGAGGGGTTGCCACATGCTGCGCCATTTATTCCTGTCTGTCCTGTTGTTTCTTTCATCGTTGCCTCTGCCCTTACTCTCTTGACTGTGGATTTTTCTCTTCTCCCCTCTATGCGTTGCTCCTTTTTCCCCTTAGGTTCATCCCATCCTCATCACCATTGTGGGGATCTGGTTTAAAACATGAGTTCACATCACCAGGGAGAAGATGCCAGCATAAACACTTTTATTGAGGCACTGCCTCAAGCTGACATGGTAAAGACATTCAACTATCCAAATGTTCAGACACGTGCCATGCAGCGGATCGGCAATCTGGAGCTCCGTTCTTCAGCCTTTCTCACGCCTTTTTCCTCTACTCGTGCTCTGCTTCCCTTGTTCTCTGCCCCCTGGCATGATGACGGCATGCCCTAAAGTTCTGCGCAGTGACACAGCTAGTCCGTGTGACTACAAAACGTTCATCTTGTTTTACATGAAAAACACAAGGCACACTGAGAAGGTCTAATGATAGATCCAGAGAGTCTTCCTTCACATGGATACACTGTACAACCCTGCCCCAACCAGCCACAAGAGGGAAACAGGAAGTGGAAGTAGCATATCGTCAAATCTGGAGTTGTCTCTCTATTTCTCTCTCACTCTCCACCCCTTTCTCTCTCTCCCTCTCTATCTCTCACTCCCTGTTTCTCTCTCTGTCTCTCTCCTCTCTCTCTTTCTCTCCCTCTCTCTGCCTTTCTCTCTCTCCACCTCTCTCTCTGTCTCACTCTCTCTTGATCCTTCCTTCTCTATTTCCCCCCACTCTCTCTCTATCTCTCTTCCCCTCTCCACCTAAGTAATAGTAAATGATTTGCAGGTGAATAATTTCAGCAATAACTATTTTTTGTCGGAAAATCTCTCCGTCCAGACCTCCTGGTGAAAAGATTTACCATATGGTAGCGGAATGTTTTGGTTAAATTGGTTTAAGGAGGAACAGACAATACTTTTCTTTGTTTCCAAGCACCATTTATGGCACTAATATGCATACTTAAATACATGCAAAACCCAATTTTGTAGATAATAGGCCACCAGAGAAAATCTTTGCAACATTTCGACACTTGGAAAGTGTAATGGTTTGGTTAATTTGATTTTGTGCATAAGCAGGTGTGGGGGTTGGGGGAGAGCTCGAAAACCCAGCCAAGATGGCTGCTCTCCTTTGAGCTCTACAGCACCTCCCAATAAATCCAGATAAAACATCCTGTCATCAGAGAAACGTATGCGTTTCACTGGCTGGCCATGATCTTTGACAACTAAGGACACCGGAAAATCATGTGGCTTCCCCGGAAAACATGTAGAGCCTGCACAGCCGTGCCCAGGAGGGGTACAGTGCTGCACCCTGAATCCGGCACCCACTGTCCCATTGGTCCACACCAACAGAGCAGGCTGTAAAGGAGGGAGAGTCATGTGGCATGCGCCCGACCTGCGGACTCCCACCTAACATAATTGTTGTGGGAGGACCGTGCATCTGCTGACTGGTGGCCCTCGAAGAAGGAGGATCCAGAAGGAGGATTACCCCGATGACCCAGACCAGAGTTGTGGCATCTCTACATGGCTGCCGTTGTGTGATTGCTGCATCGCTGAGGGCAGAAGCGAGGTAACATCTGTGGATAACAAGGGGGACTAACCTCAGGCTGGCAGGTGCTGGTTGGGGCGTGTGGAGGTAATCAGGGGAATCGGTCTGTGGGCTCAGTCAAGCAAGACGGCCAGCACAGCAGAGAGGCCATCAATGAGTTGGGCCGGCTGGAGCTGCGAGTGTGCGACCCATGGGCCGCCCGCAGCATTGATGCATTGGGAGCGGGGTGACCTGCAATGAGCTCCTGACTGTGTCCTGTTTGGCAGATCCCCTAACTGAGAAACCTTGAAAAACACAAAGCGGCTGCTAGAAGTGAAAATCTGATCATCACAGGGTACGACAGTGGCCCGGCAGCAGAAGAGGGTATGTGCAGCGTGGAGGGCAGTGAGAAGACCTGGAGGATGCTGCAGTGGGGCGGCTGGTGCCAGTGTGGGTGTTCTCAATTAGGCCCTTGCTGAGAACCAAGCTGTGAGGTCTGCTGCGATTAGACATTGTGTGGGTCCACAGGGGGAGGTTAGTTGATGGTCATATTACAAATAAGCAAGTGGAGATCACCCTTATGCCTAAGTGGAGGAGATCCATCTGGACACCAGACAATAGGCTGTGAGCATATTCCAAATCAGGATGGGGGAAACAGACAAGCATGAACCTAAAATTACTTTTGGTGCGTATGCCCCTGGGAAGAAGGGTAAGGTAGTGGGGTCAGGTCAGGTGGAGCCCCTGCTGGACCAACCGGGTGGATCAACCAATCTCAGCAACATCAAGTACATGTTTGTGCAGCTCCATGCTGGAACATGCATTCTGGACTCCAAGTTAGAGACCCTCACCTGCAAGTTTGACCATACGGATTGACAAACATGGCGAGCGCCTAGATGAGGCAGAAAAGAGAATATCGGCGATGGAAGGTGGGGTGACTTCGATGACGGAGGACATGCAGCAAATTAAGAAGTCGCTGAAGGAACTGAAGTACAAACAAGAGGACCTTGAATCAATGCCCAGGAGCAACAATATACGTATAGTGGGGGTCCCCGAGGCCAGTGGCACTAAGTCTACAGAACAGTTTGTGGAATCGCTCTTCAAAGACCTGTTTGATTCAGAAGAATTCTCTTGAGCACTCCTAGTTATCAAGCGTATAAATCCCTGGAAAGCATCCAGCTACTGAAAACCCACCAAGACTGATTATAGCTCAGTTGCTTAATTACACAGACAGCAATGCTGTGCTGTGTCTGACACGACAGAAAAGCCGTTTGATGCACAAAGGCGATCAGAACCAAATATTCCAAGAGTTATCCAATAAAGTACAGGCCTAGAGGAGAACCTACATAGATATTAAACGGCCATGAGAGCAAGAGCCTTGAAATACGCCATGATGTTCCCTACAAAGCTTTGCATGGAACTTAAAGGTAAGGCCCTATACTTCTCAACACTTGAGGCCAAAGACTTCTTAGACACTCTACCACCATGCTTCCCTGGGGATGGAGGAAGCCGGTGCTCGCTATTCCAAGATACGGACTCAGTGACCAGAAAAAGGTGCCTGTAAGCACAGCATGAGTTGGCAAACATGTTTATTGTATATTTCTTTATTATCGTTTTCACTGTATTTGCACTGATGGTATACATCCGCACATGAGGTGCCGTCTGCCCGCATAGCATGGGCTCCCAGGTGTAATGCTCACAACATGGGGGGTAGAAGGGTGTAGGGAGGGATTTTATGTACCAGCAGTTTGAGCTTGCTGGTTGGGGTAGGGTGGGAATAGGAATCTGGTTTGCACAGTTTCACCTTTAATGGTTAAAATATGTATGACAGCTGGTATGACAGGTAATCTGCAGAGAAAATGGGGCTGGAGTGCCCCTTTGTGCAGAAATGACAGGCGCTTCAGGGCTCACATCCTCACTTGGAATATGCAGGGTCTTAACAGCAAGGAACATGTCATTATACTAAGCCAGGCATCACTTTGACATCACTTTGCTGCAAGAGACACACTTGGTGACAGACACTGAGGCACAGTTTGCGAGGCAGTGGTCGTGTCAACGGTATTACTCGTTGTACTGCTCATTCTCTAGAAGGGCGTGCACCATGATCTATATGTCGCGTGGAGTGGCCAAGGACTCTGAGGAAAGAGCATTGGTGGTCACTGGCATCATACATAATCACAGAATCACCATGATTAACTGTTACACACCCAACACTGATGGCCTAGACTGGATAGGACAACAGTTACACAAGTACAAAGACAACCTAATTTTGTGGGAAGAGGACTTCAATACAGCCATGGTCCTGAGAAAAGATAGAACCATGGAAACGCCCAGCCCACCTACCAAAGCAGTGGTTCAAATACAGCACCTGAGCAAGATGTATAACCTGACAGATTTATGGAGAGACAGGCACCCGGCGCACCGTGAGTACACGTTTCATTCCTCCATCAATAACGCATCCTCATGCATAGACCATTTCCTTATGTCACATGAGGGGGTTAGATGGGTTAAGAAATGTGAAATATGGGCGCGCTCACTATCTGATCACTCCCCAGTAAGCATACAACTCGAGTTCCCGATTAGGGAATACCAGAAGCTGGAGGTTCCAGCAGGAGGCCTTGTCAGACGTGGCTTTCTGAGCAGAGCATCAGGAAGGAATTGAGAATTTCTTCGAGGACAATGAGAGGTCTGTTGACTCCCCCCTGGTGCGTTGGGAGTCCTTCAAATGTCTCATTAGGGGATTCTGTATTGCGAAAGAGTGTGGAATCCTCAAAACAATAAGGATAGTGTTGGATGAGCATGAACAAATACTTAGGGATTTAGAAAAGGAGGGACACATAATGGTTTTGTCGCACAGACAGGCCGAGATACAGGCCACCTTGGCCTGGCCTTATTTAGAGAAACAGCATCGATGGAACAGAAATTCCTGGGCAGAAGGGCTGCAGCCCAACAATACCAGGAAGGACAATGGTCAGGGAAAACGAGAGCCTGGGCAGTGGGGGTGGATGCCCCCAAGACACACATATATGCAATAAGAGACTCGGCTGGGACAATGCACAATACCAATGAGGGCATTACTGAAACAATGGGCCTCATTCCGAGGTTTGCGTTAAATTACTGACTTTACCGGCATGGCGGAAATACCGTATCCGCGTTGGTAGCAGGGCGTAATTAGCACCATATTCCGACCTCGCGGGCACAAGCTTTCCGCCATGCCGGTAAACCCCCTAGCGCCATACCGGTAAAGGGCACGTCAAACCCCTTACCGACAACAACCGAGACGTAACTAACACCATCGCCCTCCACGTAGTGCGTAAATAGCAGTGCCCGTAATTAACGATGACTGTAAATTACGGGCACCGGTAAAAACCGTAGACGGAAATTACGTCATCGAACAGGAACGGGAAGCATCATGGCGGCCATCTTTAAAATCACAATCCATTGCAATCCTCTCCATACAGGACTCGTGGGAATATTGTGATAGGCAAAATAGACTCCAGAGACCAGCATCATGCCAAAAGCATTAAAAAAGGGTGCTGCGCGCATCAGGAAGGAGAAATTCTCCCAGGATGAGCTCCAGGTACTCGTTGATACTCTGCATGAACATGCTGAGATTGTTTTCAGCAGCGACATGCGCAGGCCCACCATCCTCAGGAAGAAGGAGATATGGGAGCTGGTCTTGCAGAGGGTGAGCGCTGTCGGAAACACCCGCCGCAGCACGACGCATTGCCGCAAACGCTGGGATGACCTCCGTCTGAGGGTGCGGGCCATCCTCTCAGCAAACCGCAATCTGGCCCTAGAGACAGGAGGAGGCCCAGCCTCACCCATAAAAATGATGCCCTGGGAGGAAACATGTGCAGAGATGATGGGCACAGAAGCCATCGAAGGTGTCGGCGATATGGATTGCGGTGATCCTTCATCAGCTGACGCAGGTGAGTGCCATGAGTGTAAACAGTACTTGCATCCCTAATGCAAGTCATCGCCAAGGGCTGGTCAAGCAGTCACATCATGTTTGGTTAAACCCCCCCCCCCATCCAATGATGCCGTAACAACTGGGACCCAGGATGATGTCAGGTGCAAGGCTGACACCTATATTGGGCATGCCACACAAAAAGCTGGTCAATGTCAGTCACCACAGTACTCCGCCAACATGAGTGACCCTGCCGACAGTATGCTTTTCCTATCCAAGAAAAGATCACAGTCCCACTCAGCACCCAAACGCTGCTATCCCATCGTAATACCATTGTCTGGAAGTAATTCTGACCCCCAGATCATTGCTCATGCCATCTCTCTCTTGCCCCCCACAGGCACCGGTCATGAAAGTGAGGACCAGGAAGGCCCCCGGACAAGTACCTCCCGGGGCACAGGCAGGGGACAGCACACACCTGCAAGCAGGAAGAAGGCACATGCCACACCACCTGCCCCAGCAACCCCCATGGAGGGTACACAACCCCCATCCGCGGCCCTGGACATGCCTGCAGTTCTGCGGGACACATGCCCCACGCTGCACCATGAGGAATCGAGTGCGTCAGGGGAGAATGCTGCCATGTGCATCCTCGATGTGCCAGGCAGCACATCACCAAACACCATTGACAACGTGGAGGAGCCCAACGACTATGTACAGAGCCCAGACACTCCCTCGTACAGCCAGGTTGCCCATAGTGACCCTGGGTCGAGTGACGGCCCAGGGCTCACAGGCGAAGGGGATACACCTGTCTGTCATGAGCCCACTCCCCCTGCAGGAAGTCCTGAAAGTCCTGCAGGCACAACAACACGAAGCCTGCCGACCACATCACCCACATCGGCTGCAGAAACAGTGCGCTGCCAGCACCTCACAGGCATGATAGAGGAGTTTCTCCGGGACAACCGGGAATCAGGGTCGGTGCTTCATAATGACCTTCAGGCTCTGGGCGAGATCATCAGTACCAGCACAACCGCATCTGTGAGATGCTTGGCAGGATTGCTGATGCCCTGGAGGCAGCACCCCCCAGACCACAGCCCCAGCAGGAGGTGCCACCCTCCCAGAGCTCCTCCAGGCAGACCAGCCCGGTCCGTAGGTCACTGCGCACGATGCGCCGGAATGGAAGGGATGCCCCAGGCTCTGGCAGTGCACATTGACCGTGCCGCCACACACATGTGGCCAATGCTGCACTGATGGGAACATTGTGGGGTTGTTGTGGGGGGAGAGTGAGGGGGTTGAGGGTGTGTGTGGAGTTGGGGGGGAGGGGGAGGGGGGTGAGGGTGTGTGTGGGAGTTGGGGGGAGGGTGAGGGGGGTGAGGGTGTGTGTGGGAGTTGGGGGGGGTGAGGGGGTTGAGGGTGTGTGTGGGAGTTGGGGGGGAGGGGGAGGGGGTTGAGGGTGTGTGTGGGGGTTGGGGGGAGGGGGAGGAGGGTGAGGGTGAAGGATCTGTTGTACACGTTTGGACATCATCATACAATACACAGTTTGGTCTATCCTACAATACAGAGTGGACATTCATTATTGTGCATGTGTCTTTTAATGTCTCACAGTGCATGTAGTATATGTATCCCCACACCCAGTGCCCAATGCCCTGTCATCCTCACCCCCTCAGCTGACTTGTGATTCAGAAATATTGCTCGATCAATGCTTGTCGCACGGAACGTCCCTCCCGTGCATCGGCAACATGTTGCTGTTCTGCCATTCCTTCCTCCACCTCCTCCTCTTCCTCATCTGGTGGTAGCAGTCCCACATCAGGGGGCAGTGGCACGTTCCGACGGATGCACATGTTGTGCAGCATTACACATGCCATGGTGATCTTGGACACCTTCTCGTGGCTGTAGATGAGGGCCCCACCTGACCAGCTGAGGCAACGGAATCGTGCCTTCAGAAGGCCGAAGGCCTGCTCTATGACCACCCATGTACGGGTATGAGATCTATTATAGTCCTCCTCGTGCCTGTTTTGGGGGTTGCGGACCGGGGTCATGAGCCACGGTTTCAAAGGGTAGCCAGCATCACCTGCATGAGAGTGGAATGAAGGTAAGTGTTAGTACATTCATGGTGTAGAACTGTGCTAGTCTTACATTGCAGCGGGTGATGACTGGCCATGCACACATGTCCCTGGATACAGTCAACCCATTACTGGTCCGGCCATGTGTGCTGGCCAATGGAATGATGGAGGGGGTAGCTTCTCCCTGATGGGTCATGGTGCAAACTCATGTCTTGTTGCATGTGCATCATTTATGCATGCAGCAGTGTTGGACTGCATTAATTGATGACTTGCATAAGACCTGCTGTAAGGGTGTGTTGGTAGTAGTTGGTAGCATACCTTTCATTCAGCACTGATCCCTATCATGGTGATTGGCAGCTATCCTATGGAGGTGCCGAACCAGTCACACACAGTAGGATCCCTGTTAGACTAACCTCTATGCACTCCCATGGATGACTGTCCTTTGTGTTGAGATGTAGGAGTCAGCGACATGGTTCTATTGCACTGCATGGTGCACGATGACCTTACGGTGTGTAAGGTCCACCGATGTGTGGTGCATGTGTCGTGGTCTTTGGCCAGGGTAACTGTTTGTCAGGTACCATTAGGTGTTGGCTCTTATTCACAGCTGTGTGGTTAGGTGGTAATGTGGCGTGCCACTTGTCATGGGGCACAGTGTTCTGTGAGGTGCACAACGTACAATAGCGTTGACATTCCCTCCCGGGTGGAGTATGCATCCCCCCCCCACTTTCCCTCCCGGGTGGAGTATGCATCCCCCCTCCACTTTCCCTCCCGGGTGGAGTATGCACCCCCCCACTTTCCCTCCCGCATGGAGTATGCATCTCCCCCACCCCCTTTCACAGTGGGGTATGCTGACAACCTACTGTCATGATCTCTGCTTCCAAAAGGTCAGGGTTTTCCCAACTCCCTTGGAAGCAGATCCATAACCCAGGTTCCGAGGGCCAACCAGTCCCAATTGGGACCTTTTGGACCCAGTCCTGGCGCCAGTGGCACCAGGCTCATAAATGTGCCCAGTCCCAGCGCTGGAAGCACCGGGCTCATAATGCTTGGGTGGACTTACCTGCAGCAGACCATGCTGCTTACTTGCCTGCCAGCTGAGCCTCTGATCCTCTTCTGTTTGGAACTACTTTTCCTGTTGGGTGGGGCAGGAGCCACTCCCTAGATTCAGAACACTGGAACTCTTCTGGAAAGCAGGAACTCTTTTCTTACCTAGGCGTGGCTGTGGAAGGAGACACCTAAGCATTACAGGAGGCTATTTAAACCACACCCGGTGGATGAATCTTGCTTTGCGTTATTCTGCATCCTCTGCAGCAGAACGCTCATCGTGTCTTCTGCATCGGATCCTGGGCCTAAGGAAAAAGGCTTACCATCCTGAATCCAGTCTTCAGCAACACCTATAAAGACAAGAAAGAACAGGTTAGCATTCCGGCATCTGAAAGACAAAGGCTTACCTACTCTTCGTGCGCTCCGGAGGTCTTCACACTGCTTTCCGGCATCTGAAAGACAAAAGCTTACCGACTCTTCGCATGCTCCGGAGGCCTTCGGCGCTGCATCCTGCATTTGAAAGACAAAACAAGGTGCGTTTAAAGACATTGGGGAACTTTAATACTCACGTACCATTACTCCTTTCCACATCAACCCCAGTGGGTATTCCGGCACCCTGCAGCCGCTCCGAAATCGTACCTGCAAAATAAAAGACAGTTAGAGCGCATCGTGAAGCAGGCAACAAGCGCTTACTTACGTGCTTCCAGGCGCTTCTATTCATCATACGGACTCCATCTTCAACTCACTTCAGCCCATCATCCGCCATCGCCGGAACCTGCAAAACAAGAGACATCATTGCTAAAGACTTTAAAGACAATAGAATTACTCGAAACTTACCGTTCGTGCAGTAAACGACGGACAGCAGTCCTCTGAAGTCAAGAGGCCTGCGCTACCGATCCAGTGAAGAAACTGGTTACAGCACCCTGCCCCGAGGCAGATGGAGAGCTCGGCATTCACTTACCTAAGGTGAGAGCGTTAACCTTTGGGGATCTACAGGAGAGCAAAAAAGGGAAGAGATAGGGACACCCCAATAACCCCAGTTCATTAATCCCATATTTTCTGTCTGCAGACATCTTACTCTTGAAGTCAGGCATACAGTGCACAGAGGTCCAGCCCAAAGAGCCAACCGGGTGCTACACATCACCTTTGAAGATACGGTAGTCGCCCAGTCAAGACCGGCGCCTCTGCGAGAATCAGGTGAGCGTTACAGAACGCAAAGCCTACCGCAAAACTCTCGCCCAGGCGCTATGGAAACCTCGGATACTGACCACCTAGCCCGGTTACTTGGGGAACTAAGGGCAGAAGTGCATGCAGCTCGTCAGGAAACGAATGCTCTAAGAAGGGAACTAATTATTTCCAAGGAGAGAACAGACGGTCTTGCTAGACAATTGCTACAGTCACAAGCCAGACAAACCCCGTTACCCGCATCAGGGGCAAATCTTCCTTCAACATCCTCTATGAATCCAGTGCAGATCAACCTACCTGGGAATGTACCTCTGGCTCCGCCCGAACGATTTTCTGGTGACCCAAAGAGGTTTGCAGTATTTATCAATCAGTGCCGGTTGCACTTCTTATGCCGGCCAGCAGCCTTTCCAACTGATCAAGCTAAAGTAGCTTTTGTACTTTCGTACCTTAGTGGCAATGCGGCAGACTGGTCGATCCCTCTAGTTAATCAAGATGATCCGGTTCTCCATGATTTTCAAGCCTTTCAGCTTAGTATGGAAAAACTGTTCGCAAGACATTCACAGGGGCAGGCCTTTGACAATGAGCTTCTTTCGTTGCGACAGGGTAATCAAGACCTTTTGGCTTATATTGCATCTTTCAATAGACTAATAGTGGAAACTCAATGGCCTGAGGACAAAAGGATTACGCTGTTTTACAGAGGTCTACGTGGAGAGCTCAAAGACGTTTTAGCCCAAGTAGTGAATCCCCCACAAGACTGTTCGGATTATATAGACTTGGTCGTTCAAATAGATCATAGACTGCAGAACAGGAAGGCCGACCGTTCCAAGTTTGATGCTCGAGTATTTTCCAAACCACCAACTCCTTCCAAAGGAGTAGACTCCGGGGAACCCATGCAAATTGGGGGTCTGAAAGGTCCTCTAACACAAAAGGAGCGGGAAAGGAGAAAACAGTTGCAATTATGCCTATATTGCGGAAACTCAGGGCACTTTCTTCGAGACTGTCCAGTGAAACCTGCCAAGAAGGCAGTAGGAGCTGCAGTTACCAAAGTTACAAACTCTGAGCAGGGAAACGACCTCGCCCGACAAGAATAGAGGTCCTCTTGCCGAGCGTGAAAACCAGTTCCGTGACCTCGCATTTCGTGATACCTATGGTCCTCATTAGCCCTGATAATCCGGATCGATTACATGCAATTGAAGCTTACGTCGACAGCGGTGCCATCGGCAATTATGTGGATCATGAAATGGTTTTGAGGATGAATCTAACTCTTTGTCCCAAGGCTGTAAAGGACGTCATTACTACAGTGGATGGTACGGAGATAGCCTCTGGGCCAGTAACGCATACCACTCAAGAGGTGACGCTAGTAAGTCAAGATGGACACCATGAGAAGATCGTGTTCGATGTGATCAAGGCCCCTCAGTTTCAGATTATTCTAGGAATACCTTGGTTAGAGAAACACAATCCTCTGATCGATTGGCGAGCAAGAACGGTCCAGTTTCCAGAATGTGTCTCTACTTGTCACCTTCCACCTGGTGTTGCACTGGCAGCAATTTCTTCAGAGACTCCCCAGTTACCTCCCGAATACCTTGAATACCAAGATGTTTTCCGGAAGGATCAGGCTAACACTCTACCTCCTCATAGGTCTTATGACTGCCAGATAGACCTGATACCTGAATCTACTCCTCCTTGTAGTAGAATTTACGCTCTCACCGAGCCTGAGAACCTTCACCTTCGACAATACCTGGATCAATACCTGGCGAATGGGTTTATTCGTCCTTCCAAGTCCCCTGCTTCTTCAGCTTTGTTCTTCGTTCCAAAAAAGGAAGGAGACCTTAGAACTTGTATCGATTATCGCTCCCTGAACCAGATCACCGTTAAGAATAGATATCCGTTACCTTTGATCCCTGAACTCCTGGACCAAGTCAGAAAAGCATGCATATATACAAAGCTGGATCTTAGAGGAGCTTACCACTTGGTACGAGTAAAAGAGGGCGATGAATGGAAGACTGCCTTCCGCACCAAGTATGGGCTATTTGAATATCAGGTCATGCCCTTCGGACTTTGCAATGCCCCGGCCGCCTTTCAATATTTTATGAACGATGTCCTCAGAGAGCTCATAGATGTGTGTGTTGTTGTTTACATTGACGACATCCTCGTTTACTCTTCATCCGAATCTGAACATCGGAAACACGTGAAAATGGTCCTCGAAAGATTGCGTCAACACAAATTTTTCGCTAAATTGGAAAAATGTGTTTTCAACGTGACTGAAGTTGAATTCTTGGGATTCATATTATCACCTGGCGGAGTACGTATGGATTCAAAGAAGGTCGATGCAGTTCTCAAATGGCCATCACCATCCTCCGTAAAAGGTGTGCAAAGCATGTTAGGCTTCGCTAACTTTTACCGCAGGTTTATCCCCGAATTCTCTCGAATAGTCCAGCCCATCACTGCCTTGTTAAAGAAAAACAAACGTTTTGAACGGTCTACCGAGGCGGAACAAGCTTTCCAGGATTTGAAGACTAAATTTATCTCTGCACCAATCTTAAAACACCCTCGCCCCGAACTCCCCTACATCGTGGAAACTGATGCTTCAAGCCTTGCCATGGGGGCAGTTCTATCACAAAAGGACCCGGTAACCAATCAGTTGCATCCCGTGGCATTTTGGTCCCGCAAATTCTCGCCTCCTGAAATCAATTACACGATTACTGACAAGGAACTTCTGGCTATCAAGTCTGCCTTTAAGGCTTGGCGGCATTATCTGCTGGGGGCCCGACACACCGTTACTGTGATTACGGATCACCGAAACCTGCAATATTTGAAAACCGCAAAAGCCCAATCTCTAGACAACTCCGTTGGGCATTATTCTTTGCCGAGTTTGACTTCATAATTACCTATCGACCTGGTACAAAGAACGGTAAAGCTGATGCCCTTTCTCGGATGGGAGTGGAAGAACACTTGATCAACCCTAAACCTGTACCAATCATTCCTGAACAAAGAATTCTGGGTGTAATCGCCACAGAATCCATAGAGGAAGTTAAGGATAAAGCCAGGCAACTTGTAACTCCAGCAGACATACATAATTGGCATCTGCAGGGAAAGGACTTTGCAGTAAAGGACAACTTATTGTATTTCCAAGAACGATTATACCTACCCAGCACAGATTTACAGAAAAAAGTAATCTTCTGTTATCACGATTCTTTAATGGAAGGTCATCCCGGTATGGCCAAGACCTCAGAAAAGATCAAGCGCTACTTCTGGTGGCCGTCTTGGAAAAAAGATATCAGAGACTTTATAATGTCTTGTGGAGTATGCGCCCAAAACAAGAGTCAAAAGGAAAGACCAGCAGGCCTCTTACGCCCTATTGACATCCCACCTCGCCCTTGGCATACGCTTTCTATGGACTTCATCACCGATCTACCTCCATGCTCCGGATACAATACGATTCTAGTAATCGTGGACTTATTCTCCAAGATGGCGCATTTCATTCCGCTCAAAGGCTTGCCAACAGCAGCAACTCTGGCCCGAGAATTCCTCGAAAACATCGTCCGACTACACGGTTTTCCTTCGGTTCTAATTTCGGATCGAGGTAGTCAATTTATTTCTCATTTTTGGCGAAGTTGCTGTCGGTCGGCTCAAATTGATGTGAGACTATCGACCAGTCACCACCCTCAGACCGACGGACAAACCGAGAGGACCAATCAAACTCTGGAACAGTATTTACGCTGCATGCTGCAACAAACTGAAAAAACTTGGAAAGACATCCTTTGGATAGCCGAATATGCCTACAATAACTCTGTCCATTCGGGAACTGGGAAAACACCGTTTTTTCTTTTGTACGGCAGTCACCCTCGAACCTCGGAGTTGGATCCCCTCCAAGATCTTGAAACACCAGCAGTAGACTACCTGCATTCTACAATCACCCAAGCCTTTAAGGAAGCTGTTTCTCACCTTCAAAGGGCTAAAGAACAATACAAGAAAGGAGCAGATCAACATCGGAAGGAAGCCCCTCAATATCAAGTAGGGGACCAAGTCTGGTTATCCACCAAATATCTACCTCTAAAAGGGCCACGCACATTCAACCCAAGATACCTTGGTCCCTATTCCATCACTACCATAGTAAACCCAGTAGCGGTCCATCCGGTATTCCACGTCTCTCTATTAAAACCCGTGCAACCTCAAACCCGACTAACTAAATCTCCAAAACCCATCCTAGTTGATGGAGAACTCGAGTTTGAAGTCAAAAGCATTCTGGACTCCAAGATCTCCAAATCTAAACTATTTTCTGCTAATTGACTGGAAAGGCTACGGCCCCCAAGAGAGATCCTGGGAACCTGCTGAATATGTCCACGCTCCTCGCCTAATCAAAAGATTTCACCGAACATTTCCTGACAAGCCAAAACCCCCGGAGAAGCCCGGTTTGGGAGGGGCCTTGAGGGGGGGTACTGTCATGATCTCTGCTTCCAAAAGGTCAGGGTTTTCCCAACTCCCTTGGAAGCAGATCCATAACCCAGGTTCCGAGGGCCAACCAGTCCCAATTGGGACCTTTTGGACCCAGTCCTGGCGCCAGTGGCACCAGGCTCATAAATGTGCCCAGTCCCAGCGCTGGAAGCACCGGGCTCATAATGCTTGGGTGGACTTACCTGCAGCAGACCATGCTGCTTACTTGCCTGCCAGCTGAGCCTCTGATCCTCTTCTGTTTGGAACTACTTTTCCTGTTGGGTGGGGCAGGAGCCACTCCCTAGATTCAGAACACTGGAACTCTTCTGGAAAGCAGGAACTCTTTTCTTACCTAGGCGTGGCTGTGGAAGGAGACACCTAAGCACTACAGGAGGCTATTTAAACCACACCCGGTGGATGAATCTTGCTTTGCGTTATTCTGCATCCTCTGCAGCAGAACGCTCATCGTGTCTTCTGCATCGGATCCTGGGCCTAAGGAAAAAGGCTTACCATCCTGAATCCAGTCTTCAGCAACACCTATAAAGACAAGAAAGAACAGGTTAGCATTCCGGCATCTGAAAGACAAAGGCTTACCTACTCTTCGTGCGCTCCGGAGGTCTTCACACTGCATTCCGGCATCTGAAAGACAAAAGCTTACCGACTCTTCGCACGCTCCGGAGGCCTTCGGCGCTGCATCCTGCATTTGAAAGACAAAACAAGGTGCGTTTAAAGACATTGGGGAACTTTAATACTCACGTACCATTACTCCTTTCCACATCAACCCCAGTGGGTATTCCGGCACCCTGCAGCCGCTCCGAAATCGTACCTGCAAAATAAAAGACAGTTAGAGCGCATCGTGAAGCAGGCAACAAGCGCTTACTTACGTGCTTCCAGGCGCTTCTATTCATCATACGGACTCCATCTTCAACTCACTTCAGCCCTTCATCCGCCATCGCCGGAACCTGCAAAACAAGAGACATCATTGCTAAAGACTTTAAAGACAATAGAATTACTCGAAACTTACCGTTCGTGCAGTAAACGACGGACAGCAGTCCTCTGAAGTCAAGAGGCCTGCGCTACCGATCCAGTGAAGAAACTGGTTACAGCACCCTGCCCCGAGGCAGATGGAGAGCTCGGCATTCACTTACCTAAGGTGAGAGCGTTAACCTTTGGGGATCTACAGGAGAGCAAAAAAGGGAAGAGATAGGGACACCCCAATAACCCCAGTTCATTAATCCCATATTTTCTGTCTGCAGACATCTTACTCTTGAAGTCAGGCACACAGTGCACAGAGGTCCAGCCCAAAGAGCCAACCGGGTGCTACACATCACCTTTGAAGATACGGTAGTCGCCCAGTCAAGACCGGCGCCTCTGCGAGAATCAGGTGAGCGTTACACCTACTCAGAGCCCCAATGCACTGCCATGGCCCATTACGGTTACTCACCAAGCAGCCAGGTACGTTGTCCGGCATGTCGGCCCATGTAGCCTGGTAGTGTTGAGTTCCGCAGGACCAAGGAGTCATGAGTTGATCCGGGGTACCGAGCATTGCATTGTGTGATGGCTTTACTGGCATTACACACCATCTGGATGTTGATGGAGTGCTATTGCTTGCGGTTGCGATATGGCACCTCCATGGCATGAGGAACCACCAATTCTACGTGAGTGCAGTCGAGGGCACCTATGCAATTTGGCATGCCTGCAAGTGCATGGAAGGCAGCTTTGGTATCATATATCTCCTGTGGAGTCCGGGGAGGCATATGTAGTCCCTTGTGTGCTTGAGGAGGGCATCCAGCACTTGGTTGAGTATCCGGGAAAATATTAGCTGTGAAATGCCATGCATGTGCCCCACTGTATGCCGGTAGGTGCCTGTGGCAAGGAAGTGGAGCACGGACACTACCTTTAGTACAGGGGGGATGGCAGTGCTGATTTCTATGAGGCTCACTATGTCGGTATGTATCAGGGCCACTGTGGTGGTTATGGTGTCCCAGTCAAGCCGGTATAGGGTGTGGATCTGCTCTGGTGTGAGGTTGAAGGGGGTGGCTCTGATGCGGGGGATTGGGGGCTGCCGGCGTGGTAATGGTGGCTGCACCGGTAGGGCATGCTGGCCCTGTCTCACCCTCCTTCTCCTCCTGTGTATCCTCTGTGGTGGGGGCTGTGGTTGCTGTGGTTGCTGTTGTTGCTGTTGTCGTAGTTGCTGCCTTGCAAGCAGGGCCTCCAGCTCCAGGAATGCTGCTACAATTGGTATCATCTTGGTGTGGGAGGGGGTGTGGTGTGTGGGTGTGCTCCTTTTGTGCTGTGCCAGACTCTATTGCCTCCACCTGTGCTGATTGGGTGCACCTGTTCCTCTTCCAAACACTGATCAGGGTTGTTAACACCTTCCCCGCGATGCCGGTATTAACACCATGGCGGTAAGGTACTTTGCGCGCTTGTGGAGGTCGTTATTTCCGTGTTTGCTTTGCTTGGAATCGGAGATGGCTTACCTCTTCCCGTTATTTCCGCGATGGTGTGTCGGGCGCGCGACACTGGTCCGCTATTTACGCCATCGTAGTTTACGGTGGCGTAAATAACGGTGTGGCGGGTCAGAATGGCCCGTAACGGTAAAGGAAGTCGTTATTCCTTTACCGGCCTCGTTGTTCCCTTAACGCCGGACTCGCAATGACCCCCAATGACTCAGTTATACACCCAACTATATACATATAGGTGTGATACTTCCCCGCACCAAACTGATAGCTACTTATTTATTTATTTTATTTATTTGCATTTGTATCGCGCAACTTGCAGCCCGGAGGCATCAAGGCGCTTTTACAAGAATATGAAAGAGGTTTGTCATACAGGTTCATGCGCCCAAGGCTTCTTAGTTAGTTGCATATTACAGGAAACACATTTCATGAAATACAGAGTAATCAACGTGATGGGCAAAGAAAGAGTAACAGTGTGGTGGTGGTACCTCAGAGGGGTGGTACTAGTTTTTTAGCTTTTAGTTGAATAGCTTAGTTTTGATGGCTTTGCGGAAAACTTGGTGGGATTCGATCCGTTTTAGGTGAGAAGGGAGTGCGTTCCAGTGAGTGGCGGTCAATGTAGGAAAGCTGGAGCCGCCTGCACGGGCTCTACGGATTCTTGGCGTGAGGATCGTGTTAGAGTAGCCTTCTCTGAGCGGCCTCGTGGCAGTATGCCTGGTGATTCTGTGGGAGAGGTATGGGGGTGCGAGCTTATGGATCGGGTGGCACAATATTGGTCTCTATTGCAGAGAGGGAAGTGCTTAACACACCTATAATACTCTCTGAGCGGTGTGTAGCCATGCAGGCATTGCCAGCAGGGAAATCCCCAGGACCCAATGGGCTCTTTGCAGAGTTCTACAAAACTTTCTCTGGGAAGATAGCACCTAACCTACTTCAAATGTACCTGCAGACACTGAAAGGGGGCTCGCTCCCAGACAGACACGATACAGGAGGCATGGTGACTCTGTTGCTCAAGCCGGTGAAAGATCCCCTAGAATGTTGTGTGTATTGGCTTATTTTGCTCATAAATACTGATAATAACATTCTCTTGAAAATGTTGACCACTAGGTTAGCACCACTGATGACCAGATTTGTAAAAGAGGAAAAGTCTGGATTGATACCGGGCAGGTCTACTTCCTATGGGCTTTGCAGAATTTCTGCTTTGATGAGTGCGATTGATCCTAGAAACTCTGTGGTGGTGGCTCTGCTTGATGTAGAGAAGGCCTTTGATTACATTGAGTGGTCCTTTTTGTTTGTCGTCCTCAAGACGATGGGACCAGGCACCCTATTTCTTTACCTAACCTCGTTGTTATAAACACAACCCTTTGCTCGGCTTCTTATACATGGCCACTTGTCCAAATCAATACCGCTGGGTCTGGACACACGGCAGGGGTGCCCCATTTCCACATTATTATTTGCGCTGACCATAGAGCTGCTGCTAGCTGAGCTGATTAGAGACCAGCATATCCATAGAGGGGTACAGTTATATACACATAGATTAATAGCCTCTCTATACATGGACAATATGACTCTCTATATATCAAGAATCCACAGACTAACCTTGCCTCAGTCATGGCAGATGTCTTGGACTTTGGTCATTACTCAGGATTAAAGATCCTTGCCAGAAAATCCGTTCTCTTTCCCCTTACAGAACGGGTAGTGGAATTCCCTGAGGTACTGGGGTTTTAATGGCATACTGTTAGCTCACGCTATTTGGGGGTGGAGCTGGTCAGATGCCCAGAAAGGGAAAAACTATGGCACGGCATTGAGGAAGGTGGAGGAATCGATTATCTGGTGGAGACATCTGCTGCTATCACTATACGTTACAATATCCCTTATTAAAATGGTCATGTTATTGCAGTTTCTCTCAATGTACCATTGTCGACATCAAGGACTTTCTTAAAGAAGCTGAAACATATAATTATGAATTATATCTGGGTGGGCAAACAGGTGTAAGTCAACTGGAAAATGCTGGTCGTTCGGTTGGACAAAGGGGGATTGTCACTCCCGGACTTCAAAGCTTATTATCTGGTGGCACAAGTACAATTCCTATCTCAATGGTACTCCCAACGCCTGGTACTCCCATCACCCAGACAGGTCCCACATTCAAATATATAGGGCACTGGTGGCTCCATCCCTCCTAAGAGCGGCTATCCTTGGGGCTCCTATTAAGACAACCAAAGAAATTAGCATAGTTGATGACACACGGAGGGCGTGGTACAAAATAGCGACTAAACCGGATAGTTTTATATTCCACTCTCCTCCCCATCACTTACATACCAGGTGTCTCTCTTAGCAGTGAAAAAAGCCTATATTCAGTGAATGGGAAGGTTGGGTCTTGGCTGCTTCCAAGACCTGTTTCTAGGGGGAAAATTCCACTAGCTTAGTACATTTAAGGAACTGGGCAATGTTACGGTACTGGTCCTCTTCCTCTACTTCAGAACACGCAACACGATGAAAGAGATATTTTGAGACTTTTCCAGCTGCACCGGCTACTATGTAACTACTACATGACACCATAGAGGTAAAAGAGGAAGGCCAGCTTACATTGAACCTATAAGCCAAACTGGTGGGCATGACCATGTGATGGTCAGAAGGCAACCACTCCAAATGAGAAGCATTGCTGGTGCAGCAGATTCCTGGGGCCGCTTGAAAGAACTGTGATAGGCAGACCAAATATGTGTCTTCAATAGCCGATTCAAGCTGTTGCACTTCAAATATTTACACCACGCATAATACATCCCAGTAGATCTACACAGATTTTATCCTGATATCACAGATGAGTGTGAATGTTGTAGATACGTCCCAGCCACCTTCCTACACTTAGCCTGGGAATGCATGCCGTTAGCAAACTATTGGTCTGTGATCTTTCAAGCAGTGCAATAAATTAAAGGCAAACCTATTGAAAACTACCCTAGAGTGGCAATTCTAGGATGCACAAAAGAGATGCCAGCATTGGTAAGATGACTTACAGGGCTGCTGCTCGTGCTGGCAAAGAGACGTGTTGCAATGGCATGGGGTAGGTCCCCACCACCCCCCACCACAGCTAAACCATTGGAATTTGGGACTATGTATATTGTTATGATATAGAAGCTGACTACAGGGGTACAACCCCTGCATCTGCCAGACCCAGAGACATTTGGGGCCCGTACCAGAGATACCTGCTCCAAACCAAATGAACCTTTGCTTGACTCTTTGTGATCGGATAACTGTGGTGGAGATGGATTATTGGCATCATGCAGTTGGATGTTGGGATGGGAGGAGGAGCAGAAAAGCCACCTCTGCTTAATTTATTACATGGCCACGTTAGTGGCCATGTAGTTATGGTTAAGTTGCTGTTTCCATAGGAAGAGCACTTTTGGGGTGG
The DNA here is from genome assembly GCF_040938575.1 of Ambystoma mexicanum. NCBI lineage: Eukaryota > Metazoa > Chordata > Amphibia > Caudata > Ambystomatidae > Ambystoma > Ambystoma mexicanum. Next base: position 96,916,880 of record NC_090924.1, read on the forward strand.
CTTATAACTTCGCTCCCCCTGGACGAATCCTCACCAAACTTTGCAAAAAAAAGTATAAGGCCCACTCTGAATTCTTTTGCAAAGTTTGGTGAGGATTCGTCCAGGGGGGAAAAAGTTATAGGGGGGTCCCAAAATGTCTTTTTTTCCCATAGACTGAATGGGAAAAAAACTTTGCTCGTGCCTACAGCCCAAACCGCTGGATAGATTTTCACCAAATTCAGACCAGGAGTAGCGGCTTAGTCCCGAAAACGTGCTATTGCAGATTTGCTGAAAATCAGTCCAGTAGTTCTTTTTAAAAATGACAAAAAAGTGGGTCATAAAAAATTAGTGATATCTGTGTTCGGTCCGTGGACACACTTCCCTGTTCACTCCGCGGACAGTGTCCTGATTGGCCGATCGGCTTACGTCATGTCCGCGGACATGCAACGTGTTCGCTGATTGGACGGTGTGGAGCGTGAAGCGCGTCAGATTTTCAGTGGCGCCCGCCATCTTGGATTCGCAGACGTCCGCGGACAGCGCAGTGAAACTTGGTTCAAAATGTGTATTTAGTAGAGTGTGTTGGTGTGTAGGTGTGTTTGGGGAGGGTGGGAGAGTATGAGATAGGTTGAAAGTTGTGTTTTTTCATGTGGTAGACATTCTTGTTGTGTTTAATTTGTCTGCGGACATCATGGGTGTTCTGAAATGTTCTAAATAAACTAAATGGAGGGTGTTCTGAGGACTCAATATGTGTCCGTTTTGTTTGGAAGCAAGCTGAAACTGTTCTAAGAACACTTGAGGTGTCCGGACATTATCGTAAATAAACAAAATGGGGGTGTCCTGGGGACGCTGTCCGTATTGTTCTCTTGTAAGTTGAATGTGTTCTAAGAACACTCGCTGTGTCCTGAAATGTTCCCAAATAAACAAAATGGGGGTGTCCTGAGGACGCTGTCCCTATTGTTCGTTGTCAAGTTGAAAATGTTCTAAGAACTCTCGCGGTGTCCTTAAATGTTTGAAAGTAAACAAAATGGGGGTGTTCTGAGGACGCTGTCTGTATTGTTCGTTGTCAAGTTGAAAATGTTCTAAGAACTCTCGCGTTGTCCTGAAATGTTCGTAGGGGGTGTCCTGAGGACGCTGTCCGTATTGTTCTCTGGCAAGTTGAATGTGTTCTAAGAACATTTGCGGTGTCCTGAAATGTTCGCGAATAAACAAAATGGGGGTTTCCTGAGGACACTGTCCGTATTGTTCGTTGTGAAGTTGAAAGTGTTCGAAGAACTCTCGCGTTGTCATGAAATGTTCGTAGGGGGTGTCCTGAAGACGCTGTCCGTATTGTTCAATGGCAAGTTGAATGTGTTCTAAGAACACTCGCGGTGTCCTGAAATGTTCATAGGGGGTGTTCTGTTGATGCTGTTCGTCCTGAGGACGCTGTCCGTATTGTTCTCTGGCAAGTTGAATGTGTTCTAAGAACACTCGCAGGGTCCTGAAATGTTCGTAAATAAACAAAATGGGGGTGTTCTTAGGACGCTGTCTGTATTGTTTTCTGGCAAGTTGAATGTGTTCTAAAAACACTTGCGGTGTCCTGAAATGTTTCAAATAAACAAAATGGGGGTGTCCTGAGGACGCTGTCCGTATTGTTCGTTGTCAAGTTGAAAATGTTCTAAGAACACTCGTGGTGTCCTTAAATGTTCGTAAATAAACAAAATGGGGGTGTTTTGAGGACGCTGTCCGTATTGTTCGTTGTCAAGTTGAAAATGTTCTAAGAACTCTCACGTTGTCCTGAAATGTTCATAGGGGTGTCCTGAGGACGCTGTCCATATTGTTCTCTGGCAAGTTGAATGTGTTCTAAGAACACTTCCAGTGTCCTGAAATGTTCGCAAATAAACAAAATGGGGGTGTCCTGAGGACGCTGTCCGTATTTTTCGTTGTGAAGTTGAAAGTGTTCGAAGAACTCTTGCGTTGTCCTGAAATGTTCGTAGGGGGTGTCCTGAAGACGCTGTCCGTATTGATAGATGGCAGTTGAATATGTTCTAAGAACACTTGTGGTGTCCTAAAATGTTCATAGGGGGTGTTCTGATGACGCTGTTCGTCCTGAGGACGCTGTCGGTATTGTTCGATGGCAAGTTGAATGTGTTCTAAGAACACTCGCGGTGTCCTGAAATGTTCGCAAATAAACAAAATGGGGGTGTCCTGAGGACGCTGTGCGTATTGTTCGTTGTGAAGTTGAAAGTGTTCCAAGAACTCTCGCGTCGTCCTGAAATGTTCATAGGGGTTGTCCTGAAGACGCTGTCCGTATTGTTCGATGGCAAGTTGAATGTGTTCTAAGAACACTTGCGGTGTCCTGAAATGTTCGTAGGGGGTGTTCTGATGACGCTGTCCGTCCTGAGGACGCTGTCCGTATTGTTCTCTGGCAAGTTGAATGTGTTCTAAGAACACTCGCGGTGTACTGAAATGTTCGTAAATAAACAAAATGGGGGTGTTCTGAGGACGCTGTCCGTATTGTTCTCTGGCAAGTTGAATGTGTTCTAAGAACTCTCGCGGTGTCCTTAAATGTTCGTAAGTAAACAAAATGGGGGTGTTCTGAGAACAAAATGGGGGTGTTCTGAGGACGCTGTCCGTATTGTTCACTGGCAAGTTGAATGTGTTCTAAGAACTCTCGCGGTGTCCTGAAATTTTCACAAATAAACAAAATGGGGGTGTTCTGCGGACCCTATCAGTAGTGTTCTTTGTCAAGTTGATTGTGTTCTAAGAACACTTGTGGTGTCCTGAAATGTTTGCAAATAAACAAAATGGGGGTGTTCTGAGGACGCTGTCCGTATTGTTCTCTGGCAAGTTGAATGTGTTCTAAGAACACTCGCGGTGTCCTCAAATGTTCGTAAGTAAACAAAATGGGGGTGTTCTGAGGACAAAATGGGGGTGTTCTGAGGATGCTGTCCATATTGTTCTCTGGCAAGTTGAATGTGTTCTAAGAACTCTCGCAGTGTCCTGAAATTTTCACAAATAAACAAAATGGGGGTGTTCTGAGGACGCTGTCCGTAGTGTTCTTTGTCAAGTTGATTGTGTTCTAAGAACACTCGTGGTGTCCTGAAATGTTTGCAAATAAACAAAATGGGCGTGTTCTGAGGACGCTGTCCGTATTGTTCTCTTGCAAGTTGAATATATTCTAATAACTCTCGCGGTGTCCTGAAATGTTCGCAAATAAACAAAATGGGGGTGTTCTGAGGACGCTGTCCATAGTGTTCTTTGTCAAGTTGATTGTGTTCTAAGAACACTCGTGGTGTCCTGAAATGTTCGCAAATAAACAAAATGGGGGTGTTCTGAGGACTCTGTCCGTATTTTTTTATGGTAAGTTGAATGTGTTCTGAGAACACTCGTGGTGTCCTGAAATGTTCGTAGGGGGTGTCCTGAAGACGCTGTCCGTATTGTTCGCTGTCAAGTTGAAAATGTTCTAAGAACTCTCGCAGTGTCCTGAAATGTTCGTAAATAAACAAAATGGAGGTGTTCTGAGGACGCTGTCCGTATTGTTCATTGTCAAGTTGAAAGTGTTCTAAGAACTCTCGCGGGGTCATGAATTTGTTGTCAAGTTGAAAGTGTTCTAAGAACTCTTGCGGGGTCCTGAAATGTTCGTAAATAAAGAAAATGGAGGTGTTCTGCGGATGCTGTCTGTATTATTCGTTGTCAAGTTGGAAGTGTTCTAAGAACTCTCACGTTGTCCTGAAATGTTCGTAGGGGGTGTCCTGAAGATGCTGTCTGTATTGTTTGCTGGCAAGTTGAAAGTGTTCTAAGAACACTCATAATGTCCGCGGACATTAAAAGTTTCCATAGGCCATAGTTGAAATGTTTGACTCTATGGGTATGATATGCTGCAGTGGTTGTGGCCAGGGCATAGAGTGTTGGGTGTATGGCCTTTGGGCCTTTGGCCATGCACCCAACACTCTATGCCCTGGCCAAAACCACCGCAGCATATCACACTTATATTTGCTTATAACTTTGGGTCAAAAACAAATTTATAAGGAACAAAGTTATAAAATACTATGGGTGTGATATGCTGCGATGGTTGTGGCCAGGGCATAGAGTGTATAATATACTTACTGTTTGGTTTAGTAACTGGAGTACATGTATTTCTTGTTAACTTCTGTAATAAATGAAAATAGCAAGTTAGTATTAGTATTTTGTAATGACTTATTACACTGTATAATCAACATATTTTTTTTTGGACCCTCATATTTAGTAGATTACAAACCAGAGTATTGTGCAATTTGCTCAGTTTCTGTGTTCGTTGCTAAAATCATTGGGTCTGTGGGATAAAAATAAATCCATGTTGGATTAAAAAAAACCCTTTTTCTGTTATGCTACAGTTTATTTGTTTGTTTGTTTGTTTTCAGTGTTCACTTGTTGTTTGTGGGTAATGCTTTATACATTGGCTTGTTGCATTTTTTTTAGAGCAGTAACATATTATTTATTTGTTTGGATATTATAACATTTTGGGGCAGTTAGATACCAGTGGGTGTATTCTAACTGCCTATTTTTTGATATATTTTAGTGGTATTGATTTATCTGTGTGGATATTGTTAAAGTTTGGGACAGCTAGATACCAATTGGCGTATTCTAACTGTCTATTTTTATATATATTTTAGTGGTATTGATTTATCTGTTTGGATATTGTTACATTTTGGGACAGTTAGATACCAATTGGCGTATTCTAACTGACTATTTTTTGCTCTAATTTACTGGTATTCATTTATCTGATTAGTTGTTGTAGAATCTTTGGGCAGTTAGATAGCTTTTGGAATATTCTAACAGTTTACATTTTTTTACTACAAGTTTACTTAGGGTTTGAGTACAGTTTAGTTATCAAATTTTGGTTTTAAGAACATTAAGGGGCTGATTCATGGAACAAAGGTGCGCCGGAAATACCAGCACAAGCAGGCGCAAGGAGGCGCAAGCGTGAGAAAGCAAGCACACGCGCACGCGTGCGATTCAAGGAAGGCGCTGCGCTACTTTCCCACTGTTGTGCGCCAAATCTGTGCATGCCGCACGCTGGCGAACATGTCTCCAAACAGCGTGCGCTAAGCGCACAGCGAAAGCGCACATAGTGCAGCGCACACAACAAAAGTAGGCGGAACAGGGGGCGGAACACGCGGAATGGGGAATAACGCGTGAAAAAGAAGGCATAACTGGGGAAGTACTGCTGGGAAGTACACGGAACACCCACACGCACACGAACCACACGTATTCATGGCATCGAATAGGGCAAACCCGCGCACGGGCAAAGACAGGTGGGGATTCCACTGGTGCTAGTGGTGCAGTGCAGGGGCAGGGACAGGGACAGGAAGCAGCACAGGCCACCGCGGAGGTGCCTGTGTGTAATCCTTTCCCCGATCCTGTGATTGTATCATCCTGCACCAGCAGGGATGCCTATGTCCAGACCCGTTTTCAGGGAGGGGATCCGCTTACAAAAACTGACCTTCCTCTCCCTGCAGACGTGGCTATCCGGGACCGGGTTGAGCCTGTCCTTCGTGGAATGGCATTGCGTCAACGGGGCATGCGAGGTGACCTGCAGTGTTTTCGTGAGGACACTGCACGTCATCTCGAATGCCTTATTGACCGCTTTGACCTACTGGGACGGGTCACCAGGGCCGGATTCCTCTGTTTTCTGGACCTTGTTCTGACCCCCTCCTCACCTGAACCCCCTATGCGCCAGTCGTCCTCCATGCCATCTTCCCACCCATGTATCACCTGGGTACCTTGTGGAGCTGCCTCTGACCCTGCGGCCAGGCTGGTGGAGGACACATCCCTGCCACAGTCGGGAGTCGGACGTCCAGCAGGGGTGGCCACCTCAACAACTGCACCCCAGCCAGAGGAGGATGTGCAGGAAGCAAGAGCCAGGGCACAGGCAGAGGCACAGCAGCAGCAGCAACAAGGTGGGAGCCATGATGGCTCGGGGCCTTCAACATCGGAAGGGCAGGCATCGGCCAGAGGGCAGGAGGAACCAGGACTGGAAGTGTCTTCCGTGTGGCAGCGGTTAGGCCATGCTATAGATGTGGAGCGGCGGCGGGCGGAAGAGGCGCGGCTCACCATGGTCAGGGCGTCGACATGGAGTTCGATGATGCCCTGGCCCGGGACACCACAGAGTGAGCCACAGGACTTGCCCGCCGCCATTGTATATAGTTAGATAGTGTTAGGTTTCCTTTCCTTTTCTTTTTTATTTTGGTTGCGCTTGGACAATGCACCACGTTTTTGTATATGGTTTTTTATTAGGTAGTATTTTTGGTAGGTTTCATTTCATCAGTTGGGCTCATGGACTCTGGATTGTTCTTTTGTACATAATTCACCATTGGATTATTCACATTTTTTTTATTTTCACCATGGAGCAATGGATTTCACTTTCTTTTTTCCCTTCGATTTGCTTTGTTGGACTGTGACTTTGGACACCATTTCTTTTGGATTTCTTTGGATTATGATTTCTTGTTTTTTATTCTTTTACAGACATGCAGCATTTCTTTAATTATTCCCATTGTTGTGTTTTTTAAAAAAAATTACATTCATGTTGTGTTTAATACATTTTTTTCTTCATACTTCGATGTGTGGTATTATCTCATTGGTTTCATGCATGTCATGATATGGGTTTTCACATTCACTAGCACCCATTGTGTGTGTGTGACGGACATGTGTTAATTTACATACTTGCCTTTGGGGTTGTATCATGTAATTGCCTTTTCTATGTGGGTGGATGCAAATCTTGGTTGGGTCTTTGGGCTGGAGAGGCTGGCCATAAGGGCCATGATTGAGGATCGTCATGATGTGGGTGCAGGGGGACATGAGTGGGACATGAGTGGGGGCCTGCTGGCAGGTGCCCTGCACTGCTGGGGGGTTGGGGTGCAGGAGGACATGAGTGCGGGCCTGCTGGCAGGTGCCCCCCACTGCTGGGAGGTGCGGGTGCAGGGGGACATGAGTGGGACATGAGTGGGGGCCTGCTGGCAGGTGCCCCGCACTGCTGGGGGGTGGGGGTGTTGGGGGACATGAGTTGGTGATCAGTAGTGCAAGCCGACATGTGGCTTGGCTGGAGGGCATGCCCATGGTGGAAATGGCTGCCTGCGGAACATGACCAGGGGTGCAGGGTAGTCCCCTGTGGTGTGGGCTGCCTGCAGGGGCTGTGGAGGGTGTAGAGGGAACACCTGGGAGGACTGACACTGTCAATTCACGTGTAGGACTCCCCGCGCACCCCCGAAATACACGTACCCTGCTCATATCGCGTGTGAGACTTCATGCGAACCCCAGTTATACACGTACCCCGCTCGCATAAGGCCAATCGCGTGTGAAACTTCCCATACACCCCAGTAATACACGTACCCCACTCGCACAGGGCCAATCGCGTGTGAAACTTCCCGCAAACCCCAGTAATACACGTACCCCACTCGCACAGGCCCTTTCGCATGTGAAACTTCCCGCGAACCCCAGTAATACACGTACCCCACTCGCACAGGGCCAATCGCATGTGAAACTTCCTGCGAACCCCAGTAATACACGTACCCCACTCGCAGAGGGCCAATCACGTGTGAAACTTCCCGCGAACCCCAGTAATACACGTACCCCACTCGCACAGGGCCAATCACGTGTAAAACTTCCCGCGAACCCCAGTAATACACGTACCCCACTTGCACAGGGCCAATCGCGTGTGAAACTTCCCGCGAACCCCAGTAATATACGTTTCCCGCTTGCCGTGCTGGTAAAAGGGTTAGCGCAGCCCTTTGTGCTGGATTGGGGATTTTGATGGATTTTCCCTGCACGAGGGGCATTCTTGGGGGCGTAACTGGTGCTGCTGCAGGGTCGCTGCGCCACTGTGGGCCACGGCTGGTTTTGGTAGCTAAAACCCATGAATATGCTGTGCGCGGAAATGGATTTTAGCGCACACGGCTGGCACAGAGATTTGCACGTGCACACTGTGCGCCAGCTGCGTGCGCCACTTGTGCGCTAAATTCTATGAATTACCCCTATATGTTTTATCAGGATTGTTTGCTGCATTTCTGTGAAGTACTAACATTTGCAAACACAATTGGTCTGTACTGTTTAAGTAAATGTTGTCAACAATTGGTGGTAATTGAAATAGAATATTCATTGCTACATTTGCGTAGAAACATACACCAACTATATTTGAGAGTTTAAATGGACTAGGTAGGTCTGTATCTGACTGCTTTTTTTGGAGTTTGTCTTCCTTCTTTGAAGAAGTACCTGGTTTACTTTCCCTAATTGATTTTTTTTTGCTTGTGGTACTTGATGAAGTATTAGTTTCTTTTACTCTCTTTGGAGGATTTGCAGTGACATCCTGTTGCATTTCTGTTTGATTTATTTTTCTTTTATAACGTTTTACTTTTTGTGGAACAGAATATGTGTTTAGATGGGGGGTGTATAGTGAGCGAAGTCTATTGTATTCTAAAATGCAAGGAATATCAGCGTTTACTTTACTTGCATCAAAGTTGATTAGAAATAGACCGTCAAGTGTACGTAAGCGTGATAGTGCTACGTAGCTCATGCCTTCTTTAAAGACTGTGTTTCCAATATCTATCATTGCTTTGTCTAGGGTAAGACCTTGTGATTTCTGAATTGTGACTTTGTATGCAAGGGTTAGAGAAAATTGTTCACTGCGTACATACATGTCTTTGAAGAGAAGGAAACGAGCTCTTGAGCGTCCTATCCTTTTTACTTCTGAAAGTTGTCAAAGAGAATATTGACAAACTGAATTTTGTTGTTACGTGGGTATGTCTGAAAGCCAACAACGGTACCCAGTGCTCCATTAACTAGTCCTTGGTCCACGTCAAGGTTACGTTTAAGCAATACTCTGCAATTTAAGGATAATTTTAATATCTTTTCTAAGCCTGCTGTGTTTGAGATTGATTTTTCTAAACTATTTAGTCTTGTTGTGGCTTGGTCACACATAGGTAGTGTCATACCATGTACATCTAGTTTGTCTGTGGCGCTAATTTCCATTATTGGTTGCATATCTTTACTTAACATTATTTCATTGAACTTGAAACAGCTTGCAAGAGTTGGCATTAAGGCCATACAATTGACATTTTTGTGGGCTAATTGTTCCATAACAACTGTAGCACATGCATTATCGCCATAAAGTGCATTAATGTGCCGGGTTTTCAATATTGCTTCTGCTTCTTTAGAAAGTATACCAACTCTGATACTTTTTAAGATGTTGGCATAAGTGAGATCTGCAGATTGCCGCATGTGTTCTGTTAATTCCCTGTATTGGAAATGATGCCAAAGGTTGACATTTCCATTGCTGCCAACAGTTTTACGGCAGAGTTTGTGTCCTAATGTTTTAAAAATAGGCTCACCTTTTACTGTTGTCAATTGAAGAAGATCTCCGAAAACAATAATGTGTTTTCCTGCAAAGAGCTCTTCATAGTTTGTTTTGAGTACTTCGTGTAATCTGAGGTGAATCAAAGCCAACATTAGGCTGGAGACCATGCTCACTTCATCTATTAGTAGCATTTTCATTTGTTTCAATACTCTGCGTAGTTCCATTGCAGCTTCTGCAGAAAGTTTGTAATAGTCTAATTTGTTCTGGTGTTCTACTGGCAATAGTAGTAATCGGTGTAACATGACACCACCTATGTTGTAGGCAGCTAAACCTGTGGGGGCAGTGACAACAGCTGACAGTTTGTTGTTTATCAATTGTTGAAGGAACTTACTGATGATTTTGATTAGGAATGTTTTGCCAGAACCAGCTTCACCACTGACGTACAGTAGTATAGGTTTATAATTTTACCAGGAACATTCTTTATTTTCGTGTTGTGCACCATGTGCAATTTGTTTTGTTACTTCTTGAGAAATGCTACGTTGCTCATTGTTTAGTTTTGATTGTAGTATAGTTAAGTCTTCTTTATCTACATACTGACACATGGTGTTTTCTACTTCTATCATAGCTAATTCTGCCTCATTTGCTATTAGTGGCTCTCCCAGTGATCCTTGGCTTCCTGTTACAGAAGGTTGACTACTGTCAGGAGTGTCCTTATCTAGTTGGGCCTGGAGTTTTTCTTCGTGTTGCTGTTCATTGTGCAACATTGGTTTGTTTACATCAGTTATAGTGCTTTCATTTGCTTTGAAAGCATCTTCAGATGAGTCATATTATCTAGTATTTCTTCTTCTTTTCTCCATGGTTCAAAGAGTTGTAGCAGGGATATGTAATATACTTCTTTATGTTGAGGAGTCTTTAATGACAATTTAATATGATTAATTAAATTTGGTTTAGTGAGTTTAACTAAGCTGCCTTCACAGTTTGTCACTCTGTATTTACCTTTTTTTTCATCAGGTTTTATATTATTTTTGTATGTGTAGTTTTGGGATATGTGGTATAGACACACGGTTTCCAAAGTATTACTTCTGTTTGGGTAGTATGTGTCCGATAAATTGTTTTTTAAAATGTCTTGGCTGTTGGGATCACGGTTGGCTTTTGTTTCTATATCTTTGTAGGATTTTAGAACTCTTTTTCTAGATTTAGCTGGACCAAGACTTAGCCATACTATATTTATAGATTTACCATACAATGCAGTACCAGTTAAACGATCAGCTGCTTCATATGATCCACATTCTCTATGGGAGAGCATTTTTATGCCCAAACTGTATCATTTCTGAGACACTGTTTTATCTGATGACAGGTCATTCCAGAGGTCTTCGAGCTCTGTCTTTTATGCTTTGGTTAAGTATGCTGTGACATATCGTGCAACTGCAGTAGAATTGTCTGCAATGTACTGCACATCTATGTTTGCATTCCATAAGTGGGCAATGATTGCATTGTAATCATTGAAATATTTTTCTTCTTCTTTTCTTTTTATGTAATATGTATTTTTAGGTGACTTACCTTTAACACTATGTCTAACTGAAGACATGAGGTTGTTCACTTGACCTGTATTTGTAACTGGTCTAGGGAAACCAAATCGGCATTTGGTGTAGTATTTCCCGTTGTTTTTGTATTTGCGACAACAATATTTTCCACATTTGTGCCTTTGAAATTGTAAAATTTGTGCATGAAGGTCACTATTTGTGGATTCTGATGGAATTTCACAAGTGACATATTTTTCAATAAACTGTAAAACAGAGGCATCACTGTCTTGACCAAATTTAGGAGCATCTTTAATCCATAAAAAGCATGTGGATATGTGGTGCTCCTATGGCTCGGTATTATTTTCTCCAAAAGAAGTGTTGCACTTCTCCAAGGGGAGGAACAGTTTTATTACAAATAAAATGTAGCATAGCAATGAAGCGACGGTGAAAATATCTTGAAACATTAACAGGATCCAAAGAACAAAGTTCTCCAGGTGTTAGTATATCTATGTTTGTTTTGTTTTTATTTGATATGCGTAGGAAATCATGTAAATCTTCCCATGCATATTCTGCACAACTTAATGTAACAAACCAAGTGGGTGGCCCAAGGTTTCTGATCATACAACGTACATTTCCATGACGTCGAAAGAAGTACTCTTTAGTACCACGCATATTTGCTAATAGGTTTGTAATATTTGATTGTAAAACCACATCCTTTTGTTGCACTTTTGTAATAATAGTGTAGCTGTCATATTTTGAAAGTGTGATCCTGATTTTAATATGTGTGCAACTCTGTAACATAAAGTTGCTAGTTCCCTTTCAAAGAGTAGGTGGAATATGTATTCCACATTTTGTCTAAATCTGGGATCTTCAGAATACATCCGTAATGAGCGGTATTCTGAAGCTGATATTTGAATAGGTCTATCTTCGTACCTTCCTCCTTTGCCAGTAGGAAAGAGTAGAGGAAAAGCATGTGCTTCTAAACTTTTTTCCCATATGATGATTGGTGATCCTTTTGTTTGACGCATTTGGTAAGTTTCCAGTGCTTTTTCTGTGGTGCCATTAGAGTGCAAAGGATGAATTGTATAATGGTCTAAAGTATTTGATATTGTAGCAGTATCTAGGAGCTCAAATTGACCAGCTTTTTGTGTTTCTTGAATTATTTCAGTTGTATCCTTCAAGTTTTCTTCAATATTAATTTCTTTGTAATATTCATTATTCTCTTTAAGATATTGCAAGGCATGCCTAACTTTATGTTAATCTACCAGCTGTTGCCATATTTGTTTGTCTTTTGTAGGTACTCCATTTACTAAGATAATTAAAGATTGCTGCATTGGACGTTGCACTCCTAGAGTATGCACATTTTCTTTTAAATCTAATGGTAAATAAACTACTTTTCCACAAATGCCTTTTACCAATTCAGAGGGAGGTAATTTTTCTGTTTTTGGTTGAAGGAGTATTATTGTTTGAAATGGCTGCACTGTTTGAATTATGATGCTGTCATATAAATTAAGGGGTTTTGGTAGTGGGTATAATTCCAAATTATTTGTGATAGCACGTGAAGGAGTTTGGTTGTTGTCAAGTTTTGTAGTGCAGTAACTGCAAAGTATTAAGGGGGCAGTTGTTTCATATTTCTTTTCTGCTACAAGGTAGAGAGCTACTTCAAACCATTTAGAATCTTCGTTGTCTTCTATTTTGTATGATAGGTCTACAGTTTTTGTGTTACTTTTATAAAAAGTTCTGCGGCAACATACACACACATGGTTTGGCACTTCAGCTGATGCACTTTTACATGTTAGTATTTCTTTTTTGTATGTGTTTAGTAAAAGGTTGCCATGTGTAGAATTGTTGCTAATTTGGTTTAAAGCTATTTCACTCTGTAAGTGGTTTTCACTTCCAAAATATTTTTTCTGGATATAGTCAATTAGGTCTTTTGCTGTAACATGTAGAAGAATGTTATTTAAATTTGCTAGTGCTAAAGCAGGACTTTTAGCATAGTACAGTTTATAAACTAGATTTCTTATAGTTGAATGATGTGTTGATATTCTTTTGATATCATGGAAGGTGGTTTTACAAGTAGGTCCTGAAATGCAGGCCAATGAATGTCCTTGTAGTCCTGTGTACTTGCGCACTGGACAGGTATCCATATTTTGCAGTAGTTTAATTTTGATTTTGTCTTTGCTTTTTACATATTGATTGAGGAATTGGCGTAAAGACTTGCAAAATTGTTTGGGAATGTTACACATTGATGTGCATGGCCATTTGTACACTAGATGTCTGATTCAGTTGAATGGATGGGTAATTCTAAGTTTGTAGGGCATATTTTTGTAAGGAGTACTTCTTGTGTTCCATTATGGTATTATTCACTTTTTCATAACCTCGACCACTGCTATGTATGGCAATTGTATTTGTTTGCTTTTGTTTGTACGCTTCCTCATTAAAGTATGGTTCTGTGCTCGTAGTGTGATTCCATTCACCTCCGCAGATACTTAAGAAGTTCTTTCTGTTGACATTTTGTTTATTGAGAAGTCATTTTTGTAATTTAGTTATTAGTTTTGTTAGAGATTTCATTTTGTTTAACACTAAAATAAATAACTTTCTTTTTAGAAGAATTGCACTATCTATCAACGCTTCTAAGATTAATTTCCTATGATAGGTTTTAAGGGTTGAACCTGGTTTCTCTCCTGTTTTTATAAGATTTGAAGGACTCTGTGACGGAACATTTTGGCTAAAATACTTTTCTTGGTATGCTTACTTTGAACTTTATCAAGATTTATAGAAGCAGTTTTATCTGTAGTGATAGCTGATTTTTTGTTAATTGTTTTCTGGTTTGTTTTACATTTTGATAGAGGAGGGAAAGTTTTTGCACTTGAAACTTCTTTTGTTTCACTAAATAACTGTATTAGCTGTTTTGTTTCAACTTTTTTTTACAAATTCTGCTAGAGATGGATGCTTATGTTGGACACTTTTATTTTCATTTGCTCTACTTCTGCGTTGCTTTCTACGGACTTGACTTTTGGTAGGCATTCTTTAGGGTCTGTTGAAAGAAATAAAGAAGGTATGGGTTGGGGTGTTCTGCAATGTATGTGTGCTGTGTGCATGAGTGTTTGAGTAAGATGATAAAGATGTATGTAATGGTGTGTGATTGTGCATTGGGAACTACAACTAGTAGGGATGGGTATTCTTGAATTTATGTGCTACTAAACTGGGGTTCTGATGACAGAAAAAATTAAGCTAGTGGTGTGGAGAAGTACAAATAGTAAATCCAATGTATACAATTAAAACAGTTGTGTGTTCTATAATATCAAAATTGTAGCGGTTGAATTGGGTAATTTGTGTGTCCAAAAATAGGAATTTGTGCGCCATTCTGGCTGTAAATCGCTGTTTAAGACATGGGGAATTTTGGACAGAATGGTGCACAATATCTATTTTTAGGCACAGAAATAGCATGAATTAACTTTACAGTGTGTTTCAGTAATAATACATATATTATGGTGATATTCTACTTACTTTTTTTCTGAAATGAACAGGTTTCTTCTTAGTTCTTTTTTGTTCTTCAAATTTGGTTGCTTCTTTTCAGGAGAATGGTCTTCACTGCAATTGTAAAAGAAACAAATTAGTAATTTTATTTGTCTATAGCACTGTTTTTAATTTAGACATTGATTTTTTTAATTGAATTCCTCAGCGCCTTCCTCAAAAGCATTAAAACTATTTTATTTACATAAGATACGTTGCACAAGTTCAATACATATGATATATTCTTAATGAACAAATTGTATTGTAATGACTAACTGTAGCAAACAAAATATCTTTACTATGTTTGTGAAATTCATAATGTACCACTGAATACCACTATTTCTGTAACTAAGATCTTCCAGGTAATAGTGCCTCAATGTCATGCTTAAATTAAAGTAATTGAATAAATAAAGAAATAAAACAAAAATATTAAGTCAGTTTGAAAATGTGTTCATGTACTGTGCAGAAAATATGCATACCTGTAGTTTGTGTTCATGCATATGGATATGCATGGAGCTGCAAGTAGAAATCTTGGAGACTTGTACAGTATTTCTTGTAGATGGTGCTTGCCATTGATATGACACTTGTACTCAGAGAGATTCACAGTACATTTGCAGTGCTGAACTATGATGATGCAGTTAGATGTAGAGGTCTTGAATGTGATTGGTGGATGGTCATGCGACTTCTTAGCTACATCCAATGAGGGAATGGCACAGAAAGTGAAGTGGAAATGGTAGAAGGGCTGTTCATGTTACGATATGTCCACAGACATAGCGGTAGTTCGCGGACATCGGGTGTTACATCCGGGGATTTTTGGGTTCAGAAGTCATGCAAATGAGAATGAGCACTGAAAGGGATTGGTCAGGAAAGTTTATTGGGTGTGTTGTTCCGGAAGAGAGTTTCTCAGATACTCTTTTTGCTGGGAGAACAACAGATAGCTATGGCTGTGTGTTTCAGAAAACAGATTGTTTGGATGTTGGGGGATTCATGGATACATTGGTTGAAGGTGCATGCAGAAAGCTGTGGAGTAGCTGTAGATCTTGGATTTCCACATGTGGAAGTACACTGGCATGGAGTACGTGGAATGAAGTGGTTGAACTTGCTACCTCTTTGTGCTAGTTTGGAGACAGAGCAACATCCAGACATAATTGTAATTCATTGTGGAGGGAACAGTTTAGGACATGTGTCTGGAATTTCGTTGCAATTTTCTATGAAAGAAGGACTTGGGAGGGTCATGGACATGTTCCCTAATTCTCAAGTAATATTTTCACGGATTTCACAGAGACAAATGTTGCTTTGTTCTTCTTCATTTGGTCCACAAATGGAAAAAGCAAGGCGCAATGTTAATAAGGCTGTTTGTGCCTTTCTAAGAGATTTTGGCATGTCCTCTTTTCACAATGAAAATATTATGTTTCGTAGTACATACATTTTTCACAGAGATGGAGTCCATCTTACTTATGCTGGCAATCAGATTTTTTTGAGAAATATACAAAATGTATTACGACCTTTTTTAGAATTACAGCATCCATTTTGAAGTAGGTGTTAAGTATTTATAATTTTTGACATACAAACACCTACCAAAGGCTCTTTTCAGAGCCACCACTTCCTACCAGAGAAAATTGCAATGGTTATGATAGGGTAGCAACCCAATTTTTTAGATGTCTGCGGACTGTCCGCGGACTTCTAAAAAATATAAAGGGCCCGGCTTCATTTATTTTCACTTCTATTTTTTAACTGTGAAAGGCAGCTCTGAAAAGAGCTTTATTTTTTTTTTTGATTTTTGTAATTTTGTATTTGTTTTGGTTTTTCATACACAACACAATAGGAGAGGAGGGAAAGAAGGGTAAAGGGGGGACACCAACCACAGGGATAAGAAATGGCAAGCTGAGAGAGGAAGATGTAGAGTGGGTTTTATTTGGGTAGTGAGCAGGTCTTCTCATGCTCTGAGACGATAGTCTCAAAAGCACTGCAAAGTCGCTCCCCCCTGCAGAGTACTGTGTCACAGTACATACATACAACTGTGACCCTCGAAAGGTAAGGGTCATCAGAATTCTGTATGGCCTGTGAGGCAGCTTGAGGAAGACGCTGTCCCACCGAGGTTGTCCTTGTGGTGACAGGATCAGAAACGGAGGATGAAGTAGAGGAAATCAACCTACTACGTTCTTCGCAAGGTGCAACCTTGCGAATAGCCCCAGAGTGAAATTACCTCAGGTGTCGCTTCATGGTTTTGGTCCCAAAGCTGTACGAACCGTGCCTCCCGCGACTGAGTATCATTTTGCACTCATTGCAGGTGACACGGTTCGCACGAGCCTTAGGACCATTCCCATGAATGGTAAACAACCGCCACACCCAAGACTCACGCCCAGTGCGGGTAGTAGGGATTTCCTCTACCTATTCTCATCATCCTCTTCTTCCTCCTCTGCATCCTCACTCCTGTTCCCCTCTTCAGGCCCTTGGGAAGGTGGTGGTGGTGGATGGGGTGGAGGTGGTCCTGAGGCATACACAGCACCAGGTGGCAGCAGTGGAGCCACAGAAGCCATCACTTTGAGGATGGAAATCTGCAGGTTGCAGCAACAATCTCTGTGCTCTGTAGAATAGCCAGAAACACAATAGAATAAGCTTTGGGCGTGGTCTTTTATAGGGGTGCTTGTGCGCAGTCCACGGACATGCGCGCTGTCCGCGGACAGATCGAGCACAAAAAAGGTTTCAGAAAGTATATATAAACTTATAATTAGTATGTGGGACTTGTGCTATGGTGAGTTTTTATTGAAAAATATTGTGGATTACTTGAAAATGTACTTTTAAATTGTTCGGGGACACGAACAGTGTCCGCATTCAGAACACGCGATCAGCGTGGGCGCGATCACATGGTCGCTTCGCGAACATGTTCGCGAAGGAAGCGGTTGTCCGCAGGACACCAAATGCACGGGCATTGGTTTGCGCATGCGCGTTGATGTTCTACGGACACTGTTCGGGTCCTGAAGTAATTAAAAGTGCGTCAGACTTCAAACGAACAGTTACGGACAGGCGTTTGTTCTTAGAACAGTGTCAACTTGCTTGCGAACAATACGGACAGACATAGCGTCCTCAGAACACCTCCATTTTTGTTTCTTTATGAACATTTCAGGACACCGCGTGTGTTCTTAGAACAATTTCAACTTGCTAACAAACCGTACGGACAGGTGTAGTGTTCTTCAGGACACCACAATTTTCGTTTATTTACGAACATTTCAGAACACCAATTGTGTTCTTATAACAGTTTCAACTTGCTAACGAACAGTACGGACAGGTATAGTGTTCTTCAGGACACCTCCATTTTCGTTTATTTACGAACATTTCAGGACACCAATTGTGTTCTCAAAACAGTTTCAACTTGCTAGCGAACAGTACGGACAGGTATAGTGTTCTTCAGAACAGCTCCATTTTCATTTATTTACGAACATTTCAGAACACCCGCGCTGTCCGCGGACACCTACATTGTTTTTTTTTTTTTAAATGGGAAACTAATTACAACACAATATAAAAATATAACTTTATGTAACATATATTAATAATTTATGACAAAGAAGGTGAGGGAGTAACGGAAACAAAAACAGGAGAATTAGGGGTTTCAACATGATTGGTATCAGGTGATGAAGGGATGGAAGTCTCATCAAAACGTTTTGGGTTATGGAGAGGATTTGGGGATAATTGACTGGGATATGGTGAGGAAGGAATAGTACATGTGGGACAATGGTATGAGGTTTTTATTTTAAAATGATCTTCGACAAAAGTTTTCAAATTATTAAAATTGGTCAACAATGAATCCATTTTCTCTTTAATGCTGTCAAGCTTGTTATCCAAAACAATTTCTTCAGAGGTATTTTCTATTTTGGTATGCTCTGTACAAAAAAATATATATACGTTAAATGTATATAAAATAATAATGATTAAATGGTTTATATTGTAAAGTGTTTACCATTAGTTTCACTATCTTGTGACATTTCCTCATGTGGGAAATACTCCTCTAGCCATTCCAGAGTACTAGACATTTCTGTAAGAAAAAAAAAGATAATATATATTTTTTTAATCTAATACAGAAAGGTTATAAATATATGAGTAAAATGAAGTACATTTACTATTTCAGGTAAGATATGTTCTAAGTACTGTGTAGGTCTGGTCTTGTTCTTAGTTATGTAGTGTATGTGAGGTAATTATGTTGGAAGCCAATTTATCTTCTTTTGGTATATTCCATTTTAGAACATATTGTATTTAAATGAATGGTTAGTGTGTTACATATATGGGTTACATTTCTTATGTATCACTACATGTAATGTGTATGTGTGCTGCTTTTTGAATGTGTTAAATGTTTCTATGACATGATATAACAATCAAACATACCCCCCCATAGTTTTTAGGTAGTGGTACTGTTCTCCGAACATGTCCGCGGACATTAAAAGAGTTTGCGGACATCAAGTTCAGTAGAAGAGGTTCAGTATGTTCCATATTACATGTACATAAAGTCAAAGTTATTATTGTTAAGTTGCGCTACTAAAAACCTATGAAATTCAGTGAAAAAACGTTGTTAAAGGGACGTTATGGTTAAGTTGCGCTACTAAAAACCTATGAAATTCAGTAAGAAAACTTTGTTAAAGGGATGTTATGGTTAAGCTGCGCTACTAAAAACCTATGAAATTCAGTGAAAAAACTTTGTTAAAGGGACGTTATGGTTCCAAGTAAAACCGAAAAACCCTTGAAATTCACCAGTTATGGTAATCTAACCAACCGTAACTCGCTCCACCACCGTGCACTGCTAAGACTAACACCCACAACATCAAAGATGACATCACACATGTCATTGATGACATCACTGATGACATCATATGTGTATGTACTTTTCATGAAACATGTGTACAAGGGATTCTTATTATAATGTTGCGAAAAAAGTGTCAAGGATCATTGCAATAAATATCTTACCCCAATTAGTGCATTGAACGATGCATTGATATAAATAGCATTCTATTATGGGGTTCTATCTAGTATACTAAGCTACTCATGCAGAAAAATAGCATTGTGTGCAGCGTACAAGATGAAGGTATAATATTCGTAATTTTAATATGTTGAATAATGAAATGATAATTATTTTCTTAATAGATTTTTGTGTACTGTGAAATATGTAACAAGTAGGTAATAAAACTCATGTATTACATAATTGCATTACTATAGACAAAACACAAAGACACAAGAACACATACCAAAATGGGTATATACAGGGAAAGTGAAGTTAGCAAAAAAGAACAAGTAGTAGCAGAAACAATTCATAACTTAACTTTTTATTTTCATGCAAATAAATGATTTTTCTGTTTCAAAGCTGCTATTTACCCTATGTATATGTATCACTTGATGTGATTGGACCCTAAAGAAAGTAGTGTGAGTACAATGTATACAAATGTGACCATATACAGGAAAAGTACAGCCATAAAAAACAACAGAACTATCAGAAAGCGCTGATAAGTCTATTGATTATCTTAATGCACAAAAAGGATTGCTGCCTTTCAAGCTTGTGTGTTCCGTATGTATATGTTTCAAATGATGTGACTGGACTCTAAGGGAATTACTGTAAGAACCTACTTGAAGGATACGTCTACAAATAAAGTAACATTTTTAGTTTCTGACTGTTACTGAAGAAAACCATGTGGCCTTGATATGTCAGCAAAAGAAAAAAGAGTGAGCCAGACATGTGATGTCATCAGTGATGTCATCAATGACATTTGTGATGTCATCTTTGATGTTGTGGGTTTTAGTCTTAGCAGTGCACGGTGGTGGAGCGAGTTATGGTTGCTTAGATTACCATAACTGGCGAATTTCAAGGGTTTTTCGGTTTTACTTGGAACCATAATGTCCCTTTAACAAAGTTTTTTTACTGAATTTCATAGGTTTTTAGTAGCGCAATTAAACCATAACGTCCCTTTAACAAAGTTTTTTCTCTGAATAGGCTATATATGTATCTGCAGACACCATATTAATGAATGTTACTGTAGTGCTGTTGCTGTCACAGTTTTCTTTTTCTTTTTGTCTTTGTTCTTCTGAAAAGTATGTTAAAAAAGGAAAG
The DNA here is from genome assembly GCF_040938575.1 of Ambystoma mexicanum. Lineage (NCBI taxonomy): Eukaryota > Metazoa > Chordata > Amphibia > Caudata > Ambystomatidae > Ambystoma > Ambystoma mexicanum. The sequence continues at coordinate 96,937,296 of NC_090924.1, forward strand.
AAAAGTGTGCATAAGCCGTGTGCGGTAACATGGGTTGGAAAAATCAGGGAGCTCTCATCATTTGAAGTAAGTGCATAGGTATGTCATTTAGCTTGTTGATTATTGCTGGTGATGCTTCACGAAAGAGCAGATGGAAAAGTAATTGACCTTATTACATTTTAAAGAAAGAGTCCAATAGGGAGGATGCGTTTTAATGTGTTGGTTACAGATAAAGGCATTCAATTGAGTTAAATGGACATTAGCTATGTTCTAAGGAATTTGCCACTAAGCATTGTTGTGTGCTTTTGTACAATCTAAAGGCAAACAAAATGGCGGAGAGGAGAACGTTTGCCAAAGTTTGTGTTGCCAACTTGATCAAGGTAAAGATTCATTGATTTGTGGCCAAAGTGTTGCCATTGTTTAAGTCACCTCTGTATTCAAGGTAGGTTGTCATGTGTGATTTTGGAAGATGATCAAAGATTGACCCAGAATTGCATAGCCTAGAGTGGAAAACCACATTTTGGATATGATGGGCAGGTGGCAGAATCTGGCTGAAATGATAAATACTGGACATGCTATCAGGGTGCACAAATTGCATTCACAACCTTTAGACAGTATGAATTAAATTATTCATCATCTAAATTATGTTTTTGTTTTGTAAGGAGGGTGATGAATTACAATGGGGCAACTCAGGAGGGCGGCAATTTATGAGGGCTGAATGGGTGGTGTTCTCTGAGGTTGAATGTTCAGTTAGGAAGTTCAGAAACATAACTTGTGTGAGGTGGGATTTACTTGGAGTAAACTGGGTAAGCATACCAGTCTCCTGCTTCCTATTTTTGACAACTCAGTACAATTTAGTAGCAGAGTTTGTGGACTACAGGAGTGGGTAGCACACATAGGGGCGGGGCCACCCAAAAGTAGCAGCTTGGTGGCCCAATGAAGAGCGACCTAGTTGTACCCAAGTTTAATAGAATTGTGGGAGTTCATCAACTGTTTGTTAGAGACAATCCTGGGCACCAAAGGCCTTAAACATGGAACAGGATGCTGGGCTGATCACCTGGGCACAGAGAGTGGACCTCAAACCGCCAAAATAAATCATTGTTGCGAGAGCAGTATATAGTATACAGCAATAGTCAAACTGTATACCTTTGTTTGCACAGATGGAGAACATATTTCATGCAGAGAGATATGGCTCTATGTGCCAATAAACAGGATCCAACGTTAATTGCCCAAAAGGAACATCTCCCTCTCCTGAGAGTGCATTTTCAGTTCCTCAAATGTTCAGCCAGTTGGGGCATTTTGAATGGTGTGGGCCTTTGCTCCTGCAGAGGCAGAAACTGAAAGATGCAGGGGACAAAACACTGTAGCAGTCTATGTTAAAATAATGGATCTTGTAGTTGGTGACATAAAATATGCACATATCTCAGTTATAGAAATAGTGAGTTGCTGAGTAGCAAGGCAACAGTTTGGAAAAATGAGCCACACCTGGAATTATGATGCAAATGTGATACATCAGTTGATGATAACTAGGCAGTCCCCTTTAACTGATAAGGCAACACAGACTGTGATATAGAATGTCCATTCAGGGTAGCCACTCAGAATGGGTGGTTGGGGAATGAGCCTTCCCAGATCCAAGCATACATACAACACTGTACCTGGACAGGTAGTAAAGCCCAAAAGGGATTGAGATTGGTGCCAACTGTACACTCACCAAACTCTGGATAAATATTCATTCACAGACTCACGAATTCCCAGTAGGGAAATGTTTCAGCCTTGAAGGAAATATGTACATTGACATACCAACACCCGCAAGTTGTGTCTTGCCCACCAGTCTTGTTTCTCTCATAGAGTCTAACATAACGTCTGATGCCTACCACCCAGTTAGTATAGTAATCCTATCTCGCATTTAGCCAGATTGTGTTAGTTAGCCATACGCTGCATTTTGTCTGATTGTGTTAGTTAGCCATATCTCTCACTTAGCCTGACTGTATTAGTTAGCCATATCTCGCATGAGCCTGGTTGCCTTGGTAAACCATATGTTTTTAAGTGTCACTGCATGTACTGGTGTGCCCTCATTTTTAGCCTCTCCTCCTCTATCCAGGTGTCCCAAGTATCGGTGTTACTGCATTTACTGTTGTACATTAACTGCTGTGTCCCCGTATAAGGCCATTTCTCCCTCTATCCGGGTGTCCCAAATGTACTGAATTCACTGTACTTACTGCATTTACTGCATTTACTATTAATCATTTACTGTTGTACCCCGATATTAGGCCTTATTCTTTCTGCCTCTATCCAGGTATCCCAAATCTACTGCATTTACTAATCTACATTTACTGGTGTGCCCCCATATTAGGCATGTTCTCCCTCTATCCAGGTGTCAGAGATCTAGATGTTACTGCATTTACTGTTGTACACTTAGTGTTGTGCCCCCATATTAGGCCATTTCACCCATTACCTAGGTGTCCCAAAATACAGGTGTTGCTGAATCTACTGCAATACATATGCAGCATCAAGGCCAATTTTATTGCAGATGTGCCCTCAATGTGAGCTTCTCCCCCCTTGCCAGGCATACAAGATCTAGGTGCAACCACTTCCACTACTCCACACTGAATCGGGGGTCTCTCCCACCTGGTAAGTTCCCCTAGCTAGGTATCCACTCATTTATGACTATTTGAACACCATCCTAGGCCCCTCCCACTTACCAGGCATCCCCAAGCTAAGTACTACTGCTGTGCCCCGTTAGCCAAGCTTCAGGTGCCTCCTAAACTAATCATTGTATCTCCACCCAGACACCATCACCAACTGCAGGCTCGGACATCCCGGCTCTCACAATGAGCATTATACACATAACATAGGTTGTCACTGCACAGTTGGTAGAGCCCCAAACGCCCTTCTCCACTGCACGCAAACCTCCAGGTCTCTACCAATTTAATGGCTAGCCAGCCGCACAACCCGCCTCCCACAACATCAACCAAAGGACCCCAAACATAAACAAAAAGGAAAAGCCCACATCTGAGACAGAAAGAAAATACCAGCAAAGGATCGAACCATGAGGGTATACCCTGTTTCAGCAACCACAACCAAAATGAGATAAACACCATAAACTAAATCAATAACACAAAAGAAATATCAGTAATCAACCAAATTGCAAGGACCTGCAACCTCTGGTTCAACAACCGCAATAACACAAACCCACTAAACTAATGGATTCCAAAAGAACCACAATATGCCATGACACAGAATGGGACAATGCAAGAGAAAACTATAAGACAGAACAAATCAAATGGAACTGCACCATGACACCCCGACAAAAAACACAGACGCAACAACGGAACAAGACACACCCACAAATATGACAGAAAACAGAACAAACTCCAACAGAAGGGAACATTCTTTGTACCTAACACCGTACCTCACGATTTACCTCGAAACAGAACACCTCTCAACCAGCAAAGATGCTGAACGCACCGGCAAGACAAGAGACCCACACTGGAAAAGACCAGAAACATCTAGAAGGAACAAATGGGAAAATGACACCCTCAATCCATATATCACCAAAACACGAGGGCACCTACATCAACTGCAGATAGGTTCAGAATAGAAAATGGAAGAAGTCAGGAACAACCCAATACAATACTGCACCGCCAATACAAATAATATGGAGCAATCTCCTCATCATACCATTCATGATACAACTACCAGCCAAAACACCCAAACAGCCCCAAAAGCTCCCCACGATCTGGAAAAGAAACTGTAATACAATCAAAAGTAGCAACTTAAAACTATAACTGGAATCCTCGAAACCATCAACAGAAAGCCTGCACGGAACCGACCTAGATGAAAGGGAAGACCTAATCCAGAAATGTATCGCTTATACAATATACAGCATCTACCCGGAAAAACCCTTCACCCCTTCACAAAAGAAAGCAGAGGCAAGATGGTTCACACCTCACCTCAGTACAATGAAAAAAGCATACCAGAAACTGGAACTTAAATGGAGGAAAACCTATGACCAGGCAAAAAGAAAAAGTATCAAAAACAAATCGGAGCATACAAAAAGGAAATCTTCAAAGCCAAAAAGAAATACTATGACAACCGAATCAAAATAGCGACCAACACCCAAAATGAATTATTCAACATCATAAATAAGATGAGGAACCCACCTGATGCAACAACACACCAGTACCTTCCCAAGAACAATGCAACAACCTTGCAGACAACTTCAAAAATAAAATCACTGACATACATTGGATCACACAAAGGAGACCAATCGACCAGACCATACACCACCCCCCAATGACCATGTAACGAGAGAATAACCTTCAAAGCTTCACACAAATATCAGCAGAGATTCACCAAGCTGGTGAAACTTAGCAGCAAGGCAGGATCACCAGTGGACCCCTGCCCACTAGACATCGATAAATGGTCCTAAGTCAAAGGATCTTTTTAAAAAGATCTTTTCAATAAAAGACCAATTTAGAAAGACCACTCCTTGACTGCGCAGAGTGGTCTTTCTAAATCGAACTGTTAAAACCCTACCACACACGAGTGGGTGCAGGGGCTGACAGGCAGGCGGGGACCCGGAAGCGCCGGACCAGGAAAATGGGTAAGTGTGTGGGTGCATGTGTGTTGGTGTGTGTGTTGTGTGAATGTATGTGTTTTGGTTTCGGGGAGTGGAGAGAGGGGGCTGGGGCTGAGAGATGGGGGTTTATGGGTGTGTTGTGTGTATGTATGTGTTTTGGTTTGGGTGTGTGGGGTGTTGTCTGGTGAGGTGTGGGGGGCATTGAGAGGTATTTTTTTTTTGGAACAATGGGGAGCTCAGGGGTTAAAACCCCCCAAACATAAAAAACAGGAAAAACGCATTTTAAAGGTTTCAAGAGAAAAAGACCTTTACCATGCTGGTTTTCCGATCAAAAGAAAATCAGTCTTTTTCTATTGAAACCTTTGAAAAGAGGTCTATTCAAATATAACCCTATAAATCAATAATCACACAAGGCACGCTAATGGAATACCACAGAAACCTCTTCAATCAATGACTCTCAACAGGGAGAGTACTGCAATCCTTTGAAACTGCAAACATCAAACCACTCCTCAAGGATACTATAGGCGATGTGGAAGACCTCTCTAGCTACAGACCGACGATATCAAACATTCCCTATGCGGCAAAACTGCTAGAAATCTATGACTACCAACAAACACTGGAACACATAGAAACACACCAAGTATTGGACCAGCCACATGTCGGTTTCAGACCTACGAGAGGGATGGAGACAGCACTTCTCCCTATCTGGGAGGAGCTAAAGACCAATGCAGATTACAGCACAACCTCTGCTTTGATACTACTACCTCTCTGCAGCGTTCAACACAGTCAACCACAACATCATAATCAGAAGACTGGAAGAATCAGAAATCACTGACACAGCACTGACCTGGATTAAATCATTCCTATCTGAAAGAACAGAAACAATATGGATAACACCATTCAAATCAGTGCTGTGAGACACCACATGTGGAGTACCACAATTATCCTTCTTATCCCCTCTACTCTTCAACATCTACCTAACCCCACTAATCAACCTCATCAAAAGAAATGGCCTCACCTCCTACAACCATGCAGATGACACCCAAATCATCTACAAAATCAAAGATGTACAAGAGGAGAACCCGAATCTAGTTGACTGTCTGAAAGAACTATAAGATTGGATGAACACAAACAGTCTCAAACTCAACCCGGGTATGACAGAAATCATGATCATATCCAAAAACCAGGAATGCAACCAATACATTCCATGACCAACAGCACTAGGAACAGTGTCACCACCATAAAAATAGTCAAAACCCTTGGAATCCTAATGGACAACAAGGTAACTCTAGAATCGCCAGCAAATGCAATAATGAAATAATGCTTCTTCCATCTACATAAAAAAAAAGATCCTACCATTCCTCTCCTTTACACACAAAACACTAGCCAATATTTCTCTCATCATGTCCAGGATTGACTACGCCAACAGCCTATAACCCGGTTTGCCGGATTATCTACTGAAGAAGTGACAACGTATACAGAACTCAGCAACTAGAATCCTCTTTAAACTATTATGAGGAGACCACATCACTCCTGCACTAAAGATGCTACACTACCAGTACCGGTAATCCCTTAGCGCCAAATTCCCATAACGGCGGCTGGAACCAGCCGTTATTGCAGGGACCCACAAAGGGACCCTGGCGATAAATACGGTACCGTAATTACCGCCTTTCCCCATTCCCATTATGCCCTATGGGGCAAAAATGGGAATGGGGAAGGGCCATGGTGAAATGGGGAAGTACCGCCCTGCCAACCTTGGAATGGGGTGGTACTTCCCCGTTTTACCATGGCGGACTCGTTACAATACCGGCAGCACCCATGGTGCTAATAGCACCATGTTTTAGCGCCGGTGTTGTAATGAGGGCCATAGCCTCACACAACAGCACATGACAGCTACTGACCAAAAAATCACATCCACGCTCAGTGTACTGTGTAAACCAAACTGAAGCTGCCAACAGCACAACGCAGCTCTCTGGAGCCTTTTCCCACTAAGTCCTACTAACTCACTCTACCCCCTTAGTTTTCAGATCCACCAGAGTGCCAGGGGACCACTCTGGTGGTGATAGTGCACGGAATAAATATCCTTTAACATAACATCCCCAGGAAAAAGCAGTCACTGAGCAGTGAATGCCCAGCCACTGGGCCTTGGACCTCCTTGCCCAGGTTCCCATCCTCACAGTATGATGGGACTCTCTAAAAAATAACAGCCCTGCTAGTCCTAGTTGGTAGCTGAGTACATAGGCAGGTAAAATAAATATATTTTATTGTATGGCACAAATAGCCATTACAGCACATTGGGCCTCATTCCGAGTAGGGCGGTAAGGGATACCGGGCAGCGGTAAGGAGACCGGTGCCGGTAATCCCTTACCGCCCTACTACGAGGTCCCTTAGCGGGTCAATTCCTTAACGCCTGGTCTGACCAGGTGTTAAGGACGGGACCCGTTAAGGGACCTGGGTGCAAATAACGGGATTGGCATACACCGGCCCGTTATTTGTGCCCTCCCCATTCCCATTGAGCCCTATTGTTAGACGATCCTCTGCACACCAGAACACTGCTAACATCTCCACAACACCTTCCCCGGGTTCCCACACGACTCCCTCCAGGGATCGAGACTCACGTGATTTGGTTACCCCAAAGGACCGAAAGTTCCGTACCAGGTACAATTTACGTGCCCGGTTGCAGCCCTTCCTGCATTGGCAGTTGCCATGGAGAACATAGAGCAGAAGGGGCGGCGGAACACCTCCGCATCGATCATTCATTTGCTCACGTGATTGAGAGCGGCGTTTCCCACGTGACCTTGGTGGACGTCACATGACCCAGAAGCACACAGTATATAAAGCCTGATGCACGGAGCACTCATCGCTTCTCAGCTGTCTTCTGACCCTGTTTGGCGCTACGTTTGATAAACTCTGTTGGTTTACCTTGATCTTGGATCTCTCACCTGGACTCCCTTGGACTACCCTTTTGTACCTTTGCTTGGAATTGTTTACCTATTGCTGAATCTCGACACGACCTTCACCTGTCTTCAGATCATCCCTTGGTACTTTGTTGGACTTCTACGCCATTTCCCTTTTGGGAACTCAAGTTACATCTTCAGCTCTACAGGTGGCCTATCCTGTGTCCACGCTTGTCTGCGTTCCCTCTTTTTCTGGGGACCGCCTCTCACCTGAGTCTCGAACCTCCTTCCTAGGTTTCCCGGGTTTTCCAAACACCGGATAGGTAAGATTATTCAGATTCTTTGGTTCTTGTGCTATATTGTATTTGCCTGGTACTTAACCTCGTTCTTTTTGCAGCAGCATCGGTGTTCCAGAGGTTCCGTGGATCTGGGAAGTAACATCTCCCACCTGTGGCCCCAAAGGTCGCACAGCGGGGTTCTTTTGGTTCCCCTGTGCGTCACTTGGGGATGGAGGTCTCAACGGTCTACACGACACTCAAGTCAGAACACCTATAGGGGCTCAAATGGGAATGGGGAATGGTTTGGTGAATGGGGATTTACCGGTCCCGCCAAGGTCTGACTAGACCGGTAAGTCCCCATTGCACCAAACCGGACACAGTGCCGTTATTGGTGGCAGTCAAGGCGCAAATAGCACCATGACTACCACCAACCTCGGAATGAGGCCCATTGGGCCTCATTATGAGTGCAGTGGTAAGGGGTTAACAGCGCTGGTAAGGACGCCTGTGCCATTAACACCTTACTGTCGCATTCCGAGGTCCCTTAGCGGGTCCCACTAAGGCCGGCTGGTAAAATCAGCCGTCCTTAGCGGGAGCCGCTAATGGACCAGGGAGCTAATAACGGGCCGCTATTTGTGGGCCTGTTATTAGCTCCCTCCCCATTCCCATTGAGCCCTATGGGGGCTTGAATGGGAATTGGGAAGGGTATTTTGAATGGGAACTTACCGGTTCCCACAAGGTTGGAATGACCCGGTAAGTCCCCATTCAAAGAACCCGGACCCAGCCACGAATTTGGAGGCAGCCATGGTGCTAATAGCACCATGGCTGCCTCCAAACTCGTAATGACCCATTGTAGTTCATATACAAACTGGAAATGCAGTGGACACCCAAAATGCATTTGAAACATACGTAATAACAGTTTGAAACTCTTTCTAAAAGCACTCCCAAGTTAAAATGTAGCTATAGATTCTGGACATTGGCTAGACTACAAACCAGTAAAAAATGCTCATTAGTCATATAGCTCACTGGCATTACTATCCACCAGTAGTGCATTCTTATTTCTGGCTGGTCGACATGATCTTACGCATAACCCTCTAAACCGACCAGATACAATCTGCTATGGTGAATGTAATTATTTTGGGTTTGCACCAGGGACCTACGTCTCTAACGTCAACCAGGACAATTGGACAAACAACTAAAGGGTTTTTAACCATCTGTAAAATTGCGGGTGACTCTATTCTTCTGTTGGTGCAGTATTAGATGTTTCTGGAATGTAGAATTGTATACAGCCACCATGCATCTCTGCCATCAAGATGTTATGATCGCTCAGATCAGTGTCAAGTAGGGTAAAGCGTGCACACAAATCCCATGGACTCAGTGTTGTAACCAAATAGTCCATAGTACAAGCAAAATGCCCTGCTCGCCAAGTGCGAGCACCCTCCAGATCCCCATCATACTACCTTTTGCTATTTTCAAATTCCAGTTTTTAAAAAACGTTCACCACTTCCTACCGCATTTGAATCTAAGAGCCCTTGTTTTTTTTTGCCTGTGATCTGCATTGCATTCCGAATTAAAATCTCCAATTACAAGAAATTCACAGCCTTGTAAGTGAATTAAATATTGTTCTATAATCAAAAGTAAATCACCTTGAAAATCATTCATTGTAGAACTCGAGGGATTCTAGTATACCAGCAAGAAAGAATGTATAGTAGACTTCCCTTGCAGAATTATATTTGCTGCCAAAATATCCGGCCTTTCAACTGTCAACGGTTCATAGCTCTGCAGAGTAGTATTTTTAATGCTAACGAGAAGGACACCCACCACCTCCCCAGCTCTTGTTGCAAACTGCTGCAACGATGTATATCCATCCATAATAATCTGAGGAGCTAGCCATGTTTCTTGAAGGCAAATACAAGTTTGAGATCCAATGATCTTGGACCTATTATGATTGTTTATAATACTGTTAAAGCCCCTCGAGTTCCACCCCTTTACTGCACATTTTCAAATATCAGGGAAGGACACCCACCACCTCCCCAGCTCTTGTTGCAAACTGCTGCAACGATGTATATCCATCCATAATAATCTGAGGGGCTAGCCATGTTTCTTGAAGGCAAATACAAGTTTGAGATCCAATGATCTTGGACCTATTATGATTGTTTATAATACTGTTAAAGCCCTTCGAGTTCCACCCCTTTACTGCACATTTTCAAATATCAGTTGAGGAGCTAAAGACCAGATTTTCTGTCACTGAACGTAGAACAACCATCCTGCAAAGTTGTTGCCAACCACAACCAATCAGTATTATCGCTCTGGGATCCACTGATACCTGTCTATTCATTGTACTCCCATTGTGCCATGTCGTTTTCAATGTTTCACTCAAGCATAGGCCTAACCCACAATTTGCTTCATTATCAATTTCCTTATATAATGGTGGTTGCCAAAACATTAAATCGTCCCCCATTTGCCTAATTATACCTACCTCATCTAGTAGCATTTGTGTCACTATTGTAGATGGGATGCTGAGCGCAACAATATCTGTTCTGTATTTGTTAAAGAAATAAACCAGAGCAGTTTCTTTAGAGGACAACAAACGTACCCAGGGCACTTCATAAAATAACTTAAGTACATTTAATACAACCATATATTCCGTCTTCACAATCAGTTCCAGTATTAATTTATTGACAGTAATTTCCCTATAAGAAACACTTGTCTTTAAAAGTTTGGGCTTCCATCTTAATGGTCCATCTGGACCAGCAGTAGCAGTCACAGCCTGCACGCCCCTGTTGTTTATTCAATTGGCCTCAAGATAACTTAAAATGTCTCTAGGGCCGTGCAATAAGTTTAAGGCCGGGCAACATGGGTCACACGTGCATCTGTATTTATACTCAGAGGAATACCTACATTTACATTTGTGTAGATGTACCAGCACGTCCACAGTCATGATTCTCTTGTAAAGGGATTTTGTACAGACTGAAAGCATACTTTAATATCACTCTTTGTAGTGTGTGTGCCATAACATCTAGATTATCCTTAGCGTAAAGTGAGACAAAGGAACTGAGTACCAGGTTTAGGGCTGAAATTAATGGGGATGATAGCTTAACCTGGCTATCCATATCCCTTAGTGTGTGATGTAGATCCCACATGGCTACTCATAACTTATAGTGTGTGATGTAGATCCCACATGGCAATCAATATCCCTTAGTGTGTGATGTCGATCCCACTTGAACTCTGTAGTTATCCAGAATGGTGTTCAGTCAAGAAGGATGGAATCTCATCCAAAATCACTGAATTATTCAACGTCCCTAGAGGAGGGATTTCAATTGCCTCCTTGTCTTGGTTTTGATTAACATGTGATATCATATGGTCACCAGATCGATCAATTTCCAAGAGGCTGGAACTTACTTTTGGTGGACGGTTTCATAAATGTACTAGTGCCAGCCATCGGAAAAAAATCATCCATCTTTGTTTGTATTATTGTTGCCTGATTAGCATACTGTTTCGAAGGGGAGTTTGTTGAAAACGATGGGAAGTCATTAGGCAGCTCAGTAACATGCGGGCCTGGTGTGATGAAGCCCATCTACAAATCTACTGCTTGAATTTGTGGAGCAGTCGACGCCTCGCATGTAGTTAGGACATCTGTGCCAGATACTAAAGGAATTAATTCCACGGGTGGTGGTGGAGGTGGGCTCGAAGACATCACATCAGCATTTCCCTGAGACTATGAGACTGCCATCTCATATTCCCCTTGCCGAGCGCCCTTCCCAGTCAAACTGACCAACTACCTCTGCTGTTGTAGTGTCCATGTATCCCTCATTTAGAGTGGGCTTGCTTCTTAGATTATATATATATTAGTAGTCATATTAACTGTTGACAGAGTACTAAGAAGTCATCTCACAGATTGTTCCCTCAAAATAACCCAGGCATCCAGAAGACTCCATGGCCTACTACCTCCTAATATCCTGGGCTGCTGACTACAATACAGATAAACCAAAAATGATAATCGCTCGCATCCATCTTGAATGTTGCAGTGAAGGATTTGACAAGGGTAATGCACTCAGCACAAGGGCATAAACTGTGCCTAGCAAATAATAGTCACAGGGCATGGCAACTGTGGTTACTGTCTTTATGGGTTTTGTGCCTGGGACAAGGTTGCTGCATATTCCCTTTGCCCAGCATTCATAAATCTTGATCATATTGATATCTTTGAAGGCAGTGATGTCATATGTGATAGCATCAGTGATGTCATAGGTGATGCCATTTGTAATTTATTTTGTGATGTTTGTTATAAACGCTACAAATGACGCAAGATGTTTTTGTTTTAACAGTGGTATATTTTCGCTATGGGTGTTGGGAGGTTTTTTCATGTGCTTTCCAATGCTGCACAGGCTGGCTTCTCCTTGGATGTTCTCGTCTGTCTAATTTGCAGGTGAGAATGCCTGGCCTCACAAGCAAGGACACTCCGGGGCCCTGACCCAGCACTTGTTATCAAGTCCTATTTGTGTTTCTTTTCTCCAACCACGGCTGCTCTTGCAGTCTTGTCACCTGCTCTGTCTAAGCCGGTCCCTGGATTGGACTCCTGTCATATCATGTGCTGGGTTAATGGCAGTGTTTTGTCAAGGTTAAGCCCATCTGTGCCCGTCGGAGTCAGAGCTGGGCTATTGGTAACTTTGGACACCATGCCTTTTCTAGCAAAGGTAATACTGCAATTCTTCACTCTTACAGTAAAGCGGCACTTTGAGCTCTTGCTCCTAGTGGTACAGCTTGGCCCCCATTTTTGGCTTTTCATTCACCTCCCCATTCTTCTTCATGTTTGAATCCAGTACTGTTTGGCTTACTGTGTAATGTGCGTTCTCTTGTGAAGCATAGGTCTGAACTCTTTGATCTGTTATCATTCCATCAGCCTGACTTTATTTCTTTCTCTGAGACATGGATGTCTGTGTTTCCCGCTAGAGATGTAATCCAGGCCCTACCCTCAGCTGATGCAATCTTACGAATGGATCAGGGTCCCTCCCAGGGTCCCTCCCACCCTGGTGGTGGAGTGGCTTTCTTAATAAAAAGTATTTTCATTGTTCCTCAATCACACTGCCTCAAACTATTAATATAGAACTCCTTCCGGTTCGTCTTTCGGTTTCCGCTTCAGTTACCTGTTACTTTCTCATTGTTTACCGTCCTCCTGGTTGTGATGCCTCTTTTCCGGAGCAATTTGTTGATCTAGTTGCTGACTTAAAGTTAAAATACACCTCACTTTAAATTCTTAGTGATTTTAATGTGTGGGCTGATCTTCCTACGGATCCTCAATTCAACAAACTTTTCTTAGAGGATATTCAATTAACCCAACATATTCAGTGTCCAACATACTCCAATGGTCATACCTATGACTTAATTTTTGCATCAGCAAATACCGTAGAAGTTCAGTCATTATTACCCTTGTAATGGCCAGACCATTTTTTGAACATTTTACCCTACTTGGCCCCAGTACATATAAGGGGCCCATCCCTGTAGATGTGCTTGTCGCACTGGAAATAGGCCAACCTGACCAAATGACCTTCTCAGATTTTGGAATGTCTCTCTCAGACTCTTTCTTCCAAATCTACTCCTGATCCTCTAACAGCCCTGCAGGTCACCTTTATAACGATAGCAGGTGAGGTGGCACCATTACAAAGTTCAGGAAAAACCTCCTAGGTGATCCGCACCTTGGTATACTTCAGATTTTTTGTTTTTACACTTGCATATTAACAAGCTGAACACCTTTGGCATTCGGCCTATCTTCTTCCAGATAGAATCAAGGTCAATACTTCTCACTTGGAATATCACAGGGCCATTATTGATGCTAACATTGCATACTACACTAACAGCATTTCATTAGCAATTAATAGACCTAAAGAACTTTATTTTATGGTGAAAGAATGTTCTTATTCTGACCGTATCTCTCCTCAAATTAGCGCCTCTCAAGAGCTGTGTAACTCTCTGTCAGATTTATTTGTGTTAACCATCAGAGTAAATATTCAAATTCCTAGTCTTGAGGAACAGCCTGTTAATTCATCACTTGCTTCTTCCCTCCAGTACTTCTCTTTTTCTACTTTTGTGGAAGTTTTGGAGGTTTGTCTCCTTGAAGTGATCTCTCATTCTAAATCGTGTTCCCCTCTTGATCCTCTTCCCCTTTATGTGTTAAAGAAAAAAAAACTGAAATTGCTCCCACTTTTACTTCTGTGTTTAACTACTCACTGCATTCTGGAGTGGTCCCTACAGACCTCAAACATGCTTTAATTTCATCCCTTCTAAAAAAAAGCCTAACCTAATTCTTAAATTCCAGCCAATTTCTGACCCATCTCTCTCTAGAGGTTTCTCATGAAAATAGTCGAAGCCACAGTTACACCTCAAATGGTACACTTTTTAGAGTATTCCATTCTCAATCCTTTCCAGCCAGATTTCCACCCTTTAATGGGTACTGTGAGAAACCTGAAGGTGTCTCCCCCACTAGTCCCCTTGGATCTGTCATCCAGGAGGCCAGGACATGGTCATCACTATTGGATCATGTTCCTGGTGGTGGACCAGTGAGGGAGGGTCACCTGGATGGGTGGTGCTAGGGGAGTGGAGGTGGGATGCTGATGGGTGAGACGTGGTATCCCCTTCCCTATAACACCTTTTACACATCCGACCCCCATAGGATATTCCACCCCCCCCCCATTTCCAACACGAACACTTTCCTACACTGTGACAGACAACGGACTAACACCAGAGCCGTTTACCTGACATGTCCCAACACAAGGATCAGGCAGAGTCAGCATGAGCGCACAATTTGAGCAAGGCTGATTGTAAAAGGAAACAGCTACACCGGACAAGCAGTTCAAACAGAGGAGAAAGTCAGAAGACCAGAAATTCCAGATGGCATGTGCTGTAACAGGTGTCAATGGCAAACAGGGCCCTCCCGCGCTGATAGCCAAAGCAGAGAGAAGTGCTTGCCACTGTGTTGCCATCCTTGACTCCCAAGACAAGAAACTCCAACAGTTCAGCACAGCCAATGAGTCAGAAAAGACAGATAGCAAAACCGAACTGTGCTGGGCACAAGGTTGCAGGCGGCAAACCTTGTTGAACAAAGAATTTGTATAATTGAACTTTAAATAAATCCAGTACAAAATTCAGAAGCAGAGTGGTCAGGTGTTGCGGGGGTGCTCATTCGAAGGACTCTGACAAAAGCCTTTTTGGGTCATGTTGTTTTGATGACACTACGAGAACCAAGAGGTATTAGGAGAGGCCAGTGTGAAGTGTCCAAGTGGTCCTACGAGGGTCCAGCAAAACCCCTCGTACATTCAAAAGTCTTTAAAACATTGGAGAAAATGGATTGAACTGTGAAAATGGCAAATGTGAACCCAACAGATGGATGCCTGCAAATTGAGGGGAAATAGTGATGTATCTGTGAACATTGTGACAAGTGTGAACGCGGCTTAGAGATGCCTACAATGGATAGTTGTTTAAAAAGTCTTTGAAACTGTTGAATGATATGTTCTTGAGTGAAAGGCCATAGTGAACCCGATTGAGGGAGGCTAAGGTTGCAAGAAGGACCAGAGCCCAGTTGAGGGACAACCAAAGAGGCGAACAGCAATCTCCCAACGTGAAAGATTACCAAAGGAACTTTTGTTTGTTTATTGATTATGGTACAGGGGGCCTTCTAAGACAAGAGACATTGCAGGAAGGGGGTTGATCTCAGAAGGTTCTGGCATTGTTGAAAGGAACTGTAACCTTGTTCTGGCGAGGCCCAGGAGTGTGCTGTGCTCACAGGTCCTGCCTTGTCCTGTGCTAAATATGTGGGGAAGCGAGACCCAAGCCATACCATCCTGACTTATCATTTTGTGAACACTTCTTTCTTTTCTTAAGAACATTATGCCACAGTATTTTGTATCATAGTTGTAAGGATTGGCAATAGATTATTTTGTATAGGCTCTTTTTTATTTGACAAGACACCACTAGGATGGCCTTATTATTATTTGATAGATGTAGCTTGCTCCCATCCTAGATTTAGGTTTAGATTAGGCATCACCTATTAAACAGTTTGATAAACACCCTTGAACTGTGATCACTTATGTCTGTCTTCACTGTTGACCCCATGAGTTCCTTATAGTACTGAATCTGCAATTGTTTTCGTTCTTGGTGACATTGCCTTGATTAAAGATCAGGGTGAGTCTGCCCTCCTGATAATGCTTGACCTGACAGCCGCATTCAACACTATTGACCATCCAACCTTCCTTGATTGAGCAGCTTATAGACTTCTGAATTACAGGAACTGTCCTTCTATGATTTGTTTTCTTTTCATCCAACCGTTCTCAGACCATTTGCCTTCCCACATTTAGGTCTCAGGCATCAACAGTATCCTGTGGGGTCCCCCAGAGCTCAGCAATCTCCTCTTTATTATTTATTAGTTTTGTAAAACCTTTGGCTACTTTGATCCACTCCTACGGTTGTCAATTTTATAATTATGAAAACGACACACAACTTATCTTGATAGTTGATCAAAACCCACTGGATTCTGCTATGCATCTTACATCCTGTCTTGCTGCAATAGCTGGCTGGATGAATGCAAACTGGCTCAAGCTTAATGGCGAGAAGACTGAGGTTAGGATTATTGGCTCTCCAGCTTCAAGCCAATAACGGAAGTCGGATGTCTGGCCTTCTAGCTTGGGAACACTGCCCACACCAGTAGATGCAGTAAAACATCTTGGTGCGAAGATCACATCTACCCTTTCACCACAGATCCGTGCTATCTGTAAAATGGTTTTTCTAAGCTTAAAACACTTAAGAAGGTGATTATTGTCCTACCCTTGCAACTTCAGACCCTGTGATCGCCACATCAGTGTTTGCAGTACCGTAATGCTGTTCTCTTTGCTCAGCCATTGTACCATGTTGGAAGGCTTCAAATCTTACAAAACGCAGCTGCTAAACTTGTTATAGGTTTGCCTAAGTATTCTCATTTGTCTTCCATCTGGGCCCAGCTGCACTGGCTACCTGTTGAAAGTAGTATCAGGTTCAAGACTCTTTGCTTCACAAACAGAGTTTGGTCTTCATTCACTTCACAAACAGAGTTTGGTCTTCCTCAAGGAGAAAACCACCCTTTTTTGAATTCCAGAACTCTAAGTTCTGCTAATCTTGGACTGTTGACAGTTCTGCGATTTAATTAAAAATCGTTTGGTGATAGGGCCTTCTCTGTTAATGCCCCTCTCTTGTGGAATTCATTTACTTCGGCTTTAAGGCTAACACATTTCAGAAATCAATTTACACTTTTTATTTCCAGGTATGAACTGTTCCCTGTTCAGTGCCAGGATACCTCTGGGTAATAGAATGCTATTAAGATGTCTCTAACATAACAAAAAAAGAATTCACTTAGTGCAAACGGTAGTTTCCTGTGTGCCAATGAAAAGTCTCTGGGATTTAATACATCACATTCCCTTGCCGTTCCCGCTATGTTCACTATAGACTCAAGAGCTCAATCTGTCATGGTCTATGAAAATCGGCACTTTGAGTGTCATTGTTAAATGATGCTGTATCCCAGAAAGTACATCTGTGAGGCTTCCAGAGTCCTCACCGCATCCCAACACTATAGTAAGTGTGCTCCAGAATGAAGGCTGTTTCCCTGCTGTTCCTTCCGTTCACATCCCATCTTTCTTTGTCTTTCTCAGGCTTCCCTTGAAGCTTCTTCCAATTGTCCCCTCGTCTTTCTGTCAGCCTTCAGCCTCCCTCCATTACCCAGCTGACACCATACATCACGCACATCTGGCGTTCCTTGGTCACAATCCGGATCTGCAGTCCTTCTTCTGCCTCTCTTGGTTTGTTGCTGCAAAAGCATGGATCCAGAACTAGAATTCAGTGCTAGATCCAGGGGAAGGGGGCTATTTAATATACTGTTTCTTTACCCTGTCATCAAATTCCTTTGGATGACAGATGACCATAGGGTGTTTACATATCATCCTCTGGTCATCGTGGTTTCCCGAAGGGACCAATTTACCTCTTCAACCGACGAGGAGGATGCTCACATTAGGTAAGGCCAGTGTGAGATGGTATTCCTCAATTAAGGGAACTCTTCCCAGGCTATACTATCTCTTCTGTGGCTTCCTTCTGTATTTAGGTCTCTTAATTTTCCTTGGAGACACCTTCATCTGGGTGAGTGGGAGCCTGAACATAAGGCATGGTTGTAGTGAGAGCTAGGAGTGGAGGCTGGCCATCTGGAGCTCTCTACAAGTGCATTCAACGAGTATTCTTCACTTCCCTTCCTTGAGGTACTACCTCTAGTCTGCAACACCTCAATCTTGCCTACCTCCTCGACAAGTCACACAGGTCTCGTGCCTAAAGGGACTTTTCCTGAACCTCCTGTTCTCTATTCTCTCTGATTTAATTGTACCTTCCCTGTGCCTCACCACAGACTCACACCTCCACCAATCTGCCTCTCACATGCCTCACTCTTAGAACAAGTCTGTCTCCTCCTTCCTTCCTACCCATTTGTCTTCAACTTCAATTTGCTCTTCCTCTTCTCCTTCCTCTTCCCCCTGGTTTGGTGCTTCAGCTGTACATCCTCCATGCTCCACCAGGCTCTCATTCATTGACTCTCTGCAATGTCAATATTTCCAGTCTTAGGGTTCACATTTAGCATCTCTACTACCTCAGCCTACTCTGACCTCACATACAACCTCAAACATTGTACTCCAACGACCTCTCTCTCTCCATATCTCCTACTGCCTTTCCTTAATATCCGTTTCAACCACCTGTCTCTTTCGCTCATCTTTATCATCTTTACTATCACCCCCAATATCCTCCTCTGTTCTGTTGGTATAATGCCACTGTTCCTTTCCTCCCCTCTCTTTTTTTCCATAACTCCTGGTGTTTCTCCACCACTCAACCTGTCTTCAACCTCTCCTTCCCAATTCTCCTTTCCCATTCCTCAGCTCCTTGATGGATTTCCTTCCCTACAACCTCCTTAATCTTCACCACCTCCAATCTCCTCACCTGTCCCGTGGTCACCTCCCTCCAGCCAGCCTCCTTCCTCTTGCTCCAGCTCTTTCAGCCCTCACCTACAACTTCTGCCAATGATTCTTCATCACCTCCACACTCCCACTCGGCCACTCCAGAACTCCCCCTTGCTGTTGTGATGGGAGCTGTCTCTCATAAGGGACCTGCTGTGAATGACTTTAGCATAATTAGCTGAAGTGTTTGGGTGATCTATTTGAGCATGCTCAATCCCTGCGATTCTCTGTAGTCTCCAGCTCTGGGGGAAAGTCTTTAAGTATGCTAGCTGCCATCTTGAATCCCATTCCAGAATATATTTTTTGCTGGCTAAATTGTAACTGCTGTTCTCTGGTTGTTGCTTGACACGCCCACCCTGGAATTTGTTTTGGTTGAATCCTCTATACCACAAGTCAGTGTTTGCGCATTGCCTTTAAGGGTTGGGGAGAGTGACAAACTGCTTCTCCTGTATGTGTCTTGGTGGAAATATGTCTTCCCTTATTCCCAATAGGGGGGTGTCAAGAGAGTCTACAGAGGTCTCTTTCCCCATCATACTTGCACCTGCAAGGCAGACATGAACTCTTCCCCTCTCAGGTCTCACCTCCATGTGGGGAAAAATGGAAGCTCCCTGATTGTCTCCGGTTGCTGCATGTATGAGGGCCATGCTCAATTGTGCCCCTTTGGATATTTATTTTATTTTATTGATCATATGTAAGGTGCTTTATAGAACAGAATTGTGCTTCAAAGCACCACAAGGCTCGATGGGAAGGGAACAGGGAGATAATAGTGTCAAGAAACAAAAAACAACAGTGATATACTTACAGTCGTGGTCCTACTAGGCCTTGTGGCATTCGGCCATGCAAGTGCATTGATGAGAAGTGCAGAAAAGAGGGGGATGGAAAGGGGAGCAGAGGAGTGGACAAGTGCTGGAAGGGGGGGAGAGGGAATTGCTAATGGGAACCAGGAGGAGCACCTCAGGCCGCTAGTACAGGCAGCTCTCAACGGTGGTATGCGGAGCAACAAGGTAGGGTCCAGCAAGGCAATGCAGCTGGGGTGAGGGGTGCAGATAATAACGGGTAGGAAGGGCCTGAGAGCATGGGAAGTTTTTGAGGATCAGGCCACCGGTCACAGTGGCAGTTGTGTGATTATCAAGGAAGGGAGAGAGGGAAAGAGGTGAGCAGAGTTTTGAGCAGTTTCCTGAACATAAGAAGGTCTGGCTCAAATCTGAGAGGGGCAGAGTGGCTGTTCCACAGGGAGGCACCAGCCGCAGAGAGACCTCTGCCCCCACTCTCTGCTCAGATAAGCGCTTGACAATCAGAGAGTTGGAATTTGAGGAGTGTAGGGCTCAAGCAGGGGAGTATTAAGGGTCGGGAAAGATGGAGATAGGGTGGTCCCAAGCCCCAGAAGGCCTTGTGGTTGACGCAGAAGGTCTTGCATTTGATCCTTGTGGCCACCAGGAGCCAGTGCAGAGATTTTAGGACTGGAGAGAAACGGTTCTTAGGCTTGAGGCCAAGGATGCGTCCTGCAGCCTTATTCTGCATTAGCTGGATGGGGCGTAGAGAGGAGAGAGGGAGATTGAGAAAGAAACTGTTGCAGTAGTCCAGCCTGGAAAGGATCGGAGCTTCGGAGACAATGAGCTTCTGGGGGAAAGTGAGAAAAGGAGGAATGCCTCTGAGGAGGTGGAGCTGGAAGTGGGAATTTTTGATAAGGTCCATGATATGAGGGGTGAAAGAGAGGGCAGTCAAAGATGACCCCGAGGTTTTTGGTCTCACAGGATGGTGACGTTAAAGGGGCCAGAGAGGGTGGCCAAAGGGTAGGAGCAAAAGAGGGCACAGGTGTCTCAATGAGGAGGATCTTTGTCTTACTGGCATTGAGACAGAGATTGTTCACTAAACACCAAGCCTGAATGCGGACAGACAGTCAGGGATGAGAGAGAAGATAGTAACTGGGAGAGTGGTAAAGGTTACCTATTGATTTCCATTGTGTGGGTTGGAAGGTACTCCTTGAGGGTACTTCGGTCTTCCCTTTATTCGTTATGGCCCTGTATCACTAAGTGCATTCTTTCAGTCGAGTCCACGTTTTCCGGGTAGGAAAGAGCGATTATGGGAGATGTAGTACTTTTCTCCCCGGTCTGTTAGAAGAATCTGCATTGCCGGGTTCTGGGTATATTCTCAGGCATCCTTTTTGGGTTCAGGGGCCCATTTAGGATCTTCTCAGGGTCCTCCCCCTCCTGGGCCCTGACCCAGAGATGATCTCCCGAGGTTCTTCCTCTTCCTGGATCCATATTTGACTCTCCTCTGCACGATACAGATTTCCTCTCTGGCCAAGTGGGGAATTCTGTGAGTCGTGGTGCTTGAATGTTGGCATCTTCAAAATGGGCTGAGTGACATGACCATGGGATACAGGTGGTTTCAAAGGATGTCATCTCCAGATCCATGTGGCAGTGACTGTGGACTGTGAACCAATTGGTCACATGCCATTTATAACATTATGAACAATATATGGGCGGGGGGGCGAGTTATGGTTTGAAACGACAGCTTGCAAAGCTCATAGATTTGTAGGTTTTGCAATGGTACCAAAACGTCCATTCTAAAATAACTTTTGGTCGAGGCATTTAGAAGGGTTTATATATGTACTTGATGTTACCACCACACCATACGACCATTGCAACGGAAGTTCTGCTATCTTCTTTGCCATCTTGGGATGGTAGGGTGGCTTCCAGAAAGGGGTATGCCCTTGGTCAGCTATCGTGGAAGGAGTGACAGAACTGAAATTCCAAGCACCTAATAGAATGGAATGCATAATTAACATACACGCAAATCACATATTAGAGAGAACTGAAATCACTCCTCTTTATGAAATACCTCAATCAATCAAAGGGTCTAAAGTTTGTCAAACCTACAATCTGGATGTCAAGCAGTGTAATTCACTCTATGGGGTAACACAGAACCTTTTTGAGAGAACCTTTCTTATAACCGATTATCCTTATACCTATGTCCCTTCCTGATCTTGTGCTTTGGTTTCGTGGATTTCTTCAGAAGCCTTCAGTCATGGCTGAATGTATTTCTATGCACAGCGATTGTACACCCACAGGCCCATCTCCACCTGTCCTACCATGAACAGACTGCTCAGAGTGCACAGAGATGTCAGATCAATTTACCTGCAAAACCATGGGAGACCACGTATTTGCCCGGCCATACATCCTTTCCCCTGCCTCACCACCGCTCTACAGGAAGTGCGAACACCCTCACCACTTCGTCAGCCATCTTGGATTTAGGTTAGGGTCTTGCATGAAGCTAGATGTACATCAACACAGTTGCATCCCACCCGCCACCTCCGTCAGTGATTCATGTTTTTTCCTGCTAAATTACGCTCCCCTGACAACATACTTCATTCAAAAGGGACTGGGCGGCCCTTACAACAGTAATCTACAATAATTACTATAACTGATATTAATTTGTTACCAAAGCACTTTGAATTTCTAGTTCATCAAGAAAAGCAATCGCAAGTGTCAAGATCCTTGTGTTAATGTATTTAGTTTTAGTGCAAATCGAAGAATTTGCAGAAACCTCTTTCCTTGAAAAAGCACATACTGTGAAACATGCATCAGCAGGTATATCGGAATATCTGAAAACATTGACTGAATCGTGACTGACGCGTATCTGTGATCATCAGATTACTGGATGATTTTGTAAAGTCCAAGGGTTTATTGGACGAATTAATGTTTAATATAAATGGTGCACGTTTTCTAGTGGGGGCAAATGTACAGAAATCTGCAATTCTGAAAACGTGTATCAATTATAATAAACACGTGTATACACTCATATAACTGGAAACAATTTCTGATTAGCTGCAAATTGCCTCCAAGAACACTAATAATCCCTTTATGCATCAGTGTGGAAATGTGCACTGTGTCCTGATAACTGCACGACTGCACGGGTTCCACCTAAATGGCACCCACCCCTCTGACCCCCACATGACACGAGAATCACCTGTATATACATATCCAAATTATATCTGTCATAACTGTGTTGTCTGAGCTACACTAAAGTTGCCTATTCCATGTACCAATCTGTAGAAATGTACAGTTGTAGCTCACCTTTGATAAGCTTCACCCTTACACATGTGTTCGGTTTCCAGCCAAGTATTTGTGTACAGCACCCCGATGGTAGGCGTGGGGTCTGGTCCACACGCAAAAAAAAAACACAATAAAAAATACAAAATAAAACAGCCAACAGCCGATGGGTCATTTGCCAGCATATTGTAAAGAATGCATCACAAAGACCCATGTATAGACGTGGAGAGATATTTTGGGAGTAATGCACCTGCTTTGAGGTGCTGATAGATGGATGGGAGACATTTAAAATCCTTTGGCAGGCCTATTCGTCTCAAACTCGAGCCAACTCAGTATAGATTATATTTTCTTTATAATTCTTTTGGTTTGTTTTTCAGACACTGAAACCGTATTTCTTATTTTACTATGGACTCATAAAGTAGCAGATACATTTCAAGAAATCCCACATTTTGTGGACCTGGACTATGGAGTGTGGCATTATTGAAGGACAGCTCTGTTAACACTGCAGTGGCACGTACAGTGTGTTAACATCAAGATGAGCAGCTTGGTGGGTGATTGATGAGATGTGCTTATCTGGCTATCACACTCTGCGGAAAGGCGGCCTGTGGGCGCCTACTCACAAATACACATGGAAAATTCGGAGAAGCCGGGTCATAGATCAGTTGTCAGCAGGGCCATGCATAGGAGAGGAACAGGTGTGTGCTTCTCGAATTTGTAGCTTTATATACATGTTAAATATTGTGGAACTGTGTCGCAGGACAGTGGCCAATCTCTTGCGCTAAGCGATTTCACCTTGGACACCCATGGAGGCTTTTGCAGTTCGGGCATGTAAGGATGGATCGGCCGCCCTTTTACATAGTACTCAGTTGCCGCTCTCTGGCACTAACATCCACACAGGGCTGAGGGGAGGCAAGGAAGTAGACCGCAGGAGATTCTGGAGGAGTCTGAAACACCTCCCCAGTGACCCTCATCATCTACAGACCTCCTTATAACCTTGGAAGCACAGACACATGCTCAGGGAGACCAGGCCCCTCACCAGTGTTGCAGTCCTCTGCTGATCACCCTTGTGCATCAACTACGTTAGAGGTGAGAAACAGGAAGTTCTCAGACGTATTACCTGACACTCCTCTGCGTTATGTCTTCACCACACAGGTGTGTGCAAACCACTTAAGTCACGGTCAAAACACATTTCTTAAAAGTTGTATGTGGATGCGTAGAAACGGCTACAAAACCAATTCTAAAGTTTGGAGCTGCACCAATCCACTGTTAGAGATGGTCTGCAAGTGGAGATTTAACACAATGAGTTCACAAACTCGACACTGTGCCTCCTGTCTGTTCTCAACCACCACCTGTCTTACCATAGGCTTAAGTTCATTCCATGTATGCCTTTTATTCTCCCTGGGATGGGTGAGGCCACATACATAGGAATGGTCATCCTACCAACATCCCTCCAAGAACAAGTGGCCAAATCATTCAAGAAGCTACCACGAGACCCAAAGTAACTTCCAAGACTCTTCAAGCCACGTTTGCTCTTACAAAATTAAAAAGAATGGTGTCCATGGAAGGAAAGTTAAGATGAACGCACTGGAAAAGTAGAAACTGTGAGCTTAGATAACCAAGAGGAGGATATCTATTTGCATTGAGTTCTATTTTCCTCAGTTGATCTACACTGGGTAAGAAGGTGGTAAAACCCATAGAAATATTGACCACGGATAAACCATGGTAAACTTTGGGTTTTTGTTATGTGCCTTAGATTAAAAAAAAACTCTCTCATGTTAACCCCAGATCTAGTTACTGAGGGAAAGGAAAAAATGATTGTTAAGTCTGCAACTGAGATGATCCGAAGTTAGATCATAAATAAACCATTATTTGAACATGTATTACTGCTCCGCTTGATATTGAAGCCACTCTGCTTCATAACATTAGGCATGTGGCCCTCACCTCTTCTGCATGATGCACACCACCACGCATAGTCCTGTAACACAAATGTCCAGAGCAGACATGATTTTGGCTCCCCCTGTACTTGATGTTTATATTCTAGGCATAGGCTTAATTTCTACCCATTGTAATGAAGTCACTAGTAAGAGTGTTGGTGTGGTCAGGAAAGCTCCCAATGGTGAAGAGGGGTTCATGTTGCACGTGGAATATTTATGACTAGGGGTGTAGCAAAGCGGGCCGATGTTGCAATTTCAAATATATCCATATGTATCCAGTGCAGTTAAATGTGAATGGAATATGTTACGTTAAGTGTTACTTTATGCTCAAGTGGATACATAGTAGATTTGCACGTACGTAGAAAGATAAGTGCCAAAAACATCAAATGAAATATAAAACACAATCCTGAAATGGGGAGCTGAAGTGTCTAAAAGCCGTCAACAAGGAATTTTATAATGTACATGCAAGAAAGGGGACTGGCCATAGAAACCCACTGTGAAGAAAATAGGACAGTTATTAAACATGCATGCACACTGTTATACATAAACGGAATGTATACATTTAGACATAGTGGGATTTAGTATAAAAGAATTAAAACACTGTAGTCAGGGTTTAGCGAGGTGAATTTTAAATGACTTTGAGAAACTGGTTTTGTAGAGTTTCAGAGGCCAGAGAAAGGGTAAATGAGTAACTACAACTTTAGCAGATGGTCAGCTCAGCTAACAAACTGGCAAGGGTTTATTGCTTGGCTGTATCGCAGAAAGCATATGCAATCTCTTCTAAGTGCATGAGAGCTTGCAGAAGGGGTTTGGGCATTTATTTTTGACAAACAATAAAGGTGAAGTGAAGGAAACCTGATGGCAGGGTTGAGAAATATTTAGTGTGTTTTAATTGATTTCTGGATGTGCTGTGCATGCTGAAATGGTAGCCGTTAGATTCGAACGTTCCAATGATGCCAACACAGGGGAGGGTGAGATAGTTATCAACAGTTCAAAGGGAAGCTGTTTATTCTGCTCACTCATGTCGTTTGAAGTATCCTTGCAAACCATGTGCAAATTACATTCAGGATTAAGAGGTCTAAGACCAGCTGAGATTTGTAATTAATTATGTTTGTATGTGAATGTATAACTGTACGATGATGTCATGACCTACCACAGATGAATCCTAAAAAGAGGTGTGTTCTACACATGAGCTGAAGATGGTAGTTTAGATAAGGGCTACCAATCGGAATGGGGGAATTGGAGAAAGATGGGATTTATTTGTGTAGGATTTAACCAATCACGTGTGAAATAGATGGGAGTGTTTTAACTGTTGCAAAAATGCATATAATCTGTCACCTTGTGTTGTTCAGGGAGATTTGGGTTAGTTTGACTCCATAGGGTTATCTTGCTCCTTCCGTCCATTTGTACAATAAACTTGCTTTATGGACAAAACGTGCAGTCGCTTCCTAAGAGGTGGGCCTACTCTGGGTTAAGGTGATCGGAGACATGCCCCTACATTTTTGGTGACCACGAAGGAACCCCAGGCTTTCCGAGATGTTGGGGGTCTACTGTCTGCACAAATCGACTGAAGCGCTTCTCTGCAGGAACCAGTCTTGTGTGTACAGTGAAAAAGAGTGGTTTACGGGTGACATATTTGTTAAAGGCCGGTCTGTTCCCCGGAAGTGTGCTACTGTGGTCCAGCTGTAAAGGACAAATTGATAGAGCACCACATTGGAGTGATTTGGGTTCACATGAGTGCGCTTTTGTGGGGGAAAATAGGGACAAAATAGGGTTTTCCTTTGATTTAAGGGTTTTGGTAAGGATAGAATCGGAGTGTGTCCGTAGAGTTAGCTAATGTTACAGGGATTGAAAGGGTGAATGCTTTGAAGGAGTGAGTGATCTGTTTTACGTTGTAAGTTCTTTGTATATATTTTTACTTACTTTATTATTTAAGAGGCGTGAGGTGGTATCCTACCCAGCACGTCCATTGTGAAGGTTGTCCTGATAACCTTGCGTTTTCTTGTGTGTTTGGCTGGAGCCCTCACCTAGAGGTGAGGTGGCATCTTTTGGTAAGTCCGCCCATAGATACCTTCCTGAAGTATACCCTTGACATTCTTTGTTCTGTACTGACTGTGTGGGCAGAGGCCTTGCCTCGCTTTTCTTGGTTAGTCAAGTAGTGTAGGGGAATCTTCCTGTAGTCAGGAAAAGATGGTGTTGTAGTAGAGACGACCATACTAGTGATGGAAAGAGCAGGTGCAGCAGTGTTGTAGTCGAAAACATTGCGCTCCTTCATGATCGAGTGAAGGAGATATCTCAGAGATATTGGCCAGCATGTGTTTTTTTTAGATAAAATGCTCTTTTATTCAAGTGTGAGAAGTATCATTAATGTGGATAGCTAAGTGAGGTAATTGTGGTGAAAACGTGGTAGATGAGTGATTGTGTAGGAAGACTTAGAGACCGGGAAGTGGTAAAAAGGGAGTTCCTTGGGTGGAAATGTTCTGCCGGAGGTTCGGCTTCACAGTTATTTTTTGAGAAGTTGTTTTGCGTAATTTGGATTGGAGTATGGAGACTCCATTCAATCATTTGCATCAGGTACGTCAAGGTTATAATGTGAGGATTCTAAAATACCATTGGAAATGGCCACTGGCAACTAAAGGTAAAATGCTTAATTCTTGGCCTACTGAGGGGGCATATGATAAGGGGATATTGGAAAACCTGCAAATATTTTTAACTACAAAGCACACAGGCTCAATGTTAGAGAAGCAGTTAAATATCTTAGAACTATGCAAGGTGTATGTAAAAGGCGGGAAGGCCCAAAATGTTAAAGTCTCAGATGGGTGGCCAAAAAATGAGGGTTTGGAAATTCCTTCTGCACCGCCCCCATATGGGGGCTAACCTATATTGTCAACAGGGGAGTGTACAGACCCTGATTTTGAACCTCCATTTTCTCCAGTGACCACTCCAGTGGTTGCTAGGCAGACACAGGTAATGCCTTCATTGTCTATAATTCCTAGAAAGTGGGATATTGAGGAAAGTGGAAGGGTAACTCCTTCAATGGTTAGGGTTGAAGAAAGTTTGAGAATGGATAGCGAAAAGGGAATAACTCCCGCAACGGCTAGGTTAGCAGAGAGAGATTAATTGTGGAAGAATGAGAGGGAGTGAGGCAAAGCAGCTAGAAGAGCAGATGAAGGGTTGAGAAAGAGGAGATTATGCCATTTACTGCTAGGCTAGAGTATATGTTGCGAATGGCAGTAGAGACACAGGAGTGAGAAAGATTGGAGGAAGCAATGTGGCTAGCGAAGGAAGAGGTATGGTGGCAGAGAAATGAAGAGCAGGAGGAAGTGAATGGACAGGAAAAGGACGTAGAGGAAGGAAGGTGGAGGCCTGAATAAGTTATTGTCAGATTGGATAAATCAATTATCAAAGAGGTCATTGTGGACCTGGAGAACACAAATATTGCCATTGGTACAGGATTCGAGCAGGGAGAATAGGAGATGGCACCCTATGGTAGTGATGAGTATGCTTCCATGCCTGTAGAAGTGGCAGGGGAATTAGTAACAGGAGTAGGAAATGAAGGGGAATGGAAGTAAGATGTCGAGCCGAAAGAGAAGGGTGTTGCAACCCCATATCCAGCTCCAATGGCAGCAACATAAAGTACACCATGGGGTTTTAGGATGTGCTGTGGTCCTTTGTGGCCATAGTAAGAAGCTGGGGAGATATGGAGGAAGCTCCATCAAAAGTGGGTGTAACTCATTTTCCAAGCATCTGGGAAAGACGTGTGTCCTGTGGTCACACATGGACCAGAATCATTTGATGAAGGCACTCCCTTTGCTCGCTGCAGAAGGGAGGCATTTAAGAAAACACACCACTGGCGTCATGTTGTCCATAGGGCATATGGGATATGAACATCTTATTCATGGCTCTAATAGGGGAGCGGCCAGATGAGCATTGGAGGAGTATACAGGAGTTCAGTTGGATTCAAAGGCTCACGATGAGCAGTTGTTAATAATTGCAGAGTGCAGGTATGGGGGGCTCATATAAATTCGATTCTAGACAAAACAATGAAGATGGACAATGATCCTGCCACACACATCCTGTTAATTCAGGAGATGTGGAGGACAGAGATGGGAGAAGCATGGGACAAGAATGTGGTGATTTCTTACCGCATGCTAAAAAGGGACTTCCCAAGGAAGTCCAGCATGAACTAGATAAAGTAGTACGATATAGGCTAAGAGTTGACTGGAAATTCAGGCACATATTGTGCATTTATGTAAAAGCAGGCAAGAAAAGGAAAAGCAAAGCATACACTAGGTACAAAAGACAGAGGCCAAGCTTGTCCATAAAAGTTAGTGAAAATATGGAACAGGGACATGGTGAATGACACCGGGTTGCATGGACAGGTATGCTACCAGTCCAAGGCAAATGAAAGGGTTTCCGAGAGGTAGGTGAGGATTTGCACGAGGAAGTGGGTCATTTGGTGCGTTTGAGAGAATGGGGCCCCAATTGAATGGGCCAATGGGAAATAATGATGGAGGGTTGTATGGGATTCAGTGTTCATCGTGTGGAAGGATGGAACACGTGTCACAGGATTGTTGAGATTGGTCACAATATTTGAATATGGAAGTTCAGCAAATGCAATCCCCAACCCTACCATATGCCCCAGGCTCTGTGCAAATGCAGCAGGTACGGGTTGAACATAACCCAGCGACTGGAGCAGCACAGAGCTATGGGATCCAACCGACTATGCTAGCACAGGCACTGGTAAATACATGGGAGAAAAATCCTTTACCCAAGGAAAGCTCAATCATTACACTGGAGGAAGTGTTTATGGAGGCAATCCTTTTTTGCTCCTGGTGCCAATAGGTATCAAGAGAGGACAGCCCACAGGGATCGCTGATGTGTACAGTCCTGTCCATTACCACTGATCTGGAAGAGAACCACGGATAGGTGTGCAGGTAGGTGATAAAAAGTTTTCATTCATGGTCAATATGACGGCCACGAAATTCTGCATTAAGGAAGGTGAGTTCCCCTTATCAGGCAAAACAATGAACACACAGGGATTCTCTGAAGCTAACATGTCTGTTCCTTATGCTGAAGATCTACATGTTAAGGAAGGTACACAAAATGTATCTGCTTCTTTGTTGTACTGTACAGATACCCCAGCAAATCTCTTGGGTCGAGATATCTTGAGCAAATTTCAAATGTCGATTGCTTTCATGAATAAAGGTATAGTATGTTCTTCTTCAGGTTTTTATCTGGTATGAGAATCAGCACGTTTGCATGCATACTTTAGTGAGTGCGTGCTAAGAGGGTTGCCTGTACATTCACCTTTGTTTTTTCATTGGGTAATGGTTTTGCTGATTTGGGTGCCAGGAATTAGAGATAAGACATGGTGGGTACTGATTTCGTTTTTTGTTTTGGCTTGTTGTGCTGCAGGAGGTTACATCAGGCACCATTGTTATGATTCTCCTAGAGGCAGTAGTGATCAAAAAGAACAGGTGGTTCTCTAAGGCACTGATGAGGAAGACAGAGAGTGGCGCACAGTTCTGTGCATCGATCCAACCTTATAGCTAAGGGACGTGTCCGAAGAGCAATTGTTCGAAGACACCAAAGGCACAGGAGAGAAGTTATTTGAGATTGGGGTGCCTTGCAATAATAGCGAAAGCAAAAGAGCAAAGGGAAGTACCACAGACTATGCTCATCGTTATAAATACATCGCCCCATTGGAAGGAGAATTTGGAAAAGGTACCGGACCATTTATAGACCAGCAATCCTCATGATGTAGGGCTGATAAAATGTGTTGGAGCAGTACGAATAAAATTGAAACCTGTTGCGATATTACCATGGGGTATGAGGTACCCCATATCTAGAGAGGCAAACAAGGGAATTTATGAGACTGTTATGGCCTTCTTTAAGAAAGGCATAATACAACCATCTGTGTCACCATGTAAAATGGCCATCTACCCTCTGAAGAAAGCAAAGGGGTCCAGTTGGAAGATTGTCCAGGATTTGCACCCCTCAATAATATTGTTGAGGTGTAATTTCTGGTGATATTGAATCCTGCTACCATTCTTTGTAATATCCCTACTGGGTAATTTCACTTCACAGTGATTGATTTGAAGAATGCATTTTTCTCGGTCCCCTTACATCCCGATTCTCAGTGCGTCACAGTGTTTACATATCATTATTAGAAACTTAAGCACACAAGGTTGCCCCAGGGTTACTGTGAATCTCTGAGTGTTTTCAACAGGGTGGGTCAAATGGATTTGGGGAATTTACATGTGTCCATTACAGTAATCAAGTACATGGATGATTTGCTGAGTCTGTAGCACTTCGAAAGAGCAGTGTTGAGGAGATTCAATAACGCTCCTCACCCTGCTTGCAGAGAAAGGGTACAAAGTGGACAAAGAAAAATTGCAGTACTGCCAGACAGATGTAGTATATTTGGGGCAAGAGCTATCACCCGCAGGATGGAAGATAATGCCACAGAGAGCCACAGCAGTTCAAAATATGCCTCAGTCAGTCAGGCTGAAACAAATGCAGCAGTTTTTAGGACTCCGTAACTAGATCATTGATCATTTACTACTTAGTTGCATGAGGCCCTTACTGCAGGGACTTAAGGAAGCGCAGAAGGAAAAAGGCCCAATAGAATGGTCTGAAAGAATGGTGACTTGTTTCTGGGAACTTAAGGCTGCTATCAGCAATGCATCGGTCTTGGCAACCCCAAATTACAAGAAACCATTTTGTTAGTTCTCCCATTCGAATGGGCAGTTCAAGACAGTGGTCCTGACCCACCAAACCTTGCCGGACCATAAATCTTTAGCATACTGTAGCGAACTCCTAGACCCAGTGATACATATAAAGTTCCCAATTTAGCAAGCTTTAGCGGCAGCCACTTTTGCAATTCACATGTCTTCAACCATGACCATGGGTTGCCCGGTGACATTGTACATGGAGCATGTGGTCTTTGCGATCTTGGAAAAGTCCAAATAGAGTTTGATGACCCAAAGTGTTTTAGGGTATGAGGTTATTTTATCAAATGTATCAATACATCCTGTACGGTGTCACATAGTCAAACCTGCAACATTTGCAGCCAAGCCACTGAAGCATGATGACATTGTTCATGATTGTGCAACTTATGAGGGAGAAGAGGAAGAGAGGACAAATGTTAAAGAGGATGCCTTGGAGGGAGGTGAGGTACTTTTTGTCATTGGGTCTTAAGCAATTAATGAGGACACTGGTGAGAGGCACAAGAGTGTAGCAGTTGTGGTCCATGTGGATGGGGTATACCAGGTCAGAGGGAAGAAACAGTTGTCTTCACTTTACTCTCAGCAAGCAGCAGAACTAGTAGCACTAATAGAGGTGGTAGAAGTAAGGGGAAGACAGTCAGTATTTATTCGAACTCTACATATGTAACCTCCACTGTACATTCACGGGTATCAAGGTAGCATAGAAGAGGGTTTAGGGAATCTTACAGGACACCTGCCCAGCATGCTGCGCTGCTATCCAGACTAGTCAAAGCATTAACCCTGTCCACAGAATTGGGCATAGTAAAATGTGCTGTACACCCTAGTTGTACTAACTCCATAGCACTTAGAAGCAATGCCACAGACACAGCAGCGAAGGAAGCTGCAAACATGCCGTTTCCTGATTCCCAGAAAATGGAAACCGTGTCCCAGAAGGTACAGTTGCCAGCCCCATATACTGCAGTCTCATTGCTTCAAATCATAGAAATGCAAAGGAAAGCCCCTAAAGAAGAACAGGATCTATGGACAAAGAGAGGAAATGCCCTCTCATCAATGGATTGGCTGTGGAGGCAGAAGCTGATAAGGAAGGTATTAATACTTGTAGAACTACTCCTTGTGGCTCTGGAGCAACTACATTTTCCATTGCATGCTTCTCGATGACAAATTTCAGCAGAGCTCCAGGAGGAATGGTTTATAGAGATCTGTAGGATTTTGCTACACCTGCTCTCTCGTCCCCCATGCTTCTGGTGTCCCACGGTTGTTTATCTAAACATGAATAGTGGTAGTAGATGCCATGAGTATAGTGCATCTAGCTTTGTGCAGGGTCTGAGGGAAGTTCAAAGGGCAATCAGTCGCAGCATCCAATGTGCCAGTTGATGAAGAATGTTCATCTACAAATTGTAAAGTCCAGAAGAATGTTCCATCTTGGATAAACCTAGTGAATTTGGTGTCTATTTTTGTGTTTATTCTTATTATCATTTGTTCCTGTCAAATGCTCGTACAATGTTGTTCTACCCAGGTACCGAAAACAGCTGCCATGATGACTGTGACCCCGTCCAAAGCTAAAACCACTACCATTTCATCTCAAATGGTTACTCAGAATAAAGCTGTCTTGTGTCCTCCACCAAGTTGGGATGATTGTGTGAAGCAGCTGGTAGATTGTAAAAATGGTGGGGAGAGTAGATGGGTTTTCTCAGGGGACGAGTATGCCCATCTTGGGACAGGTTTCAGAGATGATTGTAGGGTTGTTTGCTGAGTAGGTCATCTTAAAGAAGAGGAATATGATTTATTAGTCAAAGTATTAATGATGATGAGGAGTTCATTTTGCATGTGTCATATTTATGATTGGGTGTATGGCAAATCAGGTGCCACATTGCAATTTCATATGTATCCAGTGAAGTTAAACGTGAATGGGCTATTTTACTTTAAGTGTTACATTGTGTTCTAGTTGATACATGTCAGATTTCATGTGCATAGCAAGATAAATGCCAAAACTGTCAAATGAAATATAAAACACAATCCTGATATGGTGTGCTATGAAGTCCCTAGAAGCCGGCAACAAGGAGTTTCATAATGCACATGCAAGACAGGAGACTGGTCATGACAAACCCACTGTGAAGAAACATGCATGCGCACTGATTATGCATGCACATGGAAATTATAAATCTACATGTAGTGGGCTTTTTATAAATGGATAAAAATGTGGCCGTCAGGGTTCAGCGAGGTGAATTCTAAATACATTTGAGAAACTGGTTTTTCAGAGTTTCAGAGGACAGAGGAAGGCTAAATGAGTAACTACGACTTTAGCAGATGGTCAGCTAAGATAACAAATGAGCAAGGGTTTATGGCCCGGCAGTATCACAGAAAGCTGATGTAATCTCTTCTAAGTGCATGAGAGCTTGCAGAAGGGGTACAGGCATTTGTTTTTAACTAACAATAAAAGTGAACTAAAGGACGCCTGAGGTCAGGGCTGACTGATACTCTGTGTGTTTAGAGATTTTTTTCCGGATGCGCCATGCATGCAGAAATGGTAGTCGTTAGATTTGAATTTTCCATTGATGCCAAAGCAGGGGTGGGGAAGATAGTTACTGAGAGTTCAAAGGGAACCTGCTTATTCTGCTCTCTCATGTCATTTGAAATATCTGTGCAAATCATGTGCAAATTACATTTAGGATCAAGAGGTAGCAGACCAGCTGGGATTCGGAATGAATTATATTTCTATGTGAATGTATAACTGTATGATGATGTCATGACCTACCTCGGACAAATCCCAACAAGAGATGTATTCTACATATGAGCTGAAGATGGTAGTTAAGATAACGGCTACCAATGAGAATGGGGGAATCAGAGAAAGATGGGATTTCTTTGTGTATGTTTTAACCAATCATGTGTGGGGGGGTCAATTCTAATAAAATAGATGGGAGTGTTTTAACTTTTGAAAACTGTATACAATGTGTCAACATGTGTGGTTCAGAGACTTGTGTTATTTTGACTCCATATGGTCATCTAGCTCCTCTTGTACAATAAACGTGCTTTATAAACAAAACATGCACTTGCTTCTTAAGAGGTGGCCCTACTCTGGGTTAAGGTGATTGGAAGCCCACCCCCACAAGAGGCTTAAGGATGGTAAATGGGAGATCCCTAGTCCCATGTGTTATGATTCTCAGTACACACAATGACCCTCCCCATTGGCCCACCTTGTGCAATACACATAGAAAGAGGGCTCAGCACAGGAAAGGTTGCTTTGAAGTCAAGCCTTGAAGGGGATCCATGTGTTGCATCGAGAACTGTATGGATTGCATAGATCAGCAAGAAACCTGTTTATTAAAAGGGTGTTCAGGGGGCATTGCGAGCTACCACATTACATAGACCACAAGGCCCATGGTCATGCCAGTTAATAAGAGAAACTCTCAGACAGAGACCCTCAGTCACTGCAGGTATGAGTTGTATGGCCATGAGGAAAAGCCAGCCTGATGTCAAGGTGGCAAACTTCATTTATACCCCTCATTACACTGAACCACAGTGTGGCTCACGAAACAAGTAAATGCACATGAGGGAAATATAGTCTCTTCGCCTCCCCCACAATCAGTGAACTGGCTCCTGAGTCTGCCAAAACCGCTGTCAGATTTCCTTGTATAAGCTCAATTAGCTTAAATATGCTGGAAAAGGGAGAACAACCACAAACTATATATGGGAGTTATATGTTTGGTGGCAAAAATGGAGAGAGGCAAGAGGGGACTGATGTAAAGGTGAGAGCAGCGAGAGAGTGGAGTGAGAGAGAAAAGGACAAAGAGAAGGAATATCTAGGAAGGGACAAAAGAAATGTGGGGATTAATATCAAAGACGGGAGGTGGGGAGAAATGTCTGGGAAGCAAAAAGAGAAAGGAGGTGGAGGAGAAACATCGAGAGACCCAGCAAAGAGGGACAGAAATTATGAGAGATGTATTTATTTATTTATTTATTTATTAGCATTTTTAAAGCTCACAGCAGCCCAAAGGCATTGTGGTGCTGTTACAGGAAAGAATCTGTTACAGGTGATAAGAACAGCATCAATCAAATCTGGTTACAAAGGAGCAAAAGCTGTTACATGCATGTGAAGGAATTGCAGGTACAATAACAGTTATTCATGCATACTTAGTTACAATTGTCAGTATCGGTGGAAATCAGAAGGAGATCAGGTCGGTCAGTTGAACAGGGTGGTTTTAAGGCCTTTGCGGAATGTGGCAAGGGAAGTCTCGGCTCGCAGGGCGTTGGGCAAGGCATTCCAAAGTTTGGGGGCTAGGTAGGGGAAGCCTATACCTCCTGCTTTGGCCCTTTTTAATGGGGGTATGCTCAGTTGGTTGGGGTGATGTGTCTTTCTGGGGCGTGAGGAGGTCTCTCATTTAATGGTTTCGGAGAGGTAGGAGGGGGCTGAAAGGCTGAGGCATCTGTGTGTGAAGGTAAGAGCTTTGAAAGTTTTTCTGTCCCTAACTGGAAGCCCAGTGGGCATCTCTTCTGGGGCCTGAGTAATGTGGTCTCTCTTGGGGATGTTGAGGGCCACTCTGTGTGAATTATTTTGTACTGTCTGAAGCCGGTTTAGGTTTTTTGCAGAAGTGGCTGCTAGTGAGGCGTTACAATAATCTAGCTTTGCACCGATGGTGACTCTGGCGACGGAGAGGCAGTTTTGGTTAGTAAGGAAAGGTTTAACAGCATTTATAAGTTTAGTGTTGTGAGCAGAGGCAGAGGCAATGGCATTGACCTATTTGCCCATGGATAAGGTGGCTTTGGTATACGCCTAGGGTCTTCACAAATGGGGAGACTGGGATGGTGGTGTGTTCAATGATGAAATTGTCGTATTTAGGGTTCAGTTTGCTCAGAGTTGCTTTTGGGCCTAGGATAATGATCTCAGTTTTGTCTCCATTGAGACATAAACCATTGGTGGCCATCCATGTCTGGATGGCGGAATAGATTTGAAGATGAGCTGCCGAGTCATGGTCGTAGGAGCCTGTAAGTGGGAGGAGGACTTGAGTGTCATCGGCATAATTTGTGCAAGCTATGGATGGTGGTCGGATCAGCGTTAGCTATGTCTGAAAAGACTTTCATTTCTCTTCCTTCTCTGAAGAAGGTGATCCAGGAGGTGGCCTGGGTGGACAAGTGAGCCGCACTGGTGAGGTGGGAGGTGAGAGTTTTGTGATCTACGAGGTCGAACGCGGCTGATAGGTCCAGTAGTAGTAGGAGGGCTGGTTTGCCTGTGTCCATTATTTCAGCGATTTGGTTCTTTAAGTCTAGGAGTGCAGTGTCCATGCCATGGCCTTTGCAAAATCCTGATTGCCTTTTGCCTTAAATGGAGTGGGTTTCAAGGAAGTGCTGGATTTGATTGTGGGCGGTCTTGTCAAGGATTTTGAGGAGGAAAGGGACGGTCGTGATAGGACGATAGTTGTTTGGGGATGAGGGGTCTAGGGATGGTTTTTTGAGGAGGGAACGGACCCAGGCGTCTTTGAGGCTGGTTGGGACGATGCCTGAGGAGAATGATGCATTAATGAAAGCTGTGATAAGTGGAGCCAGGGAGTCAATGCTATCTTTATTGATGTTTGGTGAGCAGATATCACCTTTGCAGGTGGAGGGTTTGATGTGTTGTTTGAGCGCAGTGACTTCGGTTTCAGTGACGTCTCTGAATGTGAAGGGGGGGCTTCTGATTGGGGGGCTTGGTGCGCCCGAGGAGTCTGATTTGGATAAGAGAGTGTGCTGGGTAAGAATTTTAGCTTGGAGGAGTGAGATTTTGTTAAGCAGAGCTACTTGTATACTGTTGCACCAGGCTTGGTCTTTGGTTATCTCATCGGCGGTTGCTGGTGGGGAGGTGAGGTCCTTGAAAATGGTGAATAGTTCCTTTGATTTAGAGTTAGCTTTGGAGAAACGAGAGTTAATGTTATTGGATTTGGCTGTGAATATTGCTTTTTTGTATACTGATGAGGTATTTTTAAAAGTATCTCTGGTAGCCTCAGAGGGGTTGGATTGTCAGTTGGAACGGGCAGTCCGTTTGTTGGCGGGCATGGCCATTAAGTCATCAGTGAACCAAGAGCTGGTGTTCATGGATTTGTTCTCTTTTTTTGCTTCGATAGAGGCAATGGTATTGATGGCATTAGTGAGGGTGCGGGAATATAGGTCAGCCAGGACCTTTGGGTCATTGGAGAATGGGGGTTTAAGTTCCTTGAAATCTAGGAGGGGAAGAAGATTTTTAGCCATGAGTTTTTTCGAACTTCTGACCATGGTAGAGGGCGTGTAGGAGAGAGGTTCAGTGGTGGATTTGGTGGGGATGGAGAATTGGATGCAGTTGTGATCTGTCCATGGGTAAGTAAGGTTCGATGTTATAGAGGAGGAACATTTGTGGTCAGCCACCCAGTCAAGGGCGCGAACCTTGGCATGGGTGGGGTCGGTGACTTTTTGTGTGACGCCTAGGTCTTTGAGGTCTGTGGCCAGGGCTGAGGAAGCTTTGTCTTTGGGGTCAGTGAGCCCTAAATTGAGGTCGCCGAGTAGAAGGGTTTTGATGGAGATTTTCAATGTGTTGCTTAGCGCATGGACGAGATGTACATGGAAGTCAGGGGGTTCTCCAGGTGGTCTGTAGATAACGTGTATTTGCTGATGTGGGGAGTATGACAGAGAGGAGGTCGGTATTAGCTTCCCAGGTGTGGTTGCACAGTCTCACGGGAAGATTGTTTTTGCGTATGAGGGAAACACACCCTCCTATGGCATGTTTTCTATCCTGACGAAGGATGGAGTAGCCTTGAGGGAGGATGAGCGTGATTGTAGGGCCAGAGGCCTTGTTCAGCCAAGTGTCTGTAATGGCCAGTAAGTCTAGATCAGAAGTAATGATGAGATAGTTAATTTTGAGGGCATGAGCTGAGAGGGAACGGGCATAGATGAGTGCACATTTAAGTGCATCAGTGAAACTGGTTTTGTTGGGAGAGGATGGGATGATGTGATAGTGTGGGATGATATGGGTGGTATTGTGGGCTTGTGTGGGTGTGAGTGTGGTTGTGCTTTGGTTGCTGGTGGGCGCGGGTATGGGTGACCGCAGAGGTGATGTGACTGAGCGCTGTTGTGAAGTTTAGGAGGTGCTTGCTGGGTTACACAGGGCATGTAGAGTGGGAGAGGGGTAGGTGGCTTTGGTGCAGTGGCCTAGTGAGAGGTTTCTATTGAGGATAGGCCTAGGGTAGCTGGGGAGGGACAGAGGGTGGGTGCATGTTCTAAGTCTTAGGTTTCTTGTTTCTGCATGGGGCGTATGGTCTGGAGTGTGAGGGAGGAAAGAGGTGGGGAGTACTTAGAGATTGAGGTAAGTGAGAGGGTTGGTATGAGCAGGGTGGTCAGCATGGTTATGGTTGGGTCTGAGAGAGCTGCTAGTGTGACAGCTAGTGTAATGAGTTGTAGTGGAGAAGGGGGAGGGAGGGCGTGTTTTGGCATGTGGGCCTGAGGGGTGCATTACGTGGAATAGTTGGATACATTAGGTTGAGTGGGG
Source organism: Ambystoma mexicanum (assembly GCF_040938575.1). Taxonomy (NCBI): domain Eukaryota; kingdom Metazoa; phylum Chordata; class Amphibia; order Caudata; family Ambystomatidae; genus Ambystoma; species Ambystoma mexicanum. The sequence continues at coordinate 96,976,247 of NC_090924.1, forward strand.
GTCTGTAGCTTTGGGATGGTGTGCTGCGGTGGGTGGACACAGTGGTTGTGTCAGTGGTTGTGGCCAGGATAGAAGTACTAACAGCTAAGGTGGCAGTGAGTGCCTGGAGCAACAATCAGTAATATATGTCACAGTTAACAGGCTAGATCAATGGAGATGTGCAGCAATAGGTATTCAGGCTACTAAGGTGTCTAGACGTGATACTCAGTTAATGAGCAATACTTAGACTAGAGGCACAGTCAGTCTGATGCTAGGAAGAGGCTAAGGGGCAGCAATCCGCTAGGTCCTGTAGTCAATTGGTGGGCAGAAAGTATTCTAGATGCAGTGATCAGATGATGGGCAATAAGAATACTGGTTGATCAGTGGGCAGAATGTATGCTATATGCAATAATCATTTATTTGGCAGCAGCTATGCAGTATGCAATAATCAATTATTTGGCAGCAGCTATGAAGTATGCAGTAATCAATTATTTGTCAGCAGCTATGCAGTATGCAATAATTAATTCTTTGACTGCATCTATGCAGTATGCAACAATCAGATAATGGGCAAAATGTGCTAGATACGAATTAGTCAGTAGGCCGAAAGATACTATGTGCAACAATCAGGTATTTGGCAGCAGTTATTCTGAGAGCTATAATGACTTGACGAGCAGTAAGGACAATAGTCTAGATGCAACAATAAATTGTTGGAGCTGCTGAGATCAAGTCCCTTACGAATACACGCAGTGGGCAGTGATAGAAGGCCTGGATGGGGATGAGACGTGGCAAAGCTGCACGTGTTGTTGGTGCGCTGTGTGGTCTTTAGTGAGGAAAGAAAGATTGGAGAAGAAAGAAAGCAAGAACCATCACAAGCTGAGTGAGGAGGGTACGTCAAAGATAGAAGGCAGGAGTGGAAGGGGCAGACAGAATTAACATTAAATAACAATTATATGCATAAAAAAGTAATTGTATAGCGTATACATCTGTTAAAAAGTTGATGAAACACACACCTATAATAAATATTAAAAGAAAGTGTAACATATTTTTATCGTACAACATTACTTTAAAACAGCAATCTTAATTTATGATACACACCAGCATAATTCTTACAAGAGTGCAGAACAATACACAGAACATATCTTAAATAATAATAGTTAGCTATCAATGTCTACAATAACAAAATGTTCAAAAACCTTTTTAATATTATACTTTACATATACAAATAAAATCAGTTAACAAAGCATATGTAATCATTACAAATATATAATTTAAAATCATCATCATAGTGTTTATTTTGGTGGAAAACCGTCATAAAAGAAAGCAAATCTTACATTTCATACAACCATAAAACTCATACAAATTTAAAATGGAGTGGGAGGTTCACTTAATAAGTCAATACACAATAAAATACAGGACAAACATGCATCTGTAATAATTCATAGATGCCATATACATTATTGAAAGAACTACATAATGACATATACAGGTCTTCACAATCCTTATTTAATAATAATATTTTCTCAAATGTTGATAATGTTTGCATCTCTACTATCCAATCTTCCGTAGTGTTTTTTTTTCCTGGTTTTCCAAACTCTAAGCATTAACTTTACAGCAAATACCAAAGCCTTATCAATCCATTCATCATATTTATTTGCAATTGAGCATCTCCCACTATGTAACAATAAGATCATGTGTGCAGCTGACCTAGGAAAAGTTATACTTAGAACCATGTCTATTCTATCCAAAACCTCTTTGTAAAAAGTATGTACACATGAGCAACTCCCAAGTCAGCAATGTTCCTGTGTCCTTTCCATACCCCCAACACACATCATTAACCATCAGCTTAAGTTTGAACATTTATTCTGGAGTATAATAATGTCTCTCAACAATTTTTTGTTTTACTAATCTCAAACAACATCATCATTAACCATCAGCTTAAGTTTGAACATTTATTCTGGAGTATAATAAAGTCTCTCAACAATTTTTTGTTTTACTAATCTCAAACATGTATCAACTTTTGCCCTAGGGCCTACTCTGAGTAATTCCTCCCATTCTTTCTCAGTTATATCCAAATGTATGTCATTTGACCATACTTCTTTCAATTTCATCCAGGATCGTACATATTAATTTTCCATAGGCATAACATGCATGTAGGTAGATACCCCATGTTCCTTTCCATCAAATAATTTGCACATTTCTTGTCTCTGTTCTAATTCATTATCAAGCATATGAATTATCTGATTTCAGAAAGATTGCAACTCTATATGATGGTGTAATTCTCTTCTATTTAAACTAATTCGACATTGTAATTCATTAAAAGTATCCTTCTAAAATATCCCTCACTCTTAATATATCCTTGTTTATACAACTATGCCAGTGTAGACCTCTGTTTTGTAATTGATGTGTCTGATTATGCCAAATTAAAGCATCATAATTTGTCAACATAGGTTGATCATTCTCTTTAAATCATGTTACCAATGCTTTCTTAGCTTGCACTGTTGTCTGTAATCTCATATTTTTTTTCCTGATACCTTCTCCATTGTATAAGTTGCCTAACACATAAGGTTTACAATCATCCTTTTCCTGTTTTACCATATCAGACTTATGATAACTTCATTATTAAAATAATGTGATGCTTTTTTTAATAGAAAACCTCTATAGTATTTGAAAAAAGGTCTGGTATCCAAATCTCCCCTTCTGGACTTCATGTAATAAGATATATTTCGCGATATATGGTAATTTCCCAATTCCCCCATAAAAAAATTCTGAAAAACCTTTTTAATTTTCTGCAAAACCTTTTTTGAGATTTGAAGAGGAAGTGAGTGTATTATATATAACACTTTTGGCAATAGAACCATTTTTTTTAAACTTTATTCCAAACTTTTAAAAAACAAACACAACCCTTTTTATTGCATTTATCTTTTCCCATAAGTTCAAAGTTAGCCTTTCCCATTTCCTTATATTTTTAAAAGCTTCTCCATTATTTTATCTACATTTAATTGAACAATTTTTTAAAGATCTGTAATAATATGTATCCCTAAGTATTTTACTCCATTCGGGGACCATCTACAATTCCATGATGCCAACACATCTTTATCACATATAGGCAAAAGAGGAAATATTTCTGTTTTATCCCAATTCATTTTATGCCCTGACAACTACTCTACTTCTTCAAACATTGCTTTTAAAATCGGGCCACACTCTGAAGGATTTCAAAGAAGTAGTGTCATGTCTTCTGCATACGCAAATATCTTCAGTTCATTATCTCCTATTAGGATTCCATTTATTCTTCCACATGGTCTGATATAGGCTGCTAATGTCTCTAGGGCTAAGTTAAATAAGAAAGGTGATAACAGGCATCCTTGCCTTGTACCCTTTGTTAATGGGAATGAGTTTGATATTAAACTGTTAACTTTTATTTTTGCTGAAATATCCCAATCTAAAGAATGTATTGCCTTTATAAAAACTCTGCCAAACTCTGCCAAATCCCATTTGTTTATGTGTATTTTAAAAATGTCCAGTTGACTCCTTAAAACGCCTTTACTACATCAAAAAACGCTAACACTGAATAAGACACTTTATTATTATGTATTCCCAGCACATCCAGAACAGTTCTAATGCTATCTTAGACATATCTCCCAAATGTAAAACCTACTTGAGATTTATCAATCAAGCTTCCCATGTATCCATACAATCTATTAGCCCATATCTTGATAAATATCTTTAAATCTACATTTAACAATATTATCTTTTTCTTAAGAGCGAGATTTAATAAGGTAAAAATGCCACGGAAAATGAGCAAATAGAACATAATTTCATAACCTCAAGAGCTGAACTAATTGTTCTTTGATGCAAATCGGACCATGTTAGTTTGAGCCATTGGGACCTCTCAAGGGTATATTTGGGGCACCAGAAATGAAGTGTAATTCATCTTCAGTCATGTAAGCACAGAAAGGACATGGAGGAGATGAAGCCTTGTGTCATTTGGCTGTAAACTGGGAAAGCGGTAGAATGCCTAGGCAAAATTTAGTGAAAATACTTTTTGCCTTAGAAATTAATCAAAGGTCAAGATAAGGTTCCATGCCCAAGAATGTCTTCTTTTTGATGTCATTAGCTGCTAATTGTCCTTCAAAACAAATAGCCATAATCTTTTCCAGCCCCCATTTATTAAAATGGTTCTTAATATGACTTTTGTACATAGTGCTAAAATTAGTAGGATCATCCAACAAGTGTGCTAAACCAATGTTTACTAGCATAGATTTGATGTGCTTAAATCACAGCGGTGACTTACTGCCATATATATTACCGCGAAATGCGTTGTTTTCGTGCTTTTTCACTTTTGTCCATGACCTTTTTATTAAATAAAGGATATTTTATTGCCAAGAGGATTACTGTTTTTTTGCTCACTGTTTGAAGCAGATTTCTCTCTTCGAATTGCTTTCTGGAGTGCACTCCATACACTTACGGTATTAAGCTTTTTTCTCATATATCTGTATATATATATATATATATACATATATATATATATATATATATATATTAATATATATATATATATATATATATATATATATATATATATATATATATATATACAGATATATGAGAAAAAAGCTTAATATATAATATATATATATATATCTATATATTACAAGGCCACAGTAGTGGCCATGTAGTTATGGTTAAGTTGGTTTTCCATAGGAAGAGCACTTTTTGGGTGGCTTATAACTTCGCTCTCCCTGGACGAATCCTCACCAAACTTTGCAAAAAAAAGTATTTGGGTCACTCTGAATTGTTTTGCAAAGTTTGCTGAGGATTCGTCCAGGGGGGGAAAAGTTATAGGGGGTCCCAAAACTTTTTTTTTCCCATAGACTGAATGGGAAAAATGTTTTGCTCGCGTCTACAGCCCAAACCGCTGGACAGATTTTCACCAAATTTGGACCAGGAGCAGCGGCTTGGTCCCGAAAGCGTGCTTTTGCAAATTTGGTGAAAATCCGTCCAGTAGTTTTTTTTTAAATGACCAAAAAGTAGGTAAAAAAGAATTTGTGATATCTGTGTTCGGTCCGCGGACACACTTCCCTGTTCGCTCCGCGGACAGTGTCCTGATTGGCCAATCGGCTTGCGTGATGTTCGTGGACATGCAACGTGTTTGCTGATTGAACGGCGTGGAGCGTGAAGCGCGTCAGATTTTTGGTAGCGCCCGCCATCTTGGATTCGCTGTCGTCCGCGGACAGCGCGGTGAAACTTTGTTCAAAATTTGTATTTAGTAGAGTGTGTTGGTGTGTAGGAGTGTTTGGGGAGGGTGGGAGTGTATGAGATAGGATGAAAGTTGTGTTTTTTTATGTGTTAGACGTTCTTTTTGTGTTCGATTTGTCTGCGGACATCACGGGTGTTCTGAAATGTTCTAAATAAACTGAATGGGGGGTGTTCTGAGGACTCAATATGTGTCCGTTTTGTTCGCAAGCAAACTGAAACTGTTCTAAGAACACTCGCAGTGTCCTGAAATGTTTGCAAATAAACAAAATGGGGGTGTCCTGAGGACGCTGTCCGTATTGTTCGTTGTCAAGTTGAATATTTTCTAAGAACACTCGCGGTGTCCTGAAATGTTCGCAAATACACAAAATGGGGGTGTTCTGAAGACGTTGTCGAACACTCGCTGTGTCCTGAAATGTTTGCAAATATGAATGGGGGTTGTGGCTGACAAGTTGAATGTGTACTAAGAATACTCGCGGTGTCCTGAAATGTTCGCAAATAAACAAAATGGGGGTGTCCTGAGGACGCTGTCCGTATTGTTCTCTGTCAAGTTGAATGTGTTCTAAGAACACTCGCGGTGTCCGGGGAATGTTCGTAGGGGGTGTCCTGAGGACGCTGTCCGTATTGTTCTCTGTCAAGTTGAATGTGTTCTAAGAACTCTCGCGTTGTTCTGCAATGTTTGTAGGGGGTGCCCTGAAGATGCTGTTCGTATTGTTCTCTGTCAAGTTGAATGTGTTCTTAGAACACTCATGGTGTCCTGAAATGTTCGCAAATAAACGAAATGGGGGTGTTCTGAGGACACTGTCCGTATTGTTCGTTGTCAAGTTGAATGTGTTCAAAGAACACTCGCGGTGTCCTGAAATGTTCGCAAATACACAAAATGGGGGTGTTCTGAAGACGTTGTCGAACACTCGCTGTGTCCTGAAATGTTCGCAAATATGAATGGGGGTTGTGGCTGACAAGTTGAATGTGTACTAAGAACACTCGCGGTGTCCGGGGAATGTTCGTAGGGGGTGTCCTGAGGACGCTGTCCGTATTGTTCTCTGTCAAGTTGAATGTGTTCTAAGAACTCTCGCGTTGTTCTGAAATGTTTGTAGGGGTGTCCTGAAGATGCTGTTCGTATTGTTCTCTGTCAAGTTGAATATGTTCTTAGAACACTCATGGTCTCCTGAAATGTTTGCAAATAAACAAAATGGGGGTGTCCTAAGGACGCTGTCCGTATTGTTCGTTGTCAAGTTGAATATGTTCTAAGGACACTCGCGGTGTCCTGAAATGTTTGCAAATAAACAAAATGGGGGTGTTCTGAAGACGTTGTCGAACACTCGCTGTGTCCTGAAATGTTCGCAAATATGAATGGGGGTTGTGGCTGACAAGTTGAATGTGTACTAAGAACACTCGCGGTGTCCTGAAATGTTCGCAAGTAAACAAAATGGGGGTGTCCTGAGGACGCTGTCCGTATTGTTCTCTGTCAAGTTGAATGTGTTCTAAGAACACTCGCGGTGTCCTGAAATGTTTGCAAATAAACAAGATGGTGGTGTTCTGAAGACGCTTCTAAGAACACTCGGAGTGTCCAGGGAATGTTCGTAGGGGGTGTCCTGAGGACGCTGTCCGTATTGTTCTCTGTCAAGTTGAATGTGTTTTTAGAACTCTCGCGTTGTTCTGCAATGTTTGTAGGGGGTGTCCTGAAGATGCTGTTTGTATTGTTCTCTTTCAAGTTGTATGTGTTCTTAGAACACTCATGGTGTCCTGAAATGTTTGCAAATAAACGAAATGGAGGTGTTCTGAGGACACTGTCTGTATTGTTCATCGTCAAGTTGAAAGTGTTCTAAGATCTATCGCGTTGTTCTTAAATGTTCGCAGGGGGTGTCCTGAAAACTCTGTGCATATTGTTCGCTGGCAAGTTGAAAGTGTTCTAAGAACACTCATAATGTCTGCGGACATTAAAAGTTTCCCTAGACCGTAGTTGAAATGTTTGACTCTATGGATGTGGTATGCTGCGGTGGTTGTTGCCAGGGCATTTGGCCATGCACCCAAGACTCTATGCCCTGGCAACAATCACAGCAGCATATCACATTAATATTTGCTTATAACTTTGGGTGAAAAACAAATGTATAAGGAACAAAGGTATTAGATACTATTGATGTGATATGCTGCTATGGTTCTCCTTATTATTGTATACTTACTGTTTGGTCTAGTAACCAGAGTACATGTATTTCCTGTTAATTTCTGTGATAAAAGAAAATAGCATGTTAGTATTAGTATTTTGTAATGACTTATTACATTGTATAATCCATATACTTTTTTTTTTTTTTGGACCCTCATATTTAGTAGATTACAAATCAGAGTACTGTGCAATTTGCTCAGTTTCTGTATTTGTTGCTAAAATCATTGGGTCTGTGGGAGAAAAAAAAATCCATGTTGGATTAAAAAAAAACCTTTTTCTGTTATGCTACAGTTTATTTGTTTGTTTGTTTTCAGTGTTCACTTGTTGTTTCTGGCTAATGCTTTATACTTTGGCTTGTATTTTTTTGGAGCAGTAACATATTATTTATTTGTTTTGATATTATAAAATTTTGGAGCATTTAGATGCCAATTAGCGTATTCTAACTGTCTATTTTCTTGATATCTTTTAGTGGTATTGATTTATCTATTTGGATATTGTTACATTTTGGGACAGTTAGATACCAATTGGCGTATTCTAACTGTGTATTTTTTGGTCTAATTTAGTGGTATTCATTTATCTGATTAGTTGTTGTAGAATCTTTGAGCAGTTAGATAGCTTTTGGAGTATTCTAACAGTTTATATTTTTTTAACACAAGTTTACTTAGGGTTTAAATACAGTTTAGTTATCAAATTTTGGTTTTAAGAACATTAAATAAGCGTTTGTAAGATTTCCTGGTAATCTTTGCTTTAGAGTAATGGTACTATCATTACATTCAAACCATCCAGATTTCTTTTTTATATATGCAGTGTAGTGCCCTGAATTGGTTGTGGCTCCTGTGTGGTAGATTATACCTATTGTTGTGAAGGTTTTCTTACCAAGTGATATTTGACCATGTGTGAATCCAGTCAGCTTGCAGTTGTTTTTGGTACCATCTGCATTGTAACGTAGAAGCATTAGTATTATGTATTTACTATGTGTTTGTATTACTAACATGGAGCGATTATCTGAATTGCAGGTAGAGCATAATCTACCATGGTTTGCATTTTGTACAAGTCGCTGAAATGGAATGGATTCACAATTTGGCATTGATATTTATATGAAGCGTTCATTGGGGATTTCCTCTTGTGTCAAATTGTTGCAGAGAGTGCATGTATGTTTCCACATGTATGAAATCTGAAAGATTTCATTTATAGGTATGTTTTTGTTTTCCAGTACTTGTAGTAAGTACATTAAAAATTCTTGTAGATCTTCCTGTGAGTTTATAGTGAATTTCACCATTCCAGCACAGTAGTCCAATTGTTGTCTTATTCCATAAACACTATACGTGTTGTCAGTTTTGTTTGCTGCATTTCTGTGAAGTACTAACATTTGCAAACACAATGGGACTGTACTGTGTAAGTAAATGTTGTCAACAATTGGTGGTAATTGAAATAGAATATTCATTGCTACATTTTCGTAGCAACTTACACCAACTATATTTGAGAATTTAAATGGTCCAGGTAGTTCTGTATCTAACTGCTTTTTTTGGAGTTTGTCTTCTTTCTTTAAAGAAGTACCTGGTTTACTTTCCCTAATTGATTCTTTTTTGTTTGTGGTACTTGATGAAGTATTAGTTTCTTTTACTCTCTTTGGAGGATTTGCAGTGACATACTGTTGCATTTCTGTTTGATTTATTTTTCTTTTATAACGTTTTACTTTTTGTGGAACAGAATATGTGTTTAGGTGGGGGGTGTATAGTGAGCGAAGTCTATTGTATTCTAAAATGCAAGGAATATCAGTGTTTATTTTACTTGCATCAAAGTTGATTAGAAATAGACCGTCAAGTGTACGTAAGCGTGATAGTGCTACACAGCTCATGCCTTCTTTAAAGACTCTGTTACCAATATCTATCATTGCTTTGTCTAGGGTAAGACCTTGTGATTTATGAACCCTGACTGCGTATGCAAGAGTTAGAGAAAATTGTTCTCTGCGTGCATACATATCTTTGAAGAGAAGGAATCTAGCTGTTGAGCGTCCCATCCTTTTTACTTCTGAAAGTTTGTCAAAGAATATATTGACAAACTCAATTTTGTTGTTGCGTGGGTATGTTTGAAAGCCAACAACTGTACCCAGTGCTATATTAACTAGTCCTTGGTCCACGTCAAGGTTACGTTTAAGCATTACTCTGCAATTTAAGGATAATTTTAATATCTTTTCTAAGCCTGCTGTGTTTGAGATTGATTTTTCTAAACTATTTAGTCTTGTTGTGGCTTGGTCACACATGGGTAGTGTCATACCATGTACATCTAGTTTTTCTGTGGCGCTAATTTCCATGATTGGTTGCATTTCTTTACTTCGCATGATTTCATTGAATTTGAAACAGCTTGCAAGAGTTGGCATTAAGGCCATACAATTGACATTTTTGTGGGCTAATTGTTCCATAACATCTGTAGCACATGCATTATCGCCATAAAGTGCATTAATGTGCCGGCACCATAAAGTGCATTAATGTGCCGGGTTTTCAATATTGCTATATACCAACTCTGATACTTTTTAAAATGTTGGCATAAGTGAGATCTGCAGATTGCCGCATGTTTTCTGTTAATTCTCTGTATTGGAAATGTTGCCAAAGGTTGACATTTCCAATGCTGCCAACAGTTTTACGGCAGAGTTTGTGTCCTAATGTTTTAAAAATAGGCTCACCTTTTACTGGTGTTAATTGAAGCAGATCTCCAAAAACAATAATGTGTTTTCCTGCAAAGAGCTCTTCATAGTCTGTTTTGGGTACTTCTTGTAATCTGAGGTGAATCAAAGCTAACATCAGGTTGGAGACCATGCTCACTTCATCTATTAGTGGCATTTTCATTTGTTTCAATACTCTGCATAATTCCATTGCAGCTTCTGCAGAAAGTTTGAAATAGTCTAATTTGTTCTGGTGTTCTACTGGTAATAGTAGTAATCGGTGTAATGGAACACCACCTATGTTGTAGGCAGCTAAACATGTGGGGGCAGTGATAACAGCTGACAGTTTGTTGTTTGTCAATTGGTGAAGGCACTTACTAATGATTTTGATTAGGAATGTTTTGCCAGAGCCAGCTTCACCACTGACGTACAGTAGTATAGGTTTATAATTATGGCAGGAACATTCTTTATTTTCATGTTTTACACCATGTGCAATTTGTTGTGTTACTTCTTGAAAAATGCTACTTTGCTCATTGTTTAGTTTTGATTGTAGTATAGTTAAGTCTTCTTTATCTTCATACTGACACATGGGGGGTAATTCATAGAATTCAGCGCACAAGTGGCGCACGTGGCTGGCGCACAGTGTGCGCGTGCGAATCCATGCGCCAGCCGCGTGCGCTAAAATATATTTCCGCGCACAGCGTATTCATGGATTCCAGCCACCAAAACCAGCCTTGGCGCACAGTGGCGCAGCGACCCTGCAGCAGCGCCAGTTACGCCCCCAAGAACGCCCCTTGCGCAGGTAAAAGCCATCAAAATCCCCAATCCAGCGCAAAGGGCTGCGCTAACCCTGTACCAGCACGGCAAGCGGGCTGCGTGTATCACTGGGGTGCGCGGGAAGTTTCTGACGTGATTTCAGCTGGGTACCTGTTTTACTGGGGTGCGCGGGAAGTTTCACACGCGATTGGCCCCGTGCGTGCGGGGTACGTGTATTACTGGGGTGCGCGGGAAGTTTCACACACGAATTCAGCAGGGTACGTGTATTTCAGGGGTGCGCGGGAAGTTTCCCACGCGATTTCAGCAGGGTACGTGTATTTCAGGGGTGCGCGGGAAGTTCCACACGCGATTTCAGCAGGGTACGTGTATTTCAGGGTTTCTGGGGAGTACTACACGTGAATTGGCCGTGTGGGTCCTCCCAGGTGTTCGCTCTACAACCTCCATGGCCCCTGCAGGCAGCCCACACCACGGGGGACTACCCTGTACCCCTGCTCATGTCCCGCAGGCAGCCCATCCACCATGGGCATGCCCCCCAGCCAAGCCACATGTCACCTTGCACTACTGATCAACAATGCATGTCTCCCAGCACCCCCATCCCCCAGCAGTGCAGGGCACCCTCCACCAGGCCCCCACCAGTCAGGGGCACCCTCCACCAGGCCCCCATTCCTGTCTCCCTGCACCCCCACCCCCCACCAGTCAGGGGCACCCTCCACCAGGCCCCCACACATGTCTCCCAGCACCCCAACCCCCAGCATTGTGAGGCACCTGCCAGCAGGCCCCCACTCATGTCCCACTCATGTTCCCCTGCACCCCCACCCCCCAGCCCTGTGGGGCACCTGCCAGCAGGCCCCCACTCATGTCCCACTCATGTTCCCCTGCACCCCCACCCCCCAGCACTGTGGGGCACCTGCCAGCAGGCCCCCACTCATGTCCCACTCATGTCCCCCTGCACCCCCACGCCCCAGCACTGTGGGGCACCTGCCAGCAGGCCCCCACTCATGTCCCTCTCATGTTCCCCTGCACCCCCACCCCCCACCACTGTGGGGCACCTGCCACCAGGCCCCCACTCATGTCCCACTCATGTCCCCCTGCACCCCCACCCCCCAGCATTGTGAGGCACCTGCCAGCAGGCCCCCACTCATATCCCGCTCATGTTCCCCTGTACCCCCACCCCCCAGCACTGTGGGGCACCTGCCAGCAGGCCCCCACTCATGTCCCACTCATGTTCCCCTGCACCCCCACCCCCCAGCACTGTGGGGCACCTGCCAGCAGGCCCCCACTCATGTCCCACTCTTGTCCCTCTGCACCCCCACCCCCCAGCATTGCGAGGCACCTGCCAGCAGGCCCCCACTCATGTCCCACTCATGTTCTCCTGCACCCCCAGCACTGTGGGGCACCTGCCAGCAGGCCCCCACTCATGTCCCACTCATGTTCCCATGCACCCCCACACCCCAGCACTGTGGGGCACCTGCCAGCAGGCCCCCACTCATGTCCCACTCATGTTCCCCTGCACCCCCACCCCCCAGCACTGTGGGGCACCTGCCAGCAGGCCCCCACTCATGTTCCCCAGCCAACATGTCATCACAATCTAGATCCCTGGTCCCTATGGTCAGCCTCCAAATGCAAAACACCCACCCGAGTATTGCATCCACCCACTTAGAAATGGCAATAACATGATAGAACACCAATTGCAAGTTTGGAAACGAACACATGTCCCTCACATATACCCAATCTGTGTCAGTGAATCTCAAAACCCATATCATCATATGCATGAAACCAATGAGATGATACTACACATTGAAGTTTGATCAAAAAATATGTATTAAAGGAAACATGAATTGAATCAAAAATAAACAAACAGAAATGGGAATGTAAAAAAATAAAAAGAAGCATGTCCGTGAAAAAATGCAAAACCAAAAATCATAATCCAAAGGAATGGTGTCCAAAGTCACAGTCCACAAAAGAAAATCCAATGGGAAATTATAATTGAAAGCCATTGCTCAATGGGTAAATTGTAAAATGAAAAGAAAATCCAACAGTGAACTATGTACAGATGAACAAGCCAGGGTCCATGATCCCAACAAAAGAAATTAAACCTATCTAACAACACTACCTAATAAAAAAAAACTATATACAAAAATGTGGCCCATTGTCCAAAAGGTCCAAAAAAAATGCAAAAACAAAGGAAACATAACACTAACTACATAACTATTCACAAGGGCAGCGGGCTAGTCCAACGGCTCACTGGATGTTGTCATGGGCCAGGGCATCATCGAACTCCTGTTCAATGGCTTGGAGGCGGGCATGTTCCCTGGCCCCGAGGTCTCGCAGGGATAAAGCAGTGTCCAGCTCCAACTCCGTGCGAAGACCCTCGAGGCACTCAGCCCGCCTCAGCGCCCTCCGCATGGAGTTCTCCGCCCTGACCATTGTGAGCCGTTCCTCCTCTGCCCGCTGCCGCTCCGCACCTATCTGCTGGCCCAACCGCTCCCACACGGAAGCCACTCCCATTCCAGGGTTCTCCTGCCCTCCGGCCGATGCCTGCACCCCTGATGTTGATGGCCCCGAGCCATGATGCCTCCCACGTCGAGCCTGCCGCTGCCTCCGACGCAACTGCCTGTGCCAGCACGACGGCATCCAGGCTGATGGAATCCACTGACGCCGTCGTGCACGTGCCCTGCCCGATGATGCCGTCACATCCTCCATCTGCTGGGGTCCAGTTGCTGGTGTGTCCACCCCTGCTGGACCTCCAAATCCCGACTGTGGCAGGGATGGGATCCCCACGGAGCTGGCTGCATTGGTCGGGGCAGGTCCACAGGGGGCCCTGGTGGCATCTGGGCCGGAAGACGGCATGGAGAACGACTGGTGCATAGTCTCCACAGAGGAGGAGAGGGTCACCAGATTGGCCGACACATGTAGGAAACCCCCGACCATTCACAACTGGGCCACGTCGGCACGGTGCTCTCCGTGATGATGTGCATGCTCCTCCCTGGAAGCACGCACCTCATCATGAATTGCACCTGTGCGCAACGCGACACCAAGCAGGCCCTTCTCCATATGGCCAGGGGTCCCCTCGTCCGCAGGTGGAGGGAAGTCAGATGACATGGACATCCCCCCTACCTGCGGACGGGCCTGGGATGGGGCATCCCTGCTGGTGCATGGTGGTGCAGTCACAGTGTCAGGGACAGTGACATGCACAGGCCCCTCCACGGCGACCTGTGCTGCCTCCTGCCCCTGCACCTGGACTGCAACACTTGCACCAGCAGGGATGCCCCCACCAGGCCCTATGTGCGCCTCAGTAGCGCCCTCCTCCTCCTCTGTGGAAACCACCAACCTGGATGGCTCCACCCCGTCTTCCGCCGTTGCAAGCCCCTGTGGGGACTCACCCACCCCTTCCGCTGCAGCCGTGGGGGCATCCCCGCCGCTTTGCTCCACAGCGCCGTCTCCGCCCTCTTCTTCACGTGGCGCTGTGTAGAGGGAGACATAGAACACAAGCATCAGGGTACTGTACAATGGTTCCCTAGACAGGAAGCAATAGCAGATGAGTGGCACTGTCAAAGATCACTTCCATCATGTCCATCCACAACACATGGGTCAGTGCAGGTAAAACACATGCGGTAACAGGCATGGCGCATGCTATGGACATTAGCATACATGTCCAAGGGATTCTTGAAACATACAATGTTGTTTTGGAACTCACATGCATCATGGGCCATGCCTATCACATGCACACACTTCACCCTAGTTTCATCCATTTGGCCTCGTACACCAAAGACACAGTGGGTACAAGGATGACTAGGCTGCATCAGTGAACCTGAACATTGCAACAGGCATGTGTCATGCATCCCAGGCATTCACAAGTCACAGACACGCAGGTCAGACACACAGAAATGGGCAGCATACATGTACATGGCATCAACACCCATCCCGCACCCCCACCCATGTCCAGGAACAGAGACTGGCATGCTTTCATGTGGCCATTCCGCATAGGGCAACCCATGCTGCATTTGAACACATGCACCAACCGTGTGGTTCACACATTACTGGTCTCACATGCATGACGTCCCTGCACACACACATGCATACATGGCCTATCTCACACATTAAAGCAAGTATCAGACAACCAGCACACTGCGACATGTCTCACACAGCAATGCTTGGCCACTTACCGCTCAACTCCAGACAGGTCTGCCTCTCAAGGATCTGGGCATGGAGCGCTGGGCCTACGCGTTCCAGGACCCTCATCTGGATGGCACTGATGCGGCCCCGGCCCCCCTCCTCAAGGCGCCGGGCCTTCAAGAGGGTCCTGGACCTGCAGTCATCCCAGCGCTTCTTGACATGTTGGTAGTCGCGGACTGCCACCCCCTCCGCGTTGATGGCAGTCACGATGTCCGTCCAGATCCGAGTCCGTCCTTCCTTGTTGGCGTGCTTACTTCCGAAGAGGGCATCATACTGCCCCAGGACTTGCTCCACCAGGACACCAACTTCGGTGGCAGTGAAGCTGGTGCCCCTCTGCCTCTCTGGCCGGGGGTTGCCAGTGGTGCCAGATGTTGCAGTGCCCGACATGGCAACCCCAGAGGCAGGAGTGGGTGGGCAACTGGGTCCTGGGGCTGGGCTGTGGAGCGATGGTATCCCAGTCGGGAGTATTCTGTTCCAGCAGGGGTGGACACAGCAACTGGACCCCTGCAGATGGCTGATGTGCAGGCACCAAATGGCAGGGCACGGTGGCAGCAGGCAGGCAGGCAGGCAGGCAGGCAGCAGCAGATGGCTCGTGGGAGGCTGCTCGGGGCTCTGGGGGGGAAGTACTTCGGCCTTTTGGGCAGGAGCGTGGTCTTCCGTTTGCTTACACATGGCCAGCTTGATACGGAGTGATTTGGCACGTGAAAATCTTGCACGTCTGCATGTAAATCGAGGAAAGGCCCTTAGCGCGTAAGCGCGTCAGCACGCATACGCGATTTCATTGGACCAAAGGCCCTTAGCGCATAAGCGCGTCAGCACGCATACGCGATTTCATTGGACCAAAGGCCCTTAGTGCGTAAGCGTGTCTGTGACGTTTCGCGCACTGGCGTTTCCCTGGCAGGGCTTGTAGATCCCACGTGCCTTTACATTGCTCTGTACGTGCTTTTTGCGGGGTGCGGTGCGTGTGTTTTCCAGCCATTGGGGTTCACACACTATTACTTCACAGCGGATGTTGGCTACGCGTTCTTCTACACGCAAGGCAGACGGTGAGTGGTAGCCCGCTCCCCCAGGCCCGATAGCGTGAAAAACTTCACGCGAACCCCTGTAATACACGTAGCCCGCTCCCCCAGGCCCGATCGTGTGAAAAACTTCACGCAAACCCATGTAATACACATAGCCCGCTCCCCCAGGCCCGATCGCATGGAAAACTTCATGCGAACCCCTGTAATACACATAGCCTGCTCCCCTAGGCCCGATCGCGTGGAAAACTTCACGCAAACCCCTGTAATACAGGTAGCCCGCTCCCCCAGGCCCGATCACGTCAAAAACTTCACGCGAACCCCTGTAAAACACGTAGCCCACTCCCCCAGGCCCGATCGGGTGGAAAACTTCACGCGAACCCCAGGCACAATAGCAGTATGGGACATTCATCATTGCTCTATATTGGCGCTTTTCTGATGCGCAGGGACGCTACCGCCTGCCTTCGTGTGGCGGATGTGTTTAGGCCTGTGCGTGTCTTTGGCCGTGCGTGGCTTTGCCCTATTCGATTCCATGAATATGTGTGGTTCGCGTGCGTGTGGGCGTTCCGTCTGCTTCCCAGCAGTACATCCCAGTTACGCCCTTATTTTTGCACGTTGTTCCCCATTCTGCGCGTTACGCCCGGTGTTCCGCCCCCTTTTTGGTGTGTGCGCCAAGGTTGTGCGCTTTCACTGTGCACGTCGCGCACGCCGTTCGGGATGTTTCAGTGACGTGTGCGCCATGCACGGGTTTGGCGCACATCCCGAGGAAAACACGCGCAGGGCCTGAATCGTCACCATGGTGTTTTCTACTTCTTTCATAGCTAATTCTGCCTTATTTATTATTAGTGGTTCTCCCAGTGGTTCTTGGCTTCCTGTTACAGAAGGTTGACTACTGTCAGGAGTGTCCTTATCTAGTTGGGCTTGGAGTTCTTCTTCGTGTTGCTGTTCATTGTGCAACATTGTTTTGTCCTGTGTAAAGTTTACATCAGTTATAGTGCTTTCATTTGCTTTGAAAGCATCCTCATATGAGTCATAGTTATCTAGTAATTGTTCTTCTTTTCTCCATGGTTTGAATGGTTGTAGCAGGGACACGTAATATACTTCTTTATGTTGAGGAGTCTTTAATGACAATTTGATATGATTAATTACATTTGCTTTTGTGAGTTTAACTAAGCTGCCCTCACAGTTTGTCACTCTATATTTGCCTTTTTTTCATCAGGTTTCATATTATTTTTGTATGTGTAGTTTTGGGCTATGTGGTATAGACACATGTTTTCCAAAGTATTACTTCTGTTTGGGTAGTATGTGTCCAATAAATATTTTTTTAAAATGTCTTGGCTGTTGGGATCATGTTTGGCTATTGTTTCTATATCTTCATATGATTGTAGAGCTCTTTTTCTAGATTTAGCTGGACCAAGACTTAGCCATACTATATTTTCAGATTTACCATACAATGCAGTACCAGTTAAACGATCAGCTGCTTCATATGATCCACATTCTCTATGGGTGAGCATTTTTATGCCCAAGTTGTATAATTTATGACACACTGTTTGATCTGATGACAGGTCATTCCAGAGGTCTTGGAGCTCTGTCTTTTCTGCTTTAGTTAAGTATGCTGTGGCATATCGTGCAACTGCAGTAGAAATGTCTGCAATGTACTGCACATCTATGTTTGCATTCCATAAGTGGGCAATGATTGCATTCTAATCATTGATATATTTTTCTTCTTATTTTCTTTTTATGTAATATATAGTTTTAGGTGACTTACCTTTAACACTATGTCTAACTGGAAACATCAGGTTGTTCACTTGACCTGTATTTGTAACTGGTCTAGGGAAACCAAATCGGCATTTGGTGTAGTATTTCCCTTTGTTTTTGTATTTGCAACAACAATATTTTCCACATTTGTGTCTTTGAAATTGTAAAATTTGTGCATGAAGATCACTATTTGTGGCTTCGTATGGAATTTCACAAGTGACATATTTTTCAATAAACTGTAAAACAGTGGCATCACATTCTTGACCAAATTTAGGAGCATCTTTAATCCATAAAAGCATGTGAATATGTGGTGCTCCTCTGGCTTGGTATTCTTTTCTCCAAAAGAAGTGTTGCACTTCTCCAAGGGGAGGAACAGTTTTATTACAAATAAAATGTAGCATAGCAATGAAGCGATGGTGAAAATATCTTGAAACATTAACAGGATCTAAAGAACAAAGTTCTCCAGATGTTAGTATATCTATGTTTGTTTTGTTTTTATTTGATATGCGTAGGAAATCATGTAAATCTTCCCATGCATATTCTGCACAACTTAATGTAACAAACCAAGTGGATGGGTCAAGGTTTCTGATCATACAACGTACATCTTCATGACGTCGAAACCAGTACTCTTTAGTACCACGCATATTTGCTAATAGATTTGTAATATTTGATTGTAAAACCTCATCCTTTTGTTGCACTTTTTCTAATAATTGTGTAGCTGTCATATTTTGAAAGTGTGATCCTGATTTTAATATGTGTGCAACTCCGTAACATAAAGTTGCTAGTTCACTTTCAAAGAGTAGGTGGAATATGTATTCCACATTTCATTTTGTCTAAATCTGGGATCTTCAGAATACATCCGTAATGAGCGGTATTCTGAAGCTGATATTTGAATAGGTCTATCATCATACCGTCCTCCTTTGCCAGTAGGAAAGAGTAGAGGAAAAGCACATGCTTCTATACTTTTTTCCCATATGCTGATTGGCAATCCTTTTGTTTGACGCATTTGGTAAGTTTCCAGTACATCTTCTACGGTGTCATTAGAGTGCAAAGGATGAATTGTATAATGGTCTAAAGTATTTGATATTGTAGCAGGATCTAGTAGCTCAAATTGACCAGCTTCTTGTGTTTCTTGAATTATTTCAGTTGTATCTTTCAAGTTTTCTTCAATATTAATTTCTTTGTAATATTCATTATTCTCTTTAAGATATTGGAAGGCTTGTCTAACTTTATATAAATCTACCAGCTGTTGCCATATTTTTTTGTCTTTTGTAGGTACTCCATTTACTAAGAATTAAAGATTGCTGCATTGAACGTTGCACTCCTAGACTATGCACATTTTCTTTTAGATCTAATGGTAAATAAACTACTTTTCCACGAATGCCTTTTACCAATTCAGAGGGAGGTAATTTTGCTGTTTTTGGTTGAAGGCGTATTATTGCTTGAAATGGGTGTACTGTTTGAATTATGATGCTCTCATATAAATTAAGTTGTTGTAGGGGTTTTGGTACTGGGTATAATTCCAAATTATTTGTGATAGCATGTGAAGGAGTTTGGTTGTTGTCAAGTTTTGTAGTGCAGTAACTGCAAAGTATTAAGGGCTCAGTTATTTCGTATTTGTTTTCTGCTACAAGGTAGAGAGCTAATTCAAACCATTTAGAATCTTCATTGTCTTCTATTTTGTATGATAGGTCTACAGTTTTTGTGTTACTTTTATAAAAAGTTCTTCGGCAACATACACATACATGGTTTGGTACTTCAGCTGATGTGCTTTTAAATTTTAGTATTTCTTTTTTGTATGTGTTTAGCAAAAGGTTGCCATGTGTAGAATTGTTGCTTAATTGGTTTAAAGCTATTTCATTCTGTAAATGGCTTTCACTTCCAAAATATTTTTTCTGGATATAGTGAATTTCTTCAAGTAGGTCTTTTGCTGTACCATGTAGAAGGATGTTATTTAACTGTGCTAGTGCTAAAGCAGGACTTTTAGCATAGTACAGTTTATAGACTAGATTTCTTATAGTTGAATGATGTGTTGATATCCTTTTGATATCATGGAAAGTGGTTTTACAAGTAGGTCCTGTAATGCAGGCCAATGAATGTCCTTGTAGTCCTGTGTACTTGCGCACTGGACAGGTATCCACATTTTGCAGTAATTTAATTTTGATTTTGTCTTTGCTTTTTACATATTTATTGAGGAATTGGCGTAAAGATTTGAAACATTGTTTGGGAATGTTACACATTGACGTGCATGGCCATTTGTACACTAGACGTTCTGATTCAGTTGAATGGAGGGGTAATTCTAAGTTTTCAGGACATGTTTTTGTAAGGAGTACTTCTCGTTCCATTATGGTATTATTCACTTTTTCATAACCTCGACCACTGCTATGTTTGGCAATTGTATTTGTTTGCTTTTGTTTGTACGCTTCTTCATTAAAACATGTTTCTGTGCTCGTAGTGTGATTCCATTCGCATCCGCAGATACTTAAGAAGTTCTTTCTGTTGACATTTCGCTTATTGAGAAGTCTTTTTTGTAATTTAGTTATTTGTTTTGTTAGTGGTTTCATTTTGTTTAACAGTAAAATAAATAACTTTCTTTTGAGAAGAATTGCACTGTCCATCATTGCTTCTAAGATTAATTTCCTATGATAGTTTTTAAGCATTGAACCTGATTTCTCTCCTGTTTTTATAAGATTTTGAAGGACTTTGTGACGGTACATTTTGGCTAAAATACTTTTCTTGGTATGCTTACTTTGCACTATATTAAAATTTGAAGAAGTAATATCTGTAGTGATAGCTGATTTTCTGTTAATTGTTTTTTGGTTTGTTTTACATTTTAATAGAGGAGGCAAAGTTTTTGTACTTGAAACTTCTTGTGTTTCACTAAATGACTGTATTAGCTGTTTTGTTTCAACTTTTTTTTTACAAATTCTGCTAGAGATGGATGCTTATGTTGGACACTTTTATTTTCATTTGCTCTACTTTTGCTTGCTTTCTACGGACTTGACTTTTGGTAGGCATTCTTTAGGGACTGCTGAAAAAAATAAAGAAGATATGGGTTGGGGTGTTCTGGAATGTATGTGTGCTGTGTGCATGAGTGTTTGAGTAAGATGATAAAGATGTATGTAATGGTGTGTGATTGTGCATTGGGAACTACAACTAGTAGTGGTAGGTATTCTTGAATTTATGTGTTACTAAACTGGGGTTCAGATGACAAAAAAAAGTAAGCTCGTGGTGTGGAAAAGTACAAATAGTAAATCTAATGTATACAATTAAAACAGTTGTTTGTTCTATAATATGAAAATTGTAGCGGTTCAGTTGGGTAATTTGTGTGTCCAAAAATAGGAATTTGTGGGCCATTCTGTCTGTAAATCGCTGTTTAAAACATGGAGATTTCTGGACAAAATGGTACACAATCTCTATTTTTAGGCACAGAAATAGCTTGTATTAACATTATAGTATGTTTGAGTAATAATACAAATATTATGGTGATATTGTACTTACTTTTTTTCTTAAATTAACAGGTAACTTCTTAGTTCTTCTTTGTTCTTCGAATTCGGCTGCTTCTTTTCAGGAGACTGGTCTTCACTGCAATTGTAAAAGCTTCAAATTAGTAACTTTGTTTGTATATAGCGCTGTTTTTAATTTAGATATTGATTTTTTTAATTGAAATCCTCAGTGCCTTCTTTAAAACCATTAAACTAATGTATTTACATAAGATACATTGCATCAGTTCAGTACATATGATATGTTCTTAATGAACAAATTGTATTGAATGACTAACTGTAGCAAAAAAAATATTTTTACTATGTCTTGTGAAATTTATAATATACCAGTGAATACCACTATTTCTGTAACTAAGCTGTTCTAGGTAATAGCGCCTCAATGTCATGTCTAAATTAAAGTAATTAAGTAAATAAATAAATAAAAACAAAAAAATATGAAATTGTATAAGTATTTTTTTAAAGATTTAAACATAGATTGTGCTTGCATGCAATTTTGTTTGAATATATGTAGTCTATATATTTCATTTAAAAAATGTTAGTTTAACATGATTTGAGTGTGTGTGTATAAAGAAAGTAAATAGTATAAAGGTTTATAAGTGATTGTTGATTTTAGGAAATTGAAAAAAATACAGTAAATTCATTTTACAGATTATACAAGCTAAAAGTCTGTTTGAAAATGTGTTCATCTACTGTACAGAAAATATGCATACCTGAAGTTTGTGTTCATGCATATGGATATGCATGGAGCTGCAAGTAGAAATCTTGGAGACTTGTACAGTATTTCTGGTAGATGGTGCTTGCCAATGATATGACACTTGTACTCAGAGAGATTCACAGTACATTTGCAGTGCTGATCTATGATGATGCAGTTAGATGTAGAGGTCTTGAATGTGATTGATGCATGGTCATGTGATTTCTTAGCTACATCCAATGAGGGAATGGCAGAGAGAGTGAAGTGGAAATGGTAGAAGGGCTGTTCATGTTACGATATGTCCGCGGACATGGCGGTAGTTTGCGGACATCGGGAGTTACATCCGGGGATTTTTGGGTTCAGAAGTCATGCAAATGAGAATGAGTACTAAAAGGGATTGGTCAGGAAAGTTTAGTGGGTGTGTTGTGCCAGAGTAGAGTTTCTCATATACTGTTTTTGCTGAGAGAACAACAGATAGCTATGTCTGTGTATTTTAGGAAAAAGATTGTATGGAGTTTGGGAGATTCATGGATATATTGGTTGAAGGTGCATGCAGAAAGCTGTGGAGTAGCTGTAGATCTTGGATTCCCACATGTGGAAGTACACTGGCATGGAGTACGTGGAATGAGTGGTTGGACTTGCTACCTCTCTGTGCTACTTTGGAGACAGAGCAACATCCAGACACAATTGTAATTCATTGTGGAGGGAACAGTTTAGGACATGTGACTGGAATTGTTTTGCAATTTGCTATGAAAGAAGGACTTGGGAAGGTTATGGGCATGTTTCCTAATTCTCAAGTGATATTTTCACGGATTGCGCAGAGACAAATGTGGCTTCGTTCTTCTTCATTTGGTCTGCAAATGGAAAAAGCAAGGCGCAATGTTAATAAAGCTGTTTGTGCCTTTCTAAAAGATTTTGGCATGTCTTCTTTTCACAATGAAAATATTCTGTTTCGTAGTACAAACATTTTTCGCAAAGATGGAGTCCATCTTACTTATGGTGGCAATCAGATTTTTCTGAGAAATGTACAAAATGCATTGCGACCTTTTTTGGAATTACAACATCCATTTTGAAGTAGGTGTTAAGCATTTATAATTTTTGACTTACAAACACCTCACAAAGGCTCTTTTCAGAGCCACCATTTCCTCCCAGAGAAAATTGCAATGTTTGTGATGGGGTAGCAACCCAATTTTTTCAAATGTTCGCTAACTGTCCGCGGACTTCTAAAAAATACAAAGGGTCCTGCTTCATTTATTTTCACTTCTATTTTTTAACTGTGAAAGGCGGCTCTGAAAAGAGCCTTAATTTTTTTTTGATTTTTGATATTTTGTATTTTTTTGGTTTTTTATACACGACACACTAGGAGAGGAGGGGAAAAGAAGGTAAAGGGGGGGACACCAACCACAGATATAAGAAAGGGCGAGATGAGAGAGGAAGATGTAGAGTGGGTTTTATTTGGGTAGTGAGCAGATCTTCTCGTGCTCTGAGACGATAGTCTCAGAAGCACTACGAAGTCGCTCCCCCCTGCAGAGTACTGTGTCACAGAACATACATACAACTGTCACCCTCGAAAGGTAAGGGTCATCAGCATTCTGTATGGCCTGTGAGGCAGCTTGAGGAAGACGCTGTCCCACAGAGGTGGTCCTTGTGGTGACAGGATCAGAAACAGAGGATGAAGTAGAGGAAATCAACCTGCTACGTTCTTCGCAAGGTACAACCCTGCGAATAGCCTCAGAGTGAAATGACCTCAGGTGTCGCTTCATAGTAGTGGTCCCAAAGCTGTACTTACCGTGCTTCCCGTGACTGAGTATCATTTTGCACTCATTGCAGGTAACACGGTTCGTACGAGCCTTAGGAACATTCCCATGAATGGTAAATAACCGCCACACCCAAGACTCACGCCTAGTGCGGGTAGTAGGGTTTTCCTCTACCTCATTCTCATCATCCTCTTCTTCCTCCTCCGCATCCTCACTCCTGTTCCCCTCTTCAGGCCCTTGGGGAGGTGGTGGTGGTGGAGGGGGTGGGGGTAGTGCTGAAGCAGGTGCAGCACCAGGTGGCAGTTCAGCAGCCAGGGATGCCATCTCGATGATGGTGTAATCTGCAGGTGGCAGCAAAAATCGCTGTGTTTCGAACACAATGAGAATAAGCTCTAGGGCGTGGTCTTTTATAGGAGTGCTTGTGCGCGGTCCACGGACATGCGCACTGTCCGCAGACAGATCGAACACAAAAAAAGTTTGAAAAGTTTCAAAAGGTATGTAGAAACTCAGGATTACTATGTGGTACTTGTGCCATGGTGAGATTTTATTGAAAAATATAATGTATTAATTGAAAATGTACTTTTAATTTGTTCGGGGACCCGAACAGTGTCCGCATTCAGAACACGCGATCAGCGTGGGCGCGGTCATATGATCCGTTCACGAACAAGTCCGCGAAGGAAGCACATGTCCGCAGGACACCAAATGCACGGACATTGGCTAGCGCATGCGCGTTGATGTTCTACGGACACTGTTCGGGTCCTGAACTAATTAAAATTGCGTTGCACGTGAAACGAACATTTCAGGACACTGCGTGTGTTTTTAGAACAGTTTAAACTTGCTAGCGAACAGTAAGGACAGATATAGTGTTCTTCAGGACACGCTCAATTTCGTTTATGTACGAACATTTCAGGACACCAATTGTGTTCTTAGAACATTTTCAACTTGCTAGCGAACAGTACGGACAGGTATAGTGTTCTTTAAGACACCTCCATTTTCGTTTAATTACGAACAATTCAGGACACCGCATGTGTTATTAGAACAGTTTGAACTTGCTAGCGAACACTACGAACAGGTATAGTGTTCTTCAGGACACCTCCATTTTCGTTTACGTACGAACATTTCAGGACACCAATTGTGTTCTTAGAAGAGTTTAAACTTGATAGCGAACACTACGGACAGATATAGTGTTCTTTAGGACACTTTAATTTTTTTTTTTACGAACATTTCAGGACACCGCGTGTGTTCTTAGAATAGTTTCATCTTGCTAGCGAACAGTACGAACAGGTATAGTGTTCTTCAGGACACCTCCATTATTGTTTATTTACGAACATTTCAGAACACCTTCACTGTCCGCGGACACCTACATTGTTTTTTTAAAAAAAATAAAAAAACTGTTTACAACACAATATAAAAATTAAACTTTATTTAGCATATATTAATAATTTATGACAGAGAAGGTGAGGCAGAAACAGAAACAAAAGCAGGAGAATTAGGGGTTTCAACATGATTGTTATTAGGTGAAGAAGGGATGGAAGTCTCATCAAAAGAATGGATGGAAGTCTCATCAAAACGTTTTGGGTTATGGAGAGGGTTTGGGGATAATTCACTGGGATATGGTGAGGAGGGACAAGTACATGTGGGGCAATGGTACGATGTTTTTGGTTTAAAATGATCTTCCACAAAAGATTTCAAATTAATAAAATTAGTCAACAATAAATCCATTTTTTCTTCTATACTGTGAAAAGTGTTATCCATAACAGGTTTTTCTGAAGTATTTTCTATTTTGGTATGCTCTGTACACAAAATATATATATATATATATGTTAAATGTATACAAAATAATAATAATTAAATGGTTTATATTATAAAGTGTTTACCATTAGTTTCACTATCTTGTAACATTTCTTCATGTGGGAAATGCTCCTCTAGCCATTCCAGAGTACTAGATATTTCTGTGAGAGAAAAAAAAAAGATAATATATTTTTTTATCTAATACAGAAAGTTTATAAATATATGAATAAAATTAAGTACACTTACTATTTCAGGTAATATATGTCCTATATACTCAGTGGGTCTGCTCTTGTTCTCAGTTCTGTCGTGTTTGTGAGGCAATTATGTTGGAAGCCAATTTATTTTCTTGTGGTATATTCCATTTTAGAACATAGTGCATTTAAATGAATGGTTATTGTGTTGTATATATGGGTTACATTTCTTATGTATTAGTACATATACTGTGTTTGTGTGCTTCTTTTTGAATTTGTTAAATATTCCTATGTTATGATATAACAATCAAACATACCCCCCCAGGCATTTTTTGGGTAGTGGTACTGTTCTTCAAACATGTCCGCGAACATTAAATGAGTTTACGGACATCATGTACAGTAGAAGAGACCATGTGGCCTAGATATGTCAGCAAAAGAAAAAAGAGTGAGCCAAACATGTGATGTCATCAGTGATGTCATCAATGAAATTTGTGATGTCATCTTTGATGTCGTGGGTGTTAGTCTTAGCAGTGCACGGTGGTGGCGCGAGTTATGGTTGCTTAGCTTACCATAACTGGCGAATTTCAAGGGTTTTTCGGTTTTACTTGGAACCATATCGTCCCTTTAACAAAGTTTTTTCACTGAATATACGTACCCTACTCGCGCCAGGCAAACCGAGTGGAAAACTCCCCACGCACCCCTCGGAATACGTGTACCCGGCTCGCGGCAGGCCAATCGCATGGAAAACTCCCTGCCAACCCTCAGAATACGTGTATCCCACTTGCGGCAGGTCAATCGTGTGGAAAACTCCACCCGGACCCCTCGGAATACATGTACCCCACTCGCAGCAGGCCAATTGCGTGTAAAACTCCACACGCACCCCTTGGAATATGCATACCTCGCTCGCGCCAGGCCATTCGCGTGTAAAACTCCCTGTGCAACCCTCAAAATACGCGTACCCCGCTCGCTTCAGGCCAATCGCATGGAAAAATTCCCCCCTGTGGTGTGTGCTAGCTGTGGGGCATGTGCAGGGGTGATGGGCTGCCTGCGGGTCATGGCCAGTGGTGATTGACTGCCTGTGGGGCATGGCCAGGGGTGATGGGCTGCCTGCGGGTCATGGCCAGGTGTGATGGGCTGCCTGCGGGTCATGGTCAGGAGTGATGGGCTGCCTGTAGGTCATGGCCAGGGGTGTTGGGCTGCCTGAGGGGCATGCCCAGGGTTGATGGGCTGCCTGCGGGTCATGGCCAGGGGTGATGGGCTGCCTGCGTGTCATGGCCAGGGGTGATGGGCTGCCTGCGGCTCATGGCCAGGGGTGTTGGGCTGCCTGCGGGGCATGCCCAGGGGTGATGGGCTGCCTGCGGGTCATGGCCAGGGGTGATGGGCTGCCTGCGGGGCATGTTCTTCCGAAGAGGACATCGTAATGCACCAGGACTTGCTCCACCAGGATTCCAACCTCTCCTGCTGTGAAGCTGGCAGCCCTCTGCCCCTCTGGCTGGGGGTTGCCAGTGGTCTCAGATGGTGTTTCCCCTAACATGGCAACCCCCGAGGTAGGTGTGGGTGGGCAACTGGGTCCAGGTGCTGGGTTGTGGAGCGATGGAACTGCAGTCAGGAGTCGCTGTTCCAGCAGGGGTGGTCACAGCAACTGGCTCCCTTCAGATGGCTAACGTGCAGGCACCAAATAGCAGGGCACGTGGCCAGCAGGCAGGCAGCAGCAGATGGCTGGTGGGAGTCGGCTTGGGGCTCTGGGGGGCAAGAAAATGGCCTTCTGGGCAGGAGCGTGGTGTTCCGTGTGTTGTCGCGTGGCCAGCTTGATACGGAGTGATTTGGCACATGAAAAAACAGCACATCAGTGTGTAATTCAAGGAAAGGCCCTTAGCGTGTAAGCGCATATGTGAGGTAACACGTGCGGGCGTTTCCTTTGGCACGGGTGCATAGTGATTCGGCACATGAAAAAACAGCACGTCCGCATGTTAATGCATGTAATTCGAGGAAAGGGCCTAGGCGCTTAAGTGACGTGACACGCGCAGGCGTTTTTACTCAGCAGGGGTTAAAGGTGAGTGGGGCCCAGCAGTTTGCTGTATGTGCTTTTTGTGGAGACCGACGCGTGTGTTGCCACTTCTGGTTATTTCATGGGCCATCACTACTTCATAGCGGATCAATGACGTATCTCTTCTTTTGGTAGGGGTCTTGCCTACGTGTCTTTTTCATTACCACGCTAGACAGACAGTGTGTTGCGCACGCTATTTTTACCACTGCGGGTCCCCCTGTGTATCGCTTACCCATTTTGGAGGTCATAGTAGCCTGTCTGTCCCACACGTACGTGTTTTTCGTGTCCCTGGGTGCCACTGCATACTGCTGGAGGTTAATTCCAAACACGTACATTTTCTCACCAGGGTCACATACAGCCTTGCAGCTGCACAGGAGTGCTGTTAACATCTAGTACCCCATCCCCTTCATCCCAATTGCCCAGGACAATTGTTGTGTACACCTCCCATTGGCACTACTACATCTGTGCCATGGTTGGGAGGCCAACAAAGGTGAGGGGTGCCTCAGATGGGTGTCCTCCACGTGGCGGGCATGATCATGGATGTGGCCGGGGTGACCAGGGAGTAGGGGGACTCCAGCATGTCCAGGGTGGCTGCAGAAGGGGAAGAGGCAGGGGTGTACCACTTCGGCAGGATGTTCTGCCACGTGTTGGTGCAGTCATGCCACCACTCCCTGTGGTTTCCTGGAGATGCAGCTCTTGCACCCATGTGACCCGGCAGTCCATTTCATCGACTGCCAGGGGCCCAAGGGTAGTGGTAGCTGCAGGTGCAGGTGCAGCTGTGGCCACCACCACCCAGGCTCAGGCTCGGCCAGCACATGCTGCGTTGGTACCTCAAGAGTCCCAGGATGATTTCCAGGTGGTCAGGAGGCACGTGGAAAGTGTAGGCAGGGCTGATCTGACCGGGGCACATGTCCCTGGGGCAGTATTGTCAGTATTGTCTTGGGAGGATAGCTCAGTGGCAACGTGCTCGCCTTGGGAGCAAGACAACACAGAGCACCAGAGGTTCGATCCCCGGGTCCATGCTTAGAAACCTCTGGGTATTAAGCGCGTTATAAATAACCAATCATATCATATCATATCATATCTGCTGCCCCGAGCAGCCGGGTGTTGGCAACTGCATGGGCAGATGCAGTCGGAGTCCCCCTACTCCCTGTGAGTCTGCCATCCAGTACAGTCTCAGTCAATGACCTTGGCACAGCAGATGTTGCTGCGCAGGGTCCAGTCAAGGGCACCCAGCAGCCACTGACGCAAGTCAGGACTTCCGTCCTAGTTCCACCTGCCACTCCCTCGGTTCAATCCACCAGCGCCAATGCCCCTACTGATCAGGGCGGCATTTGCCAGTCAGGGTCCGGATCACTGCCCAAGAGGAGGAAGGTTGCTCCTGCACAAGAGGCTGGGACCCCAGACATGGCTCTGGCCTCTGGCACGTCAAGGAAGAAGCCTTTCGGCAAGCAGGAACTGGACTTCCTTGTGGGCTACGTGTCGGGACACGAACATGAGATGCTAGTGGTTCCAAATTGTCACACTACAGCTGTCCAGCATTTGTACCACTGGAAGCATGTTACGGAGGGTGTCAGTGCATTCGGACATGAGGTGCGCACAGCTCAGGAGTGCAAAAAGCGTTGGGATGACCTCTGACACTGTGCTAAGCTAAAGCGTGCCTCCAATTATGCCATGACTCGGGTGATTGGCAATGGGCCACCACCTGAGGAGGAAGATCTCACTTCGCTCGAGTTGATCGCTGCGGAGTTCATACCGGCAGAATTGTATGAAGGAGTGGGAGAGATGCTGAATTTTGATGCCCCGTCCAGTGAGTGTTGTTGCGTGTTTGACCAGCCCATGTGTGCTTTGCTTGTGTGATGTGTTGTGCTTGACTGCCACTACATGCTATCTGTACATGGTTCTCATGTGTGAGGCATGCAATGCTTCACTGATGTGTGCCTGCTGTGCAGCATGCTGGACATGTACAGCAGACGGGGACTGTCCGCATCACCACACTTGCACCCTCTTCACATGCTAGTCACCTGGCTGCCCCTCCGGTCCATGTTCCAGCTCACTGTCCCTTCTGCATGTAGCCTGGGGTGTCTTTCCACTCAGCACTTGGACTATGTCATCGCATGACTGACGTGCATGTGTGTTCTGCCTGCATGCGGGTACTCCACGTAGGCATGCTCCCTTGCCCTTCCACCCCCCTGCACCTCAATTTCACCATGGCGCTGGTGGGTATCATGTTGGACTACTGCAATGGCCTGTTCAACGCTCCTGTGTACATGCACACTTCCCCCTGCCAACCTGCCAGACACATACTGTGGGTACATCCTTTGTCCTTGATGCAGGGTGTCTCACTTGGACTGTGCAGATGGCAGATGCTCCGCAGAGACATGACTTCCCATTCATGCTCCATGTGCATTCCATGCATGCCCCTATGTGTCCTTGGCAGGATGATCATAGTAGTACGTATACAGGATATACATTTAATGTCTTTTGATCATCCATTCCATGCCCACTCTGGCTCAGTCCTGCATTGTCATGGTCTGTGTGGGGCACAGGCCTCCCCCAGTTTCAGGCCAACTGACACTTTTCCACTGGTGTAGTGCCTTCTGCACAAATGGGTGTACTACAGAGGGTACATCATGTGTCCTGCTTACTGTCCCATTCTTATCTGCTGTGTTGTTAATTGATTCAGATGTCTGCCAATACACAATTCTCTGGTCAACCTTTCACTGTCATGCAATGCCTCCCTGCATTTTCAGTAAAGGGGTGGGGGATTGCCTGTAGCCATGCAACCCATTGCATGCAAATTGCATGTGATGCCTGACCTTACACTTACACTGCCTTCATGTTTATTGATTGACATCATTATTTACTTGTTGATGTAGATAGTTGTTAATGTACACATATTCTGCACTGCACCAACCCACTTCCGAGCGATGTTACACTGTTCTACATGCCTACTCACTGCTGCAATGTCAAAGTGAACTGGCATGTATGGTCAGATTGTCATCACTGTCATGAAAGGCCCGGGCACAGGTGCATCCGGTGACACATGTACTCAGTATTGGAACACCCTAGCGGGTGTTTAGCAAAGTTGATAGGTCAATCTGCAGCCTAGTCTAACTGGTATAGGCCGCAGATTGACTATAGGCTGCAAATCAGGTTGTAATGACTGTGGAGCAGCCTGCGCGTGTGTATGTGTACACTTTCACATACATCAAAGCAAGCAGAATTGTAGCTGCTTGCTTTGCTGTATAGGATGCTGTTCATAATCACCATACGGGTGTATGTGGACACGGGTGTTTTTCAACAATTTCACATGCACATATGCAAGCAGATTCAACGTTGTGTAGTGCAACATTGCGGCTACTCACTTATGTTTGTGTGAAAGTGTTCATTTACACGTGTCCTCTGCAGCTTTTTTTTGCATGACTAATATGTAGTTGATTAATGTTAATGCTGCAGAGATTTCATCATTGTGCCCGTTATGTTCAACTGGCACAATCCTGAAGGTGCACTGTCGTGCAGTATGTGTACGCCCAGGCCCACTTAGCTAATCTGGTGGGGCCTGACCATGGTGATTTGACACACTGAATAATGGTTTAGGGCACAATCAATGCACAATGGGCTCAATCAGGCCCTGAGGGGTATTCTGGAAGCTTCATTGCCGGCAGCTTGGACAGCAGTGGGCGCTATGGTCCCTCATTACTGGTTGCTTGCCCTCGCTTTGCTCGGGACATTCACTATGCCTCCATGGCCCATGACGCCCGGTACGGGCCGAGCTGCAGATGGATGAAGCTATATTGGTGATGATGATTTAGTGATACATGTGTACATGCATATTACATGTGTCATGGTGTGTTTGGATTCACTTGCAGCTGTGGCCATTTGGCAGTTCGGACATGCATATGGTATGTGCCATCTCTTTGTTGCCATCTGTCATTTCTGCCTGTGATATGTGTCTGACAGAGGTGATGTGTGATGGAGGTGATATACTACATTCTGTACATGTGTAGGATTCACTATTTACACACATCCATTTCTGATTTTGGGATGTGTTTGCAAATCAATGCCACTGGATGCATGCGGGAAGGTCATTTGTGTGTGACATGCCTGTTGGCTGTCAATGTGATGTCTATGTGTGTGTGGGTTATGTGCTTTTGACATGTGTACACATGTTTGTTTTTTCCACATTAAGGATGATGACGCAATGGAGCCTGAGGATGATGATGTCAATCCTGACATGGGGTTGCTGTTACATCAGCAACCCGGCACAAGGGGGGGCGTGGAGTGGTAGGCCACAGGAACCCACTTGTGCTTCAGACCATTGTGTCCAGGGCTGGCAATGAGTCTAGCTCGGATGTTCACTCTGACAACAATGTTGAGTTGGATGCGCGTCATGTCCATTCGTCGACGGTGAGTGATTCTGAAATGGACGATCTTCTGTCCGTGACACCTGCACTGAGGGGCCAGACGGTGTTGGAACCTCCGCCTGTGGTGGATCGGGACACACGGTCACACTCCACACCAGTTGCTGATGTGCATGGGGCATCACGTCAATGGAGGGATGTAGTCATGCAGCCGCGGGCGGTGAAAATCCAGTGAGGACTACGGCTCCTTGGGCCCCGCGGGTATCATGCCCGGAAACACGGTAGCCGTGCACCACGGGGGTATACTGAGTGGGAGCAATCCATGTATGCCAATTCCGAACAACAGGGGGCAGCTATTGATAAGATCGCTCAGAGCATGGAACGTGTGGCCCAATCGGTGCTCCCCCCTGCTAGGAAGATGGATCTCAAGCAGCGGGCAGCACAGTCCACGGCCCGAGCATGGCGGCCTCAGACAGGGCACGCCGGGCTGAAATGTTATCTCTGCATCAAGCACTTGCTGCTCATGCAGAGGCACACAGGAAGGCCCTGAGGGATGACCATCAATCCCTCAGATCTACTCTGGGTGTGCTCAACATGTCCCAGAGGAAGCGGTCAGAGGAGAGGTTGGAGCAGCTTGAGAATACCATCTCGGCTGAGCTATGTGCATGCCGGGAGGTGCTCCGGATGTCATGCGAGGCCATGCAGGAAGAACTCTGTGTTACATGTGCTACCTTGCAAGACGACGCACGCCTATCACGTGAGGTGCTGCATGCTGACCTATGTGTCATTGCTGCACAGGACCAGGCTTACCAGTCCCGCAGACATGCTGCTGACGAGGGGCAAGCTGCGCATAGGCGTGGTCAGGGTACTGTGCCTTGTGCACCTTCTGCTTTCCATCCAGACGGTGACTCGGACGACGACTTAGCTCCCGCACAGGTTGGGGCCGTACAGGCGTTAAGCCCATGGAGGTTTTTTTTTATCTCAACATCATCGCATGTGGGTGTTGAGGAGCACCCTGTATCTCCCCCCTCCTGGGTGCCTCCCCCTGAGCCCCAGGTCGTATGTGGCCATTTTATATTTTTTTAGTTAGTTTAATTAGTTAATCTAGTTTAAAATTGTTTGTCTATTGTGCATTCATGTGACGGCATGGTGCTTTGTGGCTTTTGAAAGCATCCACTGTCTGTTCCAGCTGGGCCCATTCAAGCTTGTCTCGTGTATGTGTTTGTGGCTTGGGGTCCTGACATATATGCCACTCCTGCTTCCCCTCTCCATGGGCTTGCAATGATGGTTCGGTGTGACAACCATTTACACAAGGGCATTGGAGTTTTGTCATATCTGTGGCCTGTCTGCTGCTGTGCTACTTGTGTTTACACCCCTACTGCTGATTATGGATGTTTTCTCCACGGCATGTCTGCAATCAATTTTGGTGAGTACATTTTTGAACTGCCCATTTATTGATGTTGATTGTAATGTATGTTCATTTCTTGCCTGTATATGTGCTTGATGCACTTCATGCTGCAGACGGTCGCCTGCACCCTTTAGCTGTCAAAGTCACACTGATGGTGGGAGGGGGCCGAGTGTTGACAATGTCAAGTTGGTACGTGTTTAGTTCAGACCCTGGGGATTGTGTCAAAGGAGGATACATTAGGAATGTGACCCAAGAGGCACAACTCACAGTCCAGTACTCACCTGAGAAGTCCACCTATACTACTACTACGCTCCGTTCCATTTAGATGGCACGTTGTATCTGTCTTCCCTCTTGGAATTTGATGCTGCCTGACGGTGCAGTTTTCCTACTGGACTACAGCTCTTTTACTTGTTTTTCACACTCTGGTGCCTTTAGTCCCTGTTTATCTTCCTGCTACTGTCCTTTTTGCAGATCTGTCCATCCGTCTCTCGGGAAGTTATTTCCATGTACTCTTAAACTGCCTCGGTTTGCCTCCGTACACTTCTGTTCAACAGCATCTCTCTGTCGCTCCTCCTGTCTTTCATCTATTACATCCATTCCTTTATGTTGACTTTTGGCTTTTACCAATGCTATTCAACTGTGTGGCTCTTAACTTGCTGTCAGCTGTTTCCGGCTATCTCGCATTCACTGTGCCTTTCCAGACTTGTGCTGTCTCTGCCTTTCTTTGTTCACGCTATCAAGTATTGATTGGGTTTCAGCTCAACCATCCAGTTGTGCCAGCCTCCTTATTTTCTACTCAAGTTCCAGCTCTACCTGTCAGGGTACAGACCCTGGGGTTGTGTGGGAGGAGGTCAGATGTAGGGCTCAGGCATGGCTCAGTAACAAGCAGCATTAAGACACACACACGGAAGAGATTCCAGCCTTATAAAAGCCTTTTATGCCCTTTCTGCAGGAAAAGGGGACTCCAGACTACCTTTCCCAGCAGACAACAGCCCAAGAACTACAAAACCCTGCCAACGTTGGGTGGGGCACACGTGTGCATGCGCGTGCGAGCAGAAGCATGGGGCTTGTGCTTAGACATCCAACAAAAGCAGACGTGTTTCCAGCAGCTGCAAGCAAGGGGAGCAGCATGAGGGGCCACGCCCCAGCCGACCTTCCTCCAGGCCCCTCGCACATGCAAGCTAAGTAGCACCAGCACTGGGGAGCTTGGCAAGGCGTTGAGGAAGACACGAACAGTACAGCAAAGCCGAGATGATGAGAAAATGCCAAGAAGCTTTCCAAGTTGTCAGGGGCACACTCAGGGGGCGTCGCCCATATCCTCGAGTCTGACCTGCTGCAGAGAAGCTAAGTTATTTGTGCAGTAGCGTTTCTAGCCACAAAATTATCAGCGCAAGGGGGGGCACCCAGCGACGCACAAACTCGAGTACAGTGCATCTCATTAGCATATGCAATCAGCCACATGCGCTGCCTATAGAAAGCCGTGGCTGGCAGAACACAACTTGTACTGAAGTCGCAACTCGCCACACGCGGCTAACAGCACATCCAAAGCCCATTCTATCATGTGTGATTCTTAACACATGGTCTTCCGTTTAACGCGGGGCCACGTGCAGCTACCTTACCACATCAACAGTGTATAAACATCACGGGGGCAAGCAAAACTATACGAACAAAGCAGCAGACAAGAGTGTTTGTTTGGGGAGGAGTCACTAAGTTCGAGGCATGAATGGTGTTATGTGTGTGTGTGTGGGGAAAACACACACAGAATAGTAAGTCACGCTCTCTTTGCAGCATTGAACTGCTCCTGTTACCAGACCTGAGAGTGTGCAGGCAGGAGGCCAGCACTCACCCCTGAGATAAGTCTCTCTTTTGCTCAGCTTTGAGCCATTTTGTACAATGTGCATGAAGTACATGGTTTCTCTGATTGAGTATGTGTAATTGTCAATAGTTGTATTGCGTATTTTCCCTACTTTCACTTGCCCATCTACCTCCCTTCTCCTGACCCTCTTTCCGGTTACCCTAAATACTGATGCCTATCCAACCAACGGATCCCTAACCCTCTTTCCCCACCGGGGTCTCGGAGGCCTCTGTAAGTTTTACCTTGCAGGCGCCCAGACTGCGGAGGGGGTGGTTGGTCCGTGCCACTCCTGCGCCTGGAGTCCGGAGCTGTGACACTACACATCAGTTGTTGCATCCTCATCGATTATTGTGTACTGAAATTGCTACCCATCCTGTTGAACCATTGTTCAACTGTGCTACCTTGGTAATTATTCTATCATTCTGCTTGGACTTGTGCTTGACCACATTCAGCGACTTCAAGTCATCTACTGGAGACTCTTTCTAGGGTTTTTTGGTGGCTACAGGCTTTTTCCCTGGTTTGGGGGTTTGGCTCCTTGGAGTTCTCTGCGATTTGGTATTTTTACCAGTCAAGTTGGCCTCTGAGGGGGCTGGACCCTATTTACACGAAAGGAAGAACAAGGGGTAGGGGGATCCTGAAGCCAGGTAGACTAGAAGGAAGAAGGCAACGGACCCCAGACACAGTTCTTCTGAAGGTCATGGTGATGAGTAAATGAGGGAGGGCCTATTGTTGCCAGACATTACGCTTGGGCTACAGTGTTTGGGCACTCTCTGACATTCCCATTGTGGGGTACTATGAACATAATGTGTTCTGCTGGTCAATGGCTGTTCCTGTGTTGGGTTTACTTTTCCGGTGTCAGGGGATTGTTGTGGTTTGACATACTGGACATACTGGGGTGTACACATGGCCAATAGGTTTTTAGTAGTGCAACTTAACCATAACGCCCCTTTAACAACTTTTTTTACTGAATTTCATAGGTTTTTAATAGCACAATTTAGCCATAACCTCCCTTTATCAAATTTTATTTTACTGAATATACATATTCATAGGGCCTCATCACGAGTCCAGCGCTATTACCGCCGCAATTAAGGGTCCGCCAGATCATGGCTTTGGTGGATTTTCCCCCAGCTGTCAGCTGGGGGGAAATCCGTGGCAAAATTGACGATTTTTGGCACGAACACCGCCGGCGGGAAATCCGCTGGTGGTAATAGTGCAAATTTTCCCCATTGGGCCCAATGGGGAATGAGGAACTTCCCAGTGGGCCCAATGGGGAATGGGCAATAACACTTCCGCCAAACCCGTGATCCGGCACTAATAGCGCCGGGGGGTTTGGCGGTAGGGCTATTAGCGCTGGCGCTAATAACGCCAGCGTTACCGCCCAACTCGTGATGAGGCCAATAGTGTGAATTTGATAGTTTACTAGGATTCCCTTACTTATGTACATATAACATAGAACATGACGAGCATGTGTCCTCTGCCTGCATGCGGTACTCCATTTAGGCATGCCCCTTGCCCCTCCACCCCCCCTGCACCCCAATTACACCATTGCACTGTTGTGCATCATTTTGGCATACTGCAATGGCCTATTCAAGCCTCCTGTGTACATGCTAACTTCCACCAGCCAACCTGCCAGACACATGCAGTGGGGTACATCCTCTGCCCTTCATGCAGGGTGTATCACTTGGACTGTGCAGATGGCAGATGCTCCGCAGGGACATGAGTTCCCATTCATGCTCCATGTGCATTCCATGCATGCCCCTATGTGTCCTTGCCTGGAGGATCATTGTAGTGCGTGTCTTGCATGAGCAACATTTCATGGGATTTCTACAGCCATCCCATGCCCACTGTGGCACTGTACTGCATCACACACATGTTTAGAGTGTCCAACTGCTGTAGTGGCTTTTACACTTGGGTGTACTACTGAGGGTTCGTCATGTGTCCTGCTTACTGTCCCATCATCATCTGCTGTGTTGTCAGTTGACTCAGATGATGCCATTTATGCTAGTCAACACTGTCTGCCAATACACAGGTCTCTGTTCAGCCTTTTGCTACCAAGCAAGGCATCCCTGCATTTTCACTGGGGGGTGAGAGGGGCTTTGCTTGTAGCCATGCAACCCATTGCATGCACATTGCACGTGATGCCTGAACTAGCCCTTCCACTGGCTTCACGATTTTTGATACACATCATGAAGTACGTGTTCATGTAGATAGTGAGTAACGTACACATGTTCTGCACTGCATCAACCCGATTCTGAGCCGTGTAACACTGTTCTACATGCCTACTAACTGATGCAATGTCAAATTGACCAGGCATGCATGGCAGGTTCTGTTTTGTGTGTGACATGTCTGCTTCATGTGTTAGCTGTCTGTGTGATGTCTATGAGTATGCGTGTCATGTGCTTCTGACATGTGTACTAATTTGTTTTTCTCTCCACTTTTCAGGTGATGATGCAATGGAGCCAGAGGATGGTGTTGTCATGCCAGGCACATGGTTGTTATCACAACCACAACCCGGCACAAGTGGGGGTCGTGGGGTGGTAGACCATGAGAACCCACGTATGCTTCAGTCCATCTTGTCTTTGGCTGGCTATGAGTCCAGCCCAGATGACCACTCTGACAGCTATGTTGAGTTGGATGTGCATCAGGTCCATACGTCAGGGGTGAGTGATTCTGATGTGGACACTTCTCTGTCCGCGACACCTGCACTGAGGGGCCGGACAGTGGTGGGAACTCTGCCTGTGATGGATCGGGATGCAGGGTCACCCTCCACACCAGCCGCTGATGTGCCTGGGGCATCACGTAGATGGGGGCATGTATTCGTGCAGCCGCAGGCAGAGCCAACCCAACGAGGACGCATGGTCCTTGGGTCCCCCAGGTGTCAAGCCCAGCAACGCAGTGGCCACGTGCCACCGAGGTATACTGAGTGGGAGCAAGACATGACTGCCAATTCAGAACGTCAGGGGGCAGAACTTGATGACATTGCTGCGAGCATGGAACGTGTGGCCCAATCCATGCTCCCCCTGCTAGGCAGGTGCTTCTCCAGCGGCAGGCGGTGCAGTCCACGGCCTGCTCGCTCAGGCTGGGCATGGTGGCCTCTGACAGGGCACGCTAGGCTGAAATGTTGTCTCTGCATCAAGCAATTACTGCTCACGTAGAGGCACACATGGCAGACCTGACATCCCAGAGGGTGCGGTCAGAGGAGAGGTTTGAGCAGCTTGAGGGTACCATCTCGGCTGAGCTACATGCTTGCCGGGAGGTGCATCAGTTGTCCAGCCAGACAACACAGGAAGAACTCCGTGCTACACGTGTTACCTTGCAAGAGGAAGCACGTGTATCACGGGAGGTTTTGCATGCAGACCTGCATGTCATCGCAGCAAAGAACCAAGCTCACCCATCCGGCAGACTTGCTGCCGACGAGGGGCAAGCTGCGCCTAGGTGTGGTCAGGCTCTTCTGCCACGTCGTCCTTTACAGGATGAGACAGACTCAGATGAGGAATTATCTTCCACACAGGTCGTTGTGTGCTTGCGTTGAGCCCATGGAGGTTTTTTGTTTTCTCAACATCATCGCATGTGGGTGTTGAGGTGCACCCTGTACCTCCCCCCTCCTGGGTACCTCCCACCCGGGTCGTATGTGGCCATTTTTTATTTTTCCTTTTATTTTAGTTAGTTAATATTAACTATTTGATAGTTATTTTAATTAGGTTATGTAGGTTTTTCATTGTTAGTTTAATTAGTTAATATAGTTTAATATTGTTTGTCTATTGTGCATTCATGTGACAGTGTGGTGCTTTGTGGCTTTTGAAAGCATCCACTGTCTGTTCCAGCTGGGCCCTTCAAGCTTGTCTTGTGTATGTGTTTGCAGCTTGGGGTCCTGACTCACATAGGCCACTCCTGCTTCCCTTATCCATGGGCTCACTAGGATGGTTCGGTGTTACAAACTATTTCACAAGTGCTTTGGACTTCCTTAATTACTGTGGACTGTCTGCTGCTGTTCTACTTGTGTTGACACCCATAGTGGGAATTGGTTGTGTTTCATCCACCCCATGTCTGTAATGAATTTGGGTGAGTATGTGATTGATTTCTCCATTAATTGATGTGGATTGTGATGTATGTTATTTTCTTGCCTGCATATGTGCTTGATACACTTCATGCCGTAGACAGTAGCCTGCAACCTTGGCCTGTCAAAGTGACACTGATGGTGGGAGGAGTTTGGATGTAGCTCTGTAACCTGGCCCAGTGACAACCAGCATGTAGACACACACACAGGGAACTGTCAAGCCTTATTAATTTATTTCATGCCCTTTCTGCAGGAAGACAAGCCTCCAGACTACCTTTGCCAGCAGACACAGGGATGACTAATACAGAAAACTGGGCACGTTCGGTGGTGCAGATGTGTGGATGTGTGCGCAAGCAGATGCACCGGGCTTGTACTCAGACGTCCGACAGAAGCAGACGTGTTTCCAGGTGGTCCTGGCAAGGTGAGCAACACAAGGGCCCACACCACAGACTACCTTCCACCAGGCCACTTGCACATGGATGCTAAGTGGCACCAGTGCTGTGGAGCTTTGCCAGACATTGTTGGAGAAGCACACAGTACAGCTGACATGCGTTGAGGGACAAATGCCAAGTGCCTTTACTAGTTGTCAGGGGCACACGCAGGGGCCATCAAACATATCCTCGAGTACCCCCTGCTCCATTGAAGCAGAGTAATTAGGGTAGTAGCGTTCCTGGCCAGAAACTGATACAGCGCACAGGGACAACCAGCGAGGCTCAGACTTGTGGTGAGTGCATGTCATTTGCATGTGCAAATTGCCACGGGCTCTACCTACTTAAATCTGTGGCGGCCAGAACGCAACTTATACTGAAGTTGCACCTTGCTATACGTGTCTAGCAGCTCACACAGGGACCATTGTATCATGTCTGATTCTTGACCCATTGGTCTTTCATTTCCCGCGCGGCCACATGCGCCGGCATTACTGCATTGACAGTGTATGTACCATCGGTGGGCCAAGCTAACGTATGGGTACATAGCAGCAGACAGTGGAGTTTGTTTGTGGAGATGTCACTTACTTTGGGGCATGGATGGGGTTGTGTGTGTGTGATGTAAACACACATTCAGATTAGTAACTCACGCTCTCTTTGCAGCATTGAAGTGCTCCTGTTAACAGACCTGAGAGTGCCCAGGCAGGGGGCCAGCACTCACCCCAGAGATAACTGTCTCTTTGGCTTTCATTTGCGTGATTTGCTACAATGTGCATGATGAACATGTTTTCTCTGATCGAGTTTGTGTTTTTGTGATTAGTTGTATTTTGCCTACTTTACCTTGCAAATCCACATCCACTCTTTTGGTAATCCTGAATACCAATGCCTGTCCGTGCAACATATCCCTGACCCTCCTTCCCCGCCGGGGTCTCAGAGGCCTGTGTTAGTTTGACCTTGCAGGCCCCCAGACCACGGAGGGGGAGGTTGGTTTGTGCCACTCCTGCGCCTGGACACCGGAGCTGTGACAGTACCCATCAGTTGTTGCATCATCATTGTATGTTGTGTACCGTGAATGGTACCACTCCTGTTGGACCAATGTTCATCTGTGCTACCTTGGTTGTTCTATCATTGTGCGTGTACATGTGCTTTGACATTTCCTGCTACCTCAAGTCATCTACTGGAGACTCTTCCAGGGTTTTTTGGTGCCTACAGCCTTTTTCACTGGTTTGTGGGTTTGCCTACTTGGAGTTCTCTGCGATTTGGCATTGTTACCAGTCAAGGTGGCCTCTGAGGGGGCTGGACCCTATTTACACGCAAGCTGGAACATGGAGCCCAAGGGGTAGAGTGATCCTGTAGCCAGGTAGACTTGAAGGAAGAAGGCTACATACCCCAGAGACAGTTGTTCAGAAGGTTACAGTGATGTGTAAGTGAGGGCCTTTTGTTGTTGGACAGTTGGCTTGGCCTACAATGTTTTGGGCACTCTGACATTGTAATTGTGGGGTACTATGTACATGATGTGTTGTGCTGCTCAATGCCTGTTCCTGTGTTGTCTTTACTTTTCAGGTGTCAGGGGATTGGTGTGGTTTGACATGCTGGGGTGTTCACATGGCCAATGTTCACATGTGATGTGTACAGGACACTGAGGGTCACTTGATTTCACATGCATATATTGAGTGCATGTCCCTAATGACGCACACAGTTGCACAATGATCCACCACACGTACATCCACCCTTTCAGGGCTACAGGTGCACACAGATTGCATTTTCAGGACCGTGGTGTCCATGCAGCACATGATCTATTGCCATTTGGGTACCCTGTATATGCATCATTTGGTTGTAGATTTCATTAGTTTTTTTCATGTGATGCTCAAGGGGTATCTGCAACACAATGGCTGCTCAAAGTGCTTTGTGCTGTGCAGTGTGTTGCAGGAGACACACACAGCACACGGGTTTGGGAGTTTGGATTTTGCCATGCCCAATGTGCATGTGAATGGGCATTCAGTGTTGTGTTCATGCTACAACTGTTGGAAAGCATTTGTGTCTGACCTTGTATGTGTGGGAGGTTGTTGGTCAGTCATTTCATCTGATTCCATGTCAGGCATCATTGTCTCATGCCAGTTTTCATTTATGACATGTCTCTTTGTATGTTATTGGTCATGTGTTTGTCTTTTGCTATTGCATGCCATGTCATGGTGTAGCAGACAAGGATGATGTGGTTTGGGAGGGTTTGGGTGACATACCAGGGATTGTGATGGACTGTTTTGCAGGGGTGTGTGATACACACATTGCATGTGTTCCTTTTGGTCACACAGGATTGGTTATTTTAAGTAGCTAGGGATACACACAATGTGGCACTTCTGTGGGAACATTCTCAGGGTGGTATGGTTGTGACAGTTGACTGTCTCTTTGTCATCATCGATTGTCACGTGGTATGTGCCAGGACTGTCTGCACTCCGCAGGGGTGGGAGTTTAGGTGAAAAATGTGGCCACAAGCTGGGTCCGGGCTGCCTCGCCACGTGCCCTGTCCCCTCCCATGGGCAGCGCCTGTGCCTGTGGTTGGGGATGTGGGGGCACCACCATATCCACCGGTACCTCCCGCCATGTTGCAACATTGTGCAGGACACATGCTGCCACAATGATCCTGCACACTACTGGGGGTGCATATAGTAGCTGCCCAACAGAGCGGTCAAGGGAGCGGAAGCGTGACTTGAGCACTCCGAATGTGCGCTCCACTATGCCCCTGGTTGCAATATGGGCATCGTTGTATCTTACCTGGGGTGGTGTGGTGGGGTTCCGGATTGGCGTCATCATGTGTTTGCTCAGAGGGTAGGCACTGTCCCCTGGGGAGGTGATAATAGTTGAGATTATTAGGGTTTGGGTATTTGTCTGTGTGTCACTTGCATGCATGTGCACAGGCATTTGTACTCACCTAGGAGTCATGTGTCGCCAGGCTGCCCAGCTTCCAGGGCCCAGCTCAGGGTGGTCATTCTGTATATGAAACTGTCATGGGTGGAGCCAGGGTAGTTTGCACAGACAATACAACCTGCACGTTGATGGAATGCCACTGCTTGCGGTTTCGATAGATGTGCTCAGTGGCCCTAGGTGGACGTAGGCCACATGGGTGCAATCTATGGCGCTGAGCACTTTGGGGAAGTGTGCCACCCTGAAAAAGTCCAGGACCATGAATGCCTTTCTGTGGGTGTTCTGGGTATGTATATGTGCCTGCGGACTGAGGGGTGTGCAGTGATGATTGCCAACACCTGGTGTAGGCAGCGTGACTGCGTGGCCTGTGAGACCCCCCACTATGGCAGTGGTCCGCTGAAATGACCCAGTGGCCAACAAATGCAGGACATTGAGCACCTTCTCCAAGGGGCTCAAAGCTTGGGAGCACAGGGTGGGGGAAGTAAGGTCATCTTCCCACTCCCTGACGAAGACGAGGATGATATGAGGTGGAAACCTATACCTGCCATAGACGTGGTCGTCAGGCATTCCAAAAAGGCTGGTCTGGGGTAAAAATAAGTGGGCCCTGGCTATTCTCCTCATCCTGCGGTGTCCCACAATCAGTGCTGCGACAAATGGGGCATTCATCTTAGCTGTATATACGTGTTTGTTGTTTGCGTGCACTTTTATACTGTGCGTGGGAACACTTCCGCCTGCCTTCGTGTGGCAGACGCGTTGACGCCTATGTGCGTCTTTTGCCATGCGTGGGTCTCCCGTATTCGAATCCATGAATACGGGTTGTTCGCGTGCGTGTGGGCGTTCCGTGCATTTCCCTGCAGTACTTCCCCAATTACACCTTTTTTTTCACGCTTTGCTCCCCATTCTGCGCGTTACGCCCCGTGTCCTGCCCCCTTTTTGGTGTGTGCACGGACGTTGTGCGCTTTCCCTGTGCACGTCGCGCACAGCGTTCAGGATGTTGCAATGACGTGTGCGCCCATGTGCTCCACGTACCGGTTTGGCGCACATCCCGAGAAAAACACGCACAGGGACTTCCATGAATCGCACGGGTGCACATGCGCTTCCTTTTTCACGCTTGCATCTACTTGCGCCAACTTGCGCCACTTTTTTGGTGGACGTTTGTTCCATGAATCGGCTCCCATGTGTCACTATGAAGAAGATACAGAAGATTTAACTGTACTGCAATCAAAACTGAACAATGAGCAGCGTAGCATTTTTCAAGAAGTAATGAAAGAAATTGCACATGGTGTACGACATAAAAATAAAGAATGTACCTGCCAAAATTACAAACCTATAGTACTATACGTCAGTGGTCAAGCTGGTTCAGGCAAAACTT
This sequence comes from Ambystoma mexicanum, assembly GCF_040938575.1. Classification (NCBI taxonomy): domain Eukaryota; kingdom Metazoa; phylum Chordata; class Amphibia; order Caudata; family Ambystomatidae; genus Ambystoma; species Ambystoma mexicanum. The sequence goes on from NC_090924.1 coordinate 97,020,418, forward strand.
TCTTAATCAAAATCATCAGCAAGTTCCTTCAGCAATTGACAAACAACAAACTATCAGCTGTTGTAACTGCCCCCACAGGTTTAGCTGCCTACAACATAGGCAGTGTCACTTTACAAAGATTACTAATCCTTCCAGTAGAACACCAAAACAAATTAGAATATTACAAACTTTCTACAGAAATTGCAATGGAACTACGCAGAGTGTTAAAACAAATGAAAATGCTACTTATAGATGAAGTGAGCATGGTCTCTGACCTAATGTTGGCTTTGATTCATCTCAGATTACAAGAAGTACTCAAAATAAACTACAAAGAGCTCTTTGGAGGAAAACACATTATTGTTTTCAGAGATCTTCTTCAATTGACACCAGTGAAAGCTGAACCTATTTTTAAAACCTTAGAACACAAACTTTGCCGTAAAACTGTTGGCAGCATAGGAAATGTCAAACTTTGGCAATATTTCCAATGCAGAGAATTAACAGAAAACATGCGCCACTCTGCAGACCTCACATACGCCAACATTTTAAAAAGTATTAGAGTTCGTGTACTACCTCAAGAAGCACAATCAATATTAAAAACCCGGCACATCCATGCCTTGTGTTGCCATAATTCATATGCTACTGATATCATGGTCAAATTAGCACACACAAATGTCACTTGTATGTCCTTGATGCCAACTAGTGCAAGCTGTTCAAAATTCAATGAAACAATGTTGAAAAAAGAAATGCAACCAATAATTGAAATTTGCTCCTCAGACAAACTGGATGTACATGGTATGACACTACTGTAAGTGATTTCAATGCAGCACTCCAACTAAGTCAATGCCTAGGATGGGATGCCCAATGGAAACCCTTATTTATATATTTTTATGTCAAAAGTTTGTTTAATTCTCGATGATGTACCCTTATATAACACCCCTCTCTTTGAATCCCCCGGCCTCACTGAGCCAAGAAGAAGGTTTGTTTTGCAAATTAAAATATTTATTTGAAGAATGGAACAATATATAGATTACACTTTTATGAATATGAATAATATCTGAATATCACACTTATGAATATGAACAATGATCAGCAATGGGTAATAATACAACATCAACAATCTCTTTAATCAGTTAGGAGTAGGGATAGGAAAAATAATATATCAGAGAATACTTTGTATGGGTTTAAGAAATGGCAATGATAGGAACGAATGCAACACAGAAATAAAACTTGATATGACTTCAATGAAAGACAATGAGATCACTCTTTCTCCCTGTTGTTACTCACCCCCCACCCCACTATGCAATATGGAGAGATGGAATGAGGACACACATGTATCAGGAATAACAATCCACAATTGCAGTTTCAATCCCAGTTCCCCCCAGCAAGTTTAGAGAGAACAGGAATACTTTGAAAACAGGTCATAATGCTTTTGAATGTGATTTGCAATAAATGGAAAAATGCTAAAATGATTTTAATTCACTGAAGGCGATTCAGCACTAGTGGGAGTGCTTTGGATTGGTTCAGGTCAACACTAGTAATGATTGTAGAATGATTAGCAAATGGAAAACGAAATTCAGAAGTTGAAATCAAGAAACAGCTGTTTTTCTATTAAGTGAAATTGGACCAAATGGCAAATTCGGGGCAACTTTTCTGCGTATGGGAAACACGATTTTGGCAGGAATATAAATGTTTTGGGTTTGCTGGAACGCTGAAGACGTTAGCTTCAAAGTGACATTTAAATTTTGTTTCTAGGACGTGCGGTTCAAAAGTTAAAGAGGTTTTTGTGAAGGTAGATTTTTCAAAAACAGAGTCAAGATTTCAAAAATGACAGATGCGCTTTAAAGATATATGAACCAGTATAGACTTATACTAAGGGGCTATGAAAGTACAAGATACCCAAGGGGACAACCACCAGAACAGGGCGCCTTCCACTCTGATTGTTGTGCGCCAGGACAATTGACTTTCTTCAGAAAATATCAGTGCACAGATGAATATTGCTACAATTATCACAGACTATCAGTATGGACACAAGATTATATAATGCATTTCTGGACAGGTTGAAATGGATTGAATAGGATTACTTTAAACTAAGAGATGACTATAGACATTTCTAGACTAAATACTCACTCCTATGGCTTTAGAATGGAATGGGCCCGTCAAAGATCTAGTCAAAGGTTTGCTGGGATTCTCTCACCACCGGACAAGTCTCAGGCACTGGGTTCTACTCTCAGCAAGGCCCTCTGGTCTGCACGGCCTCTTGGACTGGGTCTGATGGGTTCTGGGTTACAGCTCTGCTCTGCGGATCTGGATCTTGGTTTTAGCACGGGGTTCTTAGCTAGAATAGCAAAACAGCTCAGCCAGGCTGTTGGATTTTGTGGTGCCCCTTGGAAGTTTAGGGGTTAGAATCAGGTTGCTTAAGATTCTTAAGGCCAGCTGAGAAGAGTTCAGCTTTTGGGTTGGGCCTTTCTGCTTCAAAGTTCTAGAGTCTGGTTCTAGAGTCTGGTTTCTGGATCTATGTCTGGAGCCTGGGTCTTCCTGCAGGGTGCTTTGCCAAGAAATAAGTTGATGAGTGGAAAGTGTGTCCTGTCTGTCCTCAGCAGTCCCTATTTATCCATTTCCAAAGTGGGTGGGGAGGCTGATTATCTATACCGAACCCTCTAAGGATCTGATAGGTCAGAGAATTCCCCTCTCCTGATTTGAGACAGGAGCAGTCTGTTATATGTGTCAGAGTGACACTTTGTTTATGGCTCAAAGGAAATCCCTCCCCTTTGCTTTTACTTAGGAAATCTATTTTCCCCAAAAAACATATTTCCAAGATGCACAATCGTTCATAACACATAATTACATGACAGATTGCCTAAGGTATATTCTTGTCCAAATCCCATTTTCCTACGAGCCCTGGTTCATAAATGACAATTTTTTCACGCTTTTGGTGGGTTTCTCAATGTTAGTTCTGCACCAATTTTTATACATACAGGCACATCCCATCCGGGCACATTCCTGTAAATTTTCATGTTCCTAACATAAACACCATGGCTACAATATGAATAATTTCTGGGGTTCAGTCTCAGAACATCGCACAGATTCCAGCTTAGTCTTAAACTGTGAGTGAATTTTCCATTTTAACAATCTCTAAGTTTCATATGTTTGTCAGTTCAGTACACTTTGCTATAAGCATTTTTATAAAACATACATTTACTTCCACTTCAATCCACATTTTCAGTCTGGCCCGCCTCTAGAGCTGGGCTGAGTCAGAGGGTCACATGGCTTGCCTTCCTGCCAGAGCAGTTGTGGTCATTCACACCCAAATTAGCATTCCGATTGAGTCCAGGGAACGCATTGTTTCTGGCTCAGGGCAGCAGAGGAAATCTCCTCCCCTTCTGATTAACATGCCAATGCGAAATCCTCCTTTTGGTGGGAATGAGCAGGGTGTGAGTTTCTCAGGTGAAGAAGGCCTCTTGGAAGTTTTAACTGAATCAGGTTACCTTCTGGTCAATTGTAACATAGTTCCTTGTGAAATAAAATACATTTATACATTTAAAATAAGCAAACCCATCTTTACTTCCAGTCCTTTTTCATCATGAAATCAATGTGTGGCACTCTTATATGGCATTTTGATGGAAATCTCTTCTTTGGCATAGTTTGAGTTCAATGTTCAACTTTACACATGATACGTTTTAAATTGCCGTCTTCTGACAGAGGTGAGTAACGGTACTACACTAATTTTTGACAGATTTCTTTCAGCAAGCAATCTTCAAAGTGGATTTGCCTCTGATAAGTGTACTTCTGTGGACATTGTATTTATGTGGATTCTTGGAGTAGAATGATGTTCAACACCCAACAAGGAGGTTGGATATTTTTGGGTGGTTTGTGAGCCATGATTTTTGCAATTTTGACAACCAATAAAAACGGATTTTTAAAACAGCTCTGTGTTTCTCTTGCAATGATTTTGCTCTTGTGGGTAGCCAAGTGAAGGGTTTTGGCAGTGGTCTCCTGTGCTCACTGAGATAGGCAAAGGTGGATGGCAGCCTATTTTTCAGATTTTTACTGTGCAATTTTGGGTGATTTTTAGCGAGCAGCATGCTTTCCAGTGGCCATTTCTGAGGTTTCTGCTGCCAGCAATGCACAGTAATGTTGCAGGTCCTGGACTAGTGGGTTGAGAAATCGCACACTACCCATGTGTCAACAAGCCAAAACAAAACTAAATACCTTAGAAAACTCCATCTCCAACACAGCTGGTTTGGAGAAAATATTAAAATGATTTTTAAATTGTAGAGTCATGCTTAAATGTAACCTTGATGTGGAGCAAGGACTATTTAATGGAGCACTTGGTACAGTTGTTGGCTTTCACACATACCAATGTGACAACAACATTCAGTTTGTCAAGATTCTCTTTGACAAACTATCAGAAGTAACAAAGATAGGACACTCAACAGCTCGATTCCTTCTTTTCAAAGACATGTATGTACGCAGTGAGAAATTTTCTCTGACTCTAGCATACGAAGTCACCATTCGCAAATCACAAGGTCTTACCCTTGATAAAGCATTGATAGATATTGCGAACACAGTCTTTAAAGAAGGCATGAGCTACGTAGCACTATCATGCTTACTTACACTTGACGGTCTATTTCTAATCAACTTTGATGCAAGTAAAGTAAACGCTGATATTCCTTGCATTTTAGAATACAGTAGACTACGTTCACTGTACACCCCATCTAAAAACGTATCCTGTTCCACAAAAAACAAAATGCTGTAAAAGAAAACTACTTCAAACAGAAATGCAACAGGATCTCACTGCAAATCCTCCAAATAGAGTAAATAAGCTAATACTTCATCAATTACTACAACCAAAGAAGAATCTACTACTCAAAGTAACTCAGGTACTTCTTCAAAGAATCAACACACACTCCGAAGAAATGACTTGGAAACAGAACTATCTGGTCCATTCAAATTTTCAAATACAACTGGTGTAAATTGCTACGCAAATGTAGCAATAAATATTCTATTGCAATTGCCACCAATTGTTGACAACATTTACCTACACAATATAAACCAATTGTGTTTGCAAATGTTAGTCCTTCATAGAAATGCAAGCAACAATCCTGACAACACACACAGCGTTCATGGAATAAGACAAGAATTGGACTACTGTGCTGGAATGGTGAAATTCACTATAAACTAACAAGAAGATCCACAAGAATGTATAATGTACTTACTACAATTACTGGAAAACAAAAACATACCTATAAATGAAATCTTCCAGATTTCCTACATGTGGAAGCATACATGCACTCTCTGCAACAATGTGGCACAGGAACAAATCCCTAATGAACGCTTTGTGTATGTATCCATACCTAACTGTGAATCTGTTCCATTTCAGTAACTTGTACAAAATGCAAAGCATGACAGATTATGTACTACCTGCAATTCAGATAATCGCTCCACCTTACAAATACAAACACATAGTAAATACGTAATACTAATGCTTCTACGTTACAATGCAGATGTTACCAAAAACAACTACAAGCTGACTGGATTCACACATGGTCAAGTATCACTTGGTAATAAAACCTTCACGACAATAGGTATAATCTACCACACAGGAGCCACAACCAATGCAGGTCACTACACTGCATATATAAAAATAAAATGTGGATGGTTCGAATGTAATGATAGTACCATTACTCTAAAGCAGAGATTACCAGCAAATCTTATAAACACTTATTTAATGTTCATAAAACCAAAATGTAATAACTAATCTGTGCATAAACATTAATAAAACTTCAATTAGAAAACTATAAACAGTGAGAATACGCCAACAGGTATCTAACTGCCCCAAGATTCTGCAACAACCAAACAGATAGATCAATACCATTAAATTATAAGAAATAAACAGTTAGAATACTCCAACAGGTATCTAACTGCCCCAAAGATCTGCAACAACCCAACAGATAGATGAGCAACTTGAGAATATAAATAAAAAAACTATAACCAGTTAGAATTTGCCAACAGGTATCTAACAATCTGCAAAAAGCAGAACTTTAGCCAGAAACAACAAGTAAACACTGAAAACAAAGAAAGAAATGTACTGTACCATAACAAAAGAAGTAATTGTTTTTTCCCACAGACCCAATGATTTAAGAAACAAACACAGAAACTGAGCAAATTGCACAGTACACTGGTTTGAAAACTACTAAATATAAAGGTCGAAATAAACCAGAAATGTCCATTATGCAATGTACTAAGTCTTTATAAAATACCTACACTAACATGATCTTTTCTTTTATCACAGAATTTGAAAAAGAATATCTGCTCCAGTTACCCAAGTCATGAAAAAAATATATCCAATCACAAAAAATCAAACAGTAAGTATATATTAATACAACTCATAAATACGGTTCCATAACACACCCATTGAAGCACACATCTAACCATACACCACAAAACAAAGTATTTACTTCAGTGGATATGTTATACTGCAGTGCTTGTTACCAAACTCTACAATCTTAATGACATTACGTAGCCAAAACTTCACATACAAACTAGACAAATCAAACAGTACACAAACTGTAGATTTGCAAATATTTGATAGATGTATGATTCTATGGGTGTTAACTATCAAAACAATATGACGCACCTCACGCTTCATTCCAGCCAATCAGCGAACATGTTGCATGTCCGTGGACATGACGCAAGCCGATTAGTGTCCTGTCCGCGGAGCAAACTGGGAAGTGTGCCCGAGGAGCAGACATTGATATCACTTATTTTTCCTGACCTACTTTTTGGTCATTTAAAAAAAAACTACTGGATGGATTTTCACCAAATTTATAAAAGCACGCTTTCGGGACCAAGCCACAGCTCCTGCCGCAAATTTGGTGAAAATCCGTCCAGCAGTTTTGGCTGTAGACGTGAGCAAACATTTTTCCCTGTTCAATCTATTGGAAAAAAAGACATTTTGGGGCCCCCCCATAACTTTGCCCCCCCTGGACCAAACCAAAGGCACGTTATGATTAAGCTGTGCTACTAAAAACCTATGACATTCAGTAAAAAAAAGTTGTTAAAGGGAGTTATGGTTCCAAGTAAAACCGAAAAACCCCTGAAATTCCCCAGTTATGGTAAGCTAAGCAACCATAACTCACACCACCACTGTGCACTGCATTTGTGATGTCATCTTTGATGTCCTGGGTGTTAGTCTTAGCAGTGCACAGTGGTGATGCGAGTTATGGTTGCTTAGCTTACCATAACTGGCGAATTTCAGGGGGTTTTCGGTTTTACTTGGAACCATAACGTCCCTTTAACAAAGTTTTTTTTTACTGAATTTCATAGGTTTTTAGTAGCGCAACTTAACCATAACGTCCCTTTAACAAAGTTTTTTTTACTGAATTTCATAGGTTTTTAGTAGCACAACTTAACCATAACGTCCGTTTAATAAAGTTTTTTTTTTACTGAATTTCGTAGGTTTCTAGTAGTGCAACATAACCATAATGTCTACGAACATCTGACTTCATTGCACACATTCCGGAGAATGCCACATGACCATATGTTGGCGCACAGCATGATGACGTGTCCGAGAACCCGTACGCACTTCACAATAAGTATTCGTGGACAGTGTGGAACTACATTTTCTACTGATGTAGGAATTTGCAACTTCAACATTTCCCCTGCACAGCTCCAACACCTATTCGTACTCAGCCATTAACAATCTAGTACACAGTACATACTTTTAGAAAAACTGCTATTTATCTTAAAATGACATCAGATAAGGCCATCCCTTCTCCCCAAGAGACAACCCAACTGCTGTAATCAAAGAGCATGAGAAACACTGTGCCCTACCTTAGAAATAACACATGTGCAACATTTTCCCCCGTCCACCTGGCCCTCCATATTAGTGTTTGGTGCCTCTTCCCTCAGTTCCCTCCCCAACTTTCACTCTTACCTCTCCTGCAAAAAAAAGCCATCCAAAAACAAAATAAATGTTCCTTTAGGATCCACCTTTCACATTTAAAAAATAGAACAAAAAAAAAATGCATGGACTCCATCTACTTTATATTTCTCAGTAAAGTACATAAACGCAATAAGATTTTCCAACATTTCCATTTGCATTTTGTGTTATGCTAATGGGAATATTGTGGTGTTCATCGTCCGTTCCAGGGATTGGAACGGTGGATAAAGAGCCAGCAGCCCAAGTTATCAGCCCAATCGAAGCAAGAGTCGATAAGGACGTCTCTGGACCATTATCCCCCATTCCAGTCCCTAAAATGGGGGATGAATGCCATTAGCAGGCTAGGTTTCCAAAGCGGTAACCCGTGCTACTTAAAAAGAGGATTTTTCATCCTATACCGGGACGCCTTTAGCGTCCCGGTTTAGGAAGGAAAATCCTTTTCTAAGATGGCCACCATGGAAAGGGAAGGCGGAGGTTCAATACAGGACCCCTCTTCGCTTTCCATGGCAGCCAAAGGCAAAAACAAAACCCTGTGACCATATTACCACAAGCACAATTTTCTTCCCTTTCAAATCTATCCTAATTTCGAATAACTTTACCACAAAGCCAGTCCCAGGTGGACATGGCCCCTTTAATCCTATGTTTGGTCCCTTCTGGTCATTGCCAGTAGCCACATTGTCTGGATTATGACCTTATACCATGACCCCGACATTCTGGCCACTGCCCATGGCTACAGCCTACCCCTCAGTTACTGAAGCTATACCGCTGTTCTTGCCAAATAAGAAAACACTGCCACATTTCCAAAACCATGCTTTTCGGTCATTGCCAATGAGCCTTACGCAAATTTGCTGGAAATCCACCCAGGTTTTATTTTTTCAAAACTGTCAAAAGAATACACAAATGATTCATCATATAAGGTGTTCACAAAATCCCAACAAACTTTGTAAACTCATTTGAAATCATGTCAGAAATATTCCATCCATTAGCATTACCCCTCACCTCCCCAAACATTATGATATGATATGATATGATATGGCATTTGTAACGCGCCTATACACAAGCGTTTCAAGTGTTTCAAGGCGCGAATTTCATAAGTTTCACAAGTGCAACGCTCCGAAAATATTATTGCCCCGAGGGTTCGACCATGTATTTTTGTACATACCTTGAACTATCACAAACATTTCCAATGCACCTTACCTCATTTTTCCTCTTTTAGAAACATACCAAATCTGGCAGCAGGACGTGTCCATCTTGTGCTATTCTTATCCATTGCTGCATCTGCTAAGCTAAACTGCCCTAACGTCACTAAATCATATGCTCTGCCCCTGGCCCTCACATAACCAACCCTAGTGATATTAAACACCTTTCTCAGTGACGTTCCTCTTCAGCGTAGCCAAATGCGCCCATAATCACCTACGTGCCGTGACGCAGAACCCGAAAATCAACACACATCGAGTAACAACATAGCACGTCACAATTCGATATAGCCGGTCTTTAAAAGAAAACAATAACACTGTACAATTTGTAAAGTACTTTTATTTCACAAAAAACTCTCTGAGAACATCTGACTATTCCCATATTCAATAAACTGCAAATTTGTTTCTTCGCTCGTTATCGAAAATGTTAATCGTGAGGCACACGTTGTTCTTTTCCCAAACACAAAGTGTTCGTTTTCGATAAAGTAACCGCTTGGGTCGCACAAGGAATTCCAGGGCGTCGGCATGAACTTGGGCCTAGACCACCAGAAAAGATGTTATGTTACTCCTAATCGCTAGTGCAGCATACGGGCAAATGGGCCCTGGCCGATCGTCCCACAAAACAGTCACAGTGATCCAGCCGTTGACGACTATGTGCACCTGGCGAATAAAAAAGCCATCAGTTAGCATCTGGAATCCATGGCAATCGCAGTAAGGCAGCATGTAGCTATTTGGAAAACATAAAAGAAAATATGTATCAATAACCAACCTTAATTACAACACATCTATTGATTTCTTAATTCAGCATACAGTTTAAGCTAACGATTAGCACACACAGCAAACAATCTCAAAAAAGATTGATACGGTCATTCATGACATTTTAAAGAAATATTAGCGTTGAACCTGGGTGAATCTAGTGATAGCCTACATAGATTCTGCACTCCCCATAACCGCAAAAATATGACAACCACATGGAAAGATAGTACTTCAGTTACATTGCCAAAATTAATGTTCAGATAATAATAAATTAAAACTTGTTCCGTTGTATGGTCATCATAAGCAAACTTACATGATATTCACCGTCTCCATTCTCTTTGTGTAACTCAGACTGCAATGCTCAATGTGCTCGCACCAAAGATTCTTCATGAACTGATTTTACATGTTCCTTACAAACTTTTGGAATGCATAACCTTATCAAATGTTCCTTATTCCAAACCTCCTCTCCCTGCATTCTTACTGAATATTCCCTTTCCCTCAAGGTAAAAAACAATTGACCCTTATAGTTTGAGCACCATGCGTGGGCTTCCTTAGCTCGCAACCAAAAAATCAAAGCTGGTGACCTTCACTCAGAATCCAAATACATTCTCACTTTGCAACAACATGGCTCAACGCATTCATGAGAACTGGAACTCGCATACACGTGCAGAGCCGCTGTTTCCATCAAACACTGCAGGTGGCTGCCTCAGATGCCAAACTCTAGGGGGCGCCAGTCTGACGCCAATATTATTTTAAATACATTGTAACACAGACACATTAATCATTCACCTGTACTTTACACGCATTATATTGAGGAACACCTCCAAATGTGCGGTATAACTTTTGTGACAAAAAAACACCATTTTCATACTTCTTGCTGCCACATCCCATCCTAGCCTCATCAACCCTCACCTTCTGAGACAGTATTTGATAAGTTTAACAAACGCAATGTTGTGTTTTTTTATGTGTTTTTGCGGCGATGTCCGCGGACATCAAAACACGGATGAAAGATGGCGGACGCATTGGAACAATCTGTCGCACTTCACGCTCTTCACCACTTCACGGATTTTCACCAAATTTGCAAAAGCACGCTTTCGGGACCAAACCGCTGCTCTGGCAAAAATCCATCCAGCGGTTTGATCTGTATCCGTGCGCAAAGTTTTTCCACCATTCAATCTATGGGAAAAAAATAAATTTTGGGACCCCACTATAACTTTGCCTCCCCGGACCAAACCTCACCAAGTGCTCTTCCGATGGGATTAGCAACTTAACCATAACTACACAGCCACTAGTGTAGCTGTGTAATATATATAATATATATTCAGTGAAAAAACTTTGTTAAAGGGACGTTATGGTAAAATTGCACTAATAAAAACCTATGAAATTCTGTGAAAAAACATTGTTAAAGGAACATTATGGTTAAGTTGCACTAGTAAAAACCTATGAAATTCAGTGAAAAAATGTTGGTAAAGTTACATTATTGTTACAAGTAAGAAAGTAAAACCAAAAAACCCAAGAAATTCACCAGTTATGGTAAGCAATGCAGCCATAACATGCAACCACCAGGCAGTGCTTAGGCAAACACCTAGGACATCAAGTATGGCATTACAAATGTCATCATTGATGACATCACTGATGACATCACATATCTGGACGGTTGCTTTTGTTCAGTGACAGTGAAAATTTAAAAATTGTAAAGGTGTTGTATATCTAGACATGTGCCTTTTCATATGTGCTGAAGGAACTTTCCTTAGGGTTAAAGAAAACAATGAATACTACTGGTATACAAACATCAAAGAAAACATAAGGGAAGCCACCAAAATAATTGAAGATTCACTACAAACTGGCCAATTTGAAGGGGTGTATCCTGTTACTACAGCCAACATTAAAGATGAGTATACAATTCACTCACTACATTCCAAAGACACCATAGAATATGCATTGGCAATATATCAAATGTGTCAAGCAAAAGGGTCTCCAATGAGCACATGGAGGAAAGATAAAGAGGCAACTTCTTTTCTTCTACACTTTCCTGCAGGAAAAAGTGGAAGATATGATGAAAGATCCATACAAATGAGTGCATCAGAATATCAAGACCCAAGATTCAGACATAATATAGAATACATGTTCTACCACTTGTCTGAAAGCCAACTAGCAACTCTTTGTTATGGAGTTGCACACACATTAAAACAGGCTCTCATTTCTCAAACATATCAGCTACACAACCGCTTCAAATGTTAAAAGACAAAGATGTAGTTTTGCAGTCAAGTATTACAAAGCTCTTGGCAAACATGAATGGTACAAAAGAATACTGGTTCCGAAGTCGCCATGATGTACGTTGTATACAAAGGAACCTCGGCACACCGACATGGTTTGTTGCTTTAAGTTCTGCGGAATATGCATGGGATGACTTGCATGACTTCTTATAAACTGCAAACCAAAATAAAGAGGAAATAGACATAGAAACACCAGAGAACTCTGTTCTCTTGACCCTCAAGATGATTTCTTCATTGCTTCATTGCCATGCTGTACTTCATCTGCAATAAAACTATCCCTCCCCTCGAAGAAGTAGAAGACGTCTTTTGAAGAAAAGAATATCAATCCAGAGAAGCACTACACATCCACATGATTTTGTTGATAAAAGATTCTCCCACATTTGGCCATGACAGTGATGTCACTGTTTGACAATTTATTCAAACATACATTACCTGTGACATCCCTTCAGAAATCTCATATAGTGACCTATGTACACAAATTGTGCACTTCCAAAAACAAAAGTGTATCAAACACTGCCGACGTCGATATAAAAACAAAGGTAAATACTACACCAAATGTCAATGTGGCTTCCCTACCAGTTTTGACCAAAGGACAAGTAAATAGTTAGACACAGTGTAAAAAACACATACAACATTAAAAGAGACGAGGCATCCAAGTACATCAATGTTTACAATGAGATTATCACCCTCTTGTGGAATGCAAATTTAGACATGCAATTCATTTCAGACAATTCCACAGCAGTTTGCAGATATGTCACAGACTATCTCACCAAAGATGAAAAGACAGAGCTAAAAGGTCTTTGGAACGACATATCATCTGACAGAACCCTGTCACAACAATTGTACAGCTTGATATAGTAATGGTATAATAATGCTATCACATAGAGAAAGTGGGTTCTACAAAGCTGCAGGCCGTTTAACAGGTAGACCCTATATGGGAAATCTGAAAACATTGTCTGGCTAAACCTTAGTCCAACTTCTTCATGAAACAGGGTACTCAAATCCTACCAAAAGATAGAAACAATAGCCACAGATGATCTCAACAGCCAGGATATTTAATAAAACAAACAAATTGACACATACTATCCACACAGAAGTACTGCTATAGAAAACATGTGCCTGCACAACGAAGACCACATTTACACCCAAAAAAACAATATTATGCCAATGAGACAACTGGCAAATATTCTGTATAAACTTGTGAGGGAGCCTAGTAAAACCTACCAGGCCGAGCCTCATTAATCATATAAAGTCATCATTTAAATCTCCACAAAATAGAGAACTTACATGTCCTACTGCAACTTTTCAAACATTGGAGAAAAGAAGAAGCATTATTAGGTGACCATGACACATTTGAACTGCATTCCAGGAAAATTAAAGCAGTATAACAAATGTCAATTTGAAACAATACAAACAAATGTTGGACAATGAAAATCAACAAGAGGAAGAAATTGAAGCTACTAGAAAAAAAGACTCCTGAAGGCAGACAACCTTTTCTTATAGGAAGCCAAGAACCACTTGGAGAACCACACATTCTAAATGAAGCAGAAATAGCCATGATTGAGGAAGAAAACACCATGTATCAATCTAAACAATCTGAAGAAGACTTGACAGTTCTTAAATCACAGTTAAATGATGAACCACTCACCATTTAACTAGAAGTCACTGAAGAAATGTAACATGGACTTAAACATGATACTAAAACTTGTAGCAGTAAAAATGATAAACCTCTGCTCGTGTATGTAAGTGGAGAAGCTGGTTCTGGCAAAATCTTCTTAATTAAAATATTCAGGACATTTCTACAAGACTCAATAAACAGTAACCTTTCAACTGTCGTAATAGCCTCCACAGGTCTAGCGGCCTACAACATAGAAGGTATAACTTTACACTGACTACTTCTCCTCCCAGTAGAACACCAAAACAAATTTGAATGCTGCAAACTATCAGCAGAAGCTGCTACTGAAGTATGCAGAATTCCCCAAAAAATGAAAGTCCTCCTGGTTGATGAAGTAAGCATGGTTTCCACCCCCATGCTGGCTTCAATTCATCTCAGAATACAAGAAGTCCAAAAAATGGACTACCAAGAACTATTTGAAGGAAAACACATTATTGTTTGTTGAGACCTCGTACAGTTAACACCTGTAATAGGCCAACCCATTTTCAAAACATTGGGACACAAACAATGTTGTAATATACTCAGCTGCAATGGGAATGTAAATCTCTAGCAACATTTTAAAAAGCATTAGAACTGGTCTGCTTACTAAAGATGCAAAATATATTTTCAAAACTAGAGTAATTTGTGAGTTGTATGGACAAAAGACATCTGCCTCTGATATCATGGAACAAGGAATAATGAACTCAACAAAATGTAAAATGCATGTGCTTAATCCCAATGCTTGCAAGCTGTAGTCAATTAACTGATGCAATGTTGAAAAAAGAAATGCAACCCATTGTGCATATCAGACAAACTAGAAATCCACAGCATGACATTCCCTTTGTGTCAACAAGCAATAGCATGACTAAATAGCTCAGAAAAAAATATCTCAAACACATCTGGATTATAAAACCTATTAACTCTGTGTCTTAACTGCAGAGTAATTCTACAACGTAAACTTGATGTAGGGCAGGTCCAGTCACTGCAGTAATTGTTACAGATGTTGGCTTCCAAACATATCCACATGACAACAACATTCCGTTAGTCAACAGCCACAAACTTTCAGAAGTTAAAAGAATATGCCACACAATAGCATGTTTCCTTCTTTTCAAAGACGTGTATGTATGCACAGAACAATTCTCTCTTTCTTTTGCATATGCTGTCACTTATTCACAAGTCGCAAGGTCTAACTCTAGACCATGCACTGATCGACATTGACAGCAAAGATTTCAAAAAAGGTATGTGTTATGTAGTACATTCACATCTGTGTACTCTCGATGGTCTATTCCGAGTTAACTTTGATGGAAGATGCCAACAAAGTCAATGCTGACTTTCCTTGCATACTACAATACAACTGGCTATGCACACTGTACATCCCATCTAGAAATGTACCCTGTACCTCAAGAAACAAAACCTTTAAAAAGAAAACAAATAAAAACAGAAGCTATGCCAGATCTCCCTGCAATACCACAAAAATAACAAAGAACAACTGCAGCTTCATCAAGTAATGCAAGCACAAAACACTCTAGTCCAAAAATAACTGCAAATCCATTAAAATACACAGAGAGAAATATCCTGTGTCCAAAAACAACTTCAGGCCCATCAAAGGATACAAAGTCACATACAAAGGCACAACTCTCTAGTCCATTTAAATTCAGCAACACAACTGAAGTACATTGCTATGTAAATGTAGCAATCAATCTTGTCTTCCAATTGCCACCAATTGTTCACAGCATTTACTTAAACGGCTCAAACCAGTTGTGTTTGCAAATGCTTGTCCTTAATACAAATGCCACAAATAATCCTCACAACACCTACAGTGTCTCAGGTATAAAGCAAGAGTTAGACTACCGTGCAGGAATGGTAAAATCCACCATAAACACACAGGAAGATCC
This sequence comes from Ambystoma mexicanum, assembly GCF_040938575.1. Taxonomy (NCBI): domain Eukaryota; kingdom Metazoa; phylum Chordata; class Amphibia; order Caudata; family Ambystomatidae; genus Ambystoma; species Ambystoma mexicanum. The sequence goes on from NC_090924.1 coordinate 97,036,116, forward strand.
ATATGAATTCTTAATATACTTACTACAGGTACAGGAAATCAAAAACATCTTCTAGATTTCATACACATGGAAACATACATGAACTCTCTGCAACCATGTTTCTCCAGGGCACATCAGTAATGAACAATGTGTGTATGTATCCATACCAAATTCTGAATGCATTCCATTTCACCTACCTCTGCAGAATGCAAATCATGGCATATTATGTTCTTTTTGTAATCAATCCAGCATACAAATATAAACTTGCATGCCAAATATGTTTTACTAATGCTTCTAAGGTAGAATGCAGATGGTCCCAACAATAACTGTAGCTAACTTGCTTTATACTCGGCCAAGTATCTCTTCGCAAGAAAGCCTTCAGAACAGTAGAATTTAATCTCCTACACTAGTGCCACAACTACATCAGGGAACTATATTGCATATGTCAAAAAAGTAGTGGTTGGTTTGAATGTAACAACACTTACGTTACTCCAAAACATAGGTTACCATCAAATCTAATAAATGCCTACCTTCAAACATGCCATCTAAGTTATACTTACAAAATACATCCATAGTACTACAATAGTAGTTTTCAAATCCAATACAGTAAGAATATGTCAACGGGTATCAAACTACTTTAACCATGGCCTTGATTAAAATACACATCAAACATGCTATCACACTTATACTTATATAATATATACATAGTACCTCACACATTTATTCTGTAACAAGTAAATACTTCAAAAACCATGTAAATGCCACAAACTGTATCTAAGTAGCGTTTTTTGAATCCACCATCAATGTTCTTTCCCAATAACCCAATGATTACTTCATGTTAATACAACAGTGTACCACGCACAAATGTTGTACCAAATATAGTACGTACATTGATGTATTTATGAGGGTCAACCACAGATTCCAGTTTTCTTACAATATTCATGTAACTATTCACAACCAGTATCAATTAGTCACCGCATATTACTGTGGCCATAATTACTAAGACCAACAGATTATACATATCACCAGCATTTGCATTTGTACATTACAGCCTTCTTACAATATTGAAGAGATCATCCATCCCCATTATCAAGATAACACTTTAGCCAACATTTTGCAACCATATGCAGTGTCCACAATTGTGGTAGGATTATAAATACCATACATACTTCAATAATATCCTTCTCCCATATTACAAATACTGTATACTCCCCCTACTGTAGCTATAATTATTATATGCATAGTACTGTGGCCAGTGTCCACACTGATACTCCCCCTAGACTATATTTAATTTATATACATATATTACTATGGCCATGGCCAGTGTACACATTCTTGGATGAACCATAGAATTGAACCATATCATAAATATGCACAATACACCTTCAAATAACATGACTCACCCAGAACCCCTCCCAATCCCAATAGCATCTGCGGACACATGTTTGTGTCTGTGGCTCGGAAAATGGCCACATGGGACCTGTGCAGCCTTTTTCACCTATCAAAACAGCTCCATCTTAAATTTGTTCCACTCCCCCACCCTTCCCAGACACTCTTTCACGCACAAAATAACGCCAGATGTAGGTTCCATAGTCTTTTCCTCACTGCACTGTCCGCGCATTAAGGCGCTTTCCACGTATCCAATATGGCTACCGTTAAACAAAATATGGCGCAGCTCATCTTTTTCAACAACCAATCAGCGTGTGCATTTGATATCTGCGAATGTCATGCCACTTTCTGATTGGTCCACAGTTGTTCACAGACACTGAACCATGAAATGAATCCACGTACTAGATGTAGATATCACACATTTATTTTTTACCTACTTGTTGGTCAATTGAAAACAGATTTACAGCAAATTTGAAAAAGCATGTTTGGGACTAAGCTGGCACTCATCGCAAACGTTTGGTGCAAATCCTTCCAGCGGTTTGGGCTGTAGGCATGAGCAATTTTATTTTCCCATTATGTCTATGAAAATTTCAAAAGTTTTGGGATCTCCCCTATAACTTTTCCCCCCTCCTGGACGAAACCCCAGCGAACTTCACAAAATCATTCCAAGGTGGCCATATACTTTTTTTTTGCAATGTATGGTGACCATTTGTCAAATGGCACCAAAGTTATAAGCCACCCAAAAACTGCTCTTCCTATGAGTTGAGCAATTTAATCATAACTACACGGAAACTAATGCAGGTTCCATACCACATCAAAATAGTGGCATGTCACCCAACCCCTCGCCATCTCAGCTACCCAACACACCATGGCATGGCATGCAATGTGAAAGCAACCAAATGAATGCACAACACATGACACAAGTGTCACAAAGTGCACTGTCCCAAATGGAAACAGGCCACAGACAATTTCCTCTCAGTATTGAATAAAAAACAACACACATGAACAAATACTTACCAGCAAGACAAAACATCAGTACAGGATCAAACAGTGGCAACATGTGACAGTAAAAAATTAAAGTAGTGCAAGTGTCACAACCTGACTAAGGCAGCACATCGACCCCTTCCAACTACAGAGTGTTGCTGGTAGGCAAATGTGTCAGTGTACTGCATACAACATGAACTGCATCTGCAAAGCTGACGGGCTTGTTAAGACATGAAGAAGGCACATGTATATAAGGAAAAAGTCATGGATGTAGAACCATATATAAATCCACCATGCGGTGGAGAATTGAACAACAATCCCCACTAGGGATGTATACACAGTTTGGACTACAGACTGCCCACACAATTTATGGGAGTCCAATGTCACTGTGTAAGTTACTGTCACTTGGTCACACCCTTTGCAAGCCCATGGAAAGGGGAAGCAGGAGGGGTGTGTGTGTCAGGAACCCAAGTTTCTAACCCAAAGACAGGACAAGCCTGCATGTGCCCAGCTGGAATACACAGTGGATGCCTACGGGAGCCACACAAAGCAACACACTGTAACATCAAAAAGGGGGGTGGGCACCCAGGAGGGATGAGGTACAGGGTGCTCCCCAACACCCACATGCGTGGATGTTGAGAAAAAAAAACCTCCATGGGCTCATGCCTGCACGGCTACGCTACAGTGGGAGAACTGCCATCGCTGTCATCACCCTCTGGTGCTACATCAGAAGGTGGGCGTGATATGGGAGGCAGACCACGCAAAGCCCTGGCATGCTCCTCCATGGCAGCAAGCATACGGGTGTGGAAGGTTTGGGTCTGCAGGATGATGGTATGGAGATCCCCATGCAGCACCTCACGGGTAGCACGCATTTCTGCCTACATGGCCTCGCATGATGCCCAGATCTCCTGACGGGTTGCCTGGAGCTCAGCTGAGAGGGTGCGTGTCAGCTGCTCCAGCTGCTGTTCTGACCTTGTACTCTGGGACACCTCAAGTTCACCAAGAGTATCTCTGAGGGACCTGTGTTCTAACCTCAGGGCATCCCCATGGGCCTGTGACTCTGCAGATACGGCTGTGCGCAGAGTCTCCAGTCCAGCCCACCGGTCCCTGTTGGACACCAACATGTCCTCCCTGTGTGAGTGACAAATGGACTCTGTTGCCTGCTGCTGGAGCTCTACCTGCCTTTCAGGGGGGAGAATGGAAGTGGCACCCTATCCACGACCTGAGCCATCATCTCACATGATTCCCCCTTGTTGTTCTGCTATAGTGTACAAGGAGTTCCCCCACACAGTATTGCCTGACGGCGCACGGCCACCGCATTGGCGGGCACCACACCTGTTTGGGGAAAGGTGATGTGCTCCTTGCTATGCTGGCACTGCCTGAGGCTGCAGGACTGTATTCCTCCTTTGATCTGCTGGCCCAGGAACATGAGCAAATATTGTGGAGTGTGACCTTGCATTCGTAACCGCTACAGGTGGACTTTCCAACACTGAATGCCCCATAGTGGGGTCTACCCCCAGTGCAGGTGGGTTGGACAGAACAGATTCCCTGCCAGAAACACTCACCTGCGACGGGACATATGTCTCAATGTCCGATTCAGCACATGATTCATAGAGGTCTCAGGAGGTATACCCAGAGACACCCGTGGACAGTATGGTCTGCATGAGTAATGGGTTTTCACCCACCACCACCCCACATCCTCCACTGGTGCCCTTTTATGGCTGTGAGTACTGCTGCCTCTGTGCCATCTCCTCCTCCTCAACAGCATCAAGTGCCTCATCACCTGCAAAAACATTAAAGAAAAGTAATTAAAACAGGCATGAGCACCATAGCCTACACACATAGGCATGGCGAGGCAGACATCCAGTACATAAAAGACACATGTCACACATGACAATAACACTGGCTTGCATGCACTGGCAATGAGTTGGAAGGGGAGGCAAAAAGCAGACACTGAGGACTCCAAGATGGAAAAGCAACACATGTGCTGCATGCTGGATAGCACTGGCATCACACATTAGCCTGTGAGTGGCATGGACAATCCATATACATGACACATGCCAGCACACAGATGGCACGTACCATAGCCATGGCAGATTTGAAAAGGACACCCAGATGGTAGCAAATCAGTACTGTCACCCATCCATGTGAGATGGACATAATGAAATCGAAAATGAAAACTGGTGTGACAAAACACCCATGTGCCACACGCTGCAACAAAGCCAGTGTTCACTGATGCAGTGATGGCAGGCACATGGATACATCAATGGTTGGTCACTTCGACATGACAGAAGACAATTGTCATCTTCAACATTCAAACAGGGCCCCAGAGTGAATGTGTGCTGGCCATGTGTAGGTGCACATTACTCAATCAACCTGATTGGTGAAATCATTCCTATAATAAGGTAACAAATGTGGGCCATTGTGGGGTGTAATCTATGATTAAAGTATGTTACATTTGGGGCAGTACGTCACACAAATGTGTGGTAAAAATGCTAAGGAATTCATCAATCAGGCAGAATGAACAGGAAAACAGTATGAACAATGTTGTGGCAAGATGACAGTTGAAGGGCAAGTGCAGTAATGTGGCGCTAATTGTCTAGTGCGGTCAGAAGGGATACTTGAAAACACTAAACAAAGGCTGGCGTATGGTTTGGAGGCACCACATGGGTGACCCATAGCAGTCATGACTACACAGCCTCACCTTGCACTCAAGCACAACATATCACCCAAGAAACATACACATGGCTTGCACACACATTCATGGCCACTCACCGGACATTGCCTCAAGATCTGGTAGGTGTCCCACGCCTTGGATCTGATCCTCTGCGATGAACTCTGCAGCGATTGCCTCATGTTCTGCTAGTTCATCCTCCTCTGGTGGAGACCCACTGCCAGTCACCAGAGTAGAGGCATAATTGGAAGCCAGCATGTTCTTTGCTCTGCGTTTGAGGTCATTCCACTCCTTAGAGCAATCATCAGCTGTGCGCCTCACAAATCCAAAGGAACTAATCTGGTCCGTGATGCACTGCCAGTGGGCCCTATGTTGAGCAGTCGTAGTCTTGCACCCCGCAGTCACCAACATTTTGTGGCCATTGGCCGACACGTAGCCCACAAGTTCGTCTAGTTCTGCATCATTGAAACTACGCTTCCTTGATGTGCCGGAGTGGGTAGCCGTGTCTGGGGTCCCAGCCTGTACCACAAGAGCACCCTTCTTCCTCTTGGAAGGTGGTGCGGACCCTGAGTGGCTTACGCCGCTCTGGTTGGTAGGGGCTGAAGCGCAGATGGACTGGGCACTGGAAGTAGCCAAAGGCACGATGACCAAAGGTCTCACTGTAGGCATTGGCTGCTGGGTGATGTTCGCAGGACCAACCTCGGTGTGATGGACTTAGACCAACACTGTCCCGGCTGGGAGCTGGGGTGAATTGATCTGCAGCTGCCCCTGCACACTCTTCCCCCTGGATACTTGGGGCAGCAGATGACATTGCTGCCCCAGATCCACATGGCCTGGTGACAGCAACTTTCACCCCCACACGTGGCTTTGACTTGATGACACGGAAGTCAGCCTGGGAGTCATCCTGTGCTGGTTCGGTTGACAATATGGGCCGGGTTAACAAGGCATGAGCTGGGATGGTGTCAGCTACATCTCCCTGACCCACTGGGGGGGGGCATAGGTGTCCCTGATTGGTCCTCCACACACTGGCCTCTTGGGCCACTCTGCACATCCTGGCCACATCCCCTACCACGCCCACCTCTTTGAGGTCGGCCACCTTTGCCTCCCTTACTGCTTGGTCACCTCCCAACCATGGCACTGATGTTGTGCGAATGGAAGGTGCAGTAAACAATTGTCCTGGGCAATTTGGGTGAAAGGGGTAGGGTGCTAGATGGAATACGTACCCTAGTGCTCTAGCAAGGCTGTCTGTGACCCCTGGGGTAAGATGACGGGTCACGCAATGCTCAGGCACCCTGAAAACTAAATTTAACGTGCAAGCGACCCCTGGTAGACCACGTGCGTGGAATAAAGAACCCGCACTACGCTGTGGCACCCAGAAACACAAAAATAAGCGTACGCATGGTACACGCAGGCTACAATGATCTCTGAATGGGTACGCAACACACGAGGGCAACCACAGTTGAAAAATATGTGCGTGACTCACCGTCTGCCTGGAAAAAGTATGTGAAAAAGACGCGCATGTGTGCGTTGGCAACACCCCCGGCAAAAGAAGAATTGAACGCTGTCTGTATACAGGGAGTTCGAACTGGAACCGTTGTGAAGTAATCGCGTGTGAACCGACAAGAAGTACAAGAATCGCCCGCTCACTCTCCACAAAAAGCAGTTACAAGAAAATGGCGTCCTATGTGTACCTTTTAACACAGCCCACATGTGCTACGTCACTTATGCACGTACGCACTAAGGGCCTTTCCTCCAATTACACCCAGTGACACCCGAACGTGCAGTTTTTGCACTTGTACAATCAACATGCGCCCTTGCACGTCACGTCACAGATGCACTTACGCGTTAAGGGCCTTTCCTTGAATTACACGCTGACGTGCAGTTTTTTCACATGCCAAATCACTCCGCATTAAGCTGGCCACGCAACAACACATGGAAGACCACGCTCCTGCCCAGAAGGCCATTTTCCTGCCCCCCAGAGACCCGAGCACGCTCCCACCTGCCATCTGCTGCTGCCTGCCTGCTGGCACCGTGCCCTGCTGTTTGGTGCCTGCACGTCAGCCATATGCAGGGGTCCAGTTGCTGTGACCACCCCTGCTGGAACAGAAGACCCCCAACTGGAATTCCATAGCTCCACAGCCCAGCCCCAGGACCGAGCTGCCCACCCACACCTGACTCGGGGGTTGCTATGTCAGACACAACACCATCTGGCACCATTGGCAACCCCCCAGCAGAGAGACAGAGGGCTACCAGCTTCAGTGCCAATGAAGTTGATATCCTGGTGGAGAGAGTCCTGGGGCAGTATGATGCCCTCTTTGGAAGTATACGCGCCAACAATGAAGGACGGAAGAGGATCTGGATGGATATTGTGGCTGCCATCAACGTGGAGGGGAGGGCAGTCCGCGACATTCAACACGCCCTGAAGCGCTGGGTGGACTTCTGGTCCAGGACCCTCAACAAGGCCCGGTGCCTCTTGAAGGCAGCGGATGCTGAGGGGTGCCGGGTCCCCCTAACCAACACCCAGATGAGGGTCCTGGAACGTATACACCCAGCGCTCCACCTCCAGGTCCTTGAGAGGCAGACCCGTCCGGAGTCGAGCGGTAAGTGTACATTCGTACTGATTGGACGCTGTGCATGTTGAGGTGTACCAGGAGTGTGCAGGTTGCACATATGTCTTTGTAGGCCCACGTATTGATGTGTATGTATTACTGTAACAGTCTCTACCTTGGTGCCAATAAAGCCATTCTAAATAAACTGCAGATCATACAAAATAACGCGCTAAATATTCCTAAAAGAGAGCACATATCAGAAACTAGAAAGCAACACAAGTGGCTCTCTATACATGATAAAATTGACTTAAAAACTATTTGCCTCACTCACAAAGCGCTTAACCACCAAGCCCCCACCCCCCATCTCACAGACAAGTTCATATGGAAAGTGCCCACAGAACTACTAGATCATCCAACAGACCTTGTCTGGTGGTGCCCAGATTTAATTTAAAAGGAGCTGGTGGCATTAGCTTCCCGGTATTAGCCGCCCAGCTATGGAACACCCTCCCTCAGAATATTCAAATGATTCAACCATTTAACAAATTCAGAAGCCATGTTATCACTTGGCTACTCAACAAAACATAATCGCCACAGCCGTAAATACCAGTGACCTTTGATGGAATGCACATTTTGCTTATACGTTGCCCTGTACTTTTGCCATGACCTTTAACGTTTGATTGTATAATATGTATAATATGTATAATATGTATATATCTTACTGTTGTAATATTACCTTGACTGCTCTTTGTAACCATTAATGTCCTAACAGCGCCCAATTACCTCTGGGTCAGGTGCGCTTTATAAATAAAATAAAGAAACAAACTCCTATTCCCGTTAATCAGAAAGGTCCCTACGTTGAAATGATAGTGGGAAATAGGAAACATCTATTCTTGATAGATACAGGGGCAGGGACTGTTCCATTGATCATTCATGGGTTCCAAACATTCCACTGTCAGGGCAAACCAATGTTTCTGTAGGGTTTTCTGGAACACCAGTTGTTTGTCTGGTTTCTTCGCCGGTACCTATTTCTTTGGGTCCCTTAACGGATCATTGTCCATTCCTTTTGACTTCAAATTTTGGAGAGAATTTGCTGGGGTTGAACCTGTTGAAAGAATTAAATGCGGTTATTCATTGTTCTTCTGATGGAGTGCGTTTGACGATTTCAACACAGCAACTTTCTGTCTCTCAATTCTTGACCAGGCCTTTGCCGCCGGAATTTAGTGATGTTCCGGAGTGTTTGTGGGCAATTGACGACAATGATGTCGGTGTTTCACAATTTGAACCTGTTAAAATTGTCTTGAAACATGGAGTAAAGTTGCCACGTATTCCACAGTATAATATTTTAGTCGCTGGTGAGCAAGCTTTGAAATGCATCGTCTCTGATTTTGTGCATCGAGGGGTGATTGAGGAAATTGCAGGTAGTTTGTGCAATAGACCGATTTTGCCAGTGTACAAAAAAGGTGATAATGCAATTCCTTTTCATTTTATAATTGATCTGCGTGCCATTAACAAGATCGTCGCCCCACAATTTCAAGTTGTGCCTGATGTGACGACGATATGAACCATGATCCCGGCTTTAGCTACTTACTTTAGTGTTGTGGATCTAAAGAATGCTTTCTTTAGTATTGCTATACACAAGGACAGTAGATACCTGTTTGCGTTCACCTTAGGGGGACGTTCGTTTACCTTCACCCGTGCACCACAAGGTTACATGGAGAGTCCTAGCATTTATAGTAGGGCTTTGAAAGAACAGCTCGATACCCTTGAGTTGCCCTCTACTTGTACACTTCTTCAATATGTTAACGACTTGCTTTTAGCTGCTGACTCAGAGAGCGCTTGTAAGGAGGGCACTGTGTTGTTGCTTATTCATTTGGCTAAACATGGACATAAAGCTTTGTTTAAAAAATTTCAATATTGTTGTCAGGAAGTTGCCTATTTAGGCTATCTCCTGTCAAAGGAGGGAAGAAGGTTGATGCCTGAACGGATAAAACTAATTTCTATCATGTCTGTCCCAAATACACAGAAAGAAGTTAGAGCCTTGATAGCAATGGCTTCTTACTGTAGGCAGTGAATCCCCAACATTTCACTAGTGATTAAACACATGTTGGCTCTGACGAAGAAGGGCATTTCTTCGCCATTGCCGTGGAACATGGAGCACCAGTGTGCATTTGATTTGCTCAAGACTGCATTGTGCTCGCCATCGGTTTTGGGCACACCAAATTATGAAAAGGCCTTTGTGTTGTTTGTGCATGAATGTGACGGATGTGCTTTGGCTGTATTAACACAGGAACATGGAGGGAAGAATAGGCCGTGCGGTTATTTTTCTTCCGCCCTCGATCCTGTAGCATGCACTTTGCCAAGATGTTTGCGAGCTGTCACTGCTGCTGCTGCGTCTGTAAAACAGAGTGAGGGAATGGTCCTAGGCCATGCTTTAAGCCTGACGGTACCTCACTCTGTGGATGTTCTATTGAACAGAACTCAAACGCAACACCTCACTTCCGCACGCTTGACGAGATATGAATTGATCTTGTTTGCACCACACATACAAATTAAGAGGTGTTGTGTTTTTAATCTGGCTGAACTCTTATCTTTCCCGCAAGGTACTGCTTGCAGTGATGAAGAGTCACATGATTGCCTTTACACTACCGAACAAGAGACAAAGGGTAGAATTGATCTGAACAATACTCCTTTGAACAATCCACAAGGGGAGCTGTTTTGGGATGGCTCCTGTTTCAAACTTCCGGATGGTACATCCACAGCTGCTTATGCAATAACTACATTGAGCACAATCGTGGAAACCAAGAGAATCACGCATAACTCTGCGCAGGCCGCAGAGATTATAGCATTGACTCGAGCTTGTGAACTTTCCGAAGGATTTACCGTGAATATATACACTGACAGCCAGTATGCCTTTGGGGTGGTTCACAACTTTGGAAGACTTTGGTAAGAAAGAGGGTTCTTGACTTCACATGGTACAAAAATCCAGCATGAATCCTTGATAGTACGGCTACTCTCAGCGCTTGCACTCCCTACTCAACTAGTTATCGTAAAATGCACAGCACATCAGAAGATTGTAGATGATGTAGGAAAAGGAAACACTTTTGCTTATCAGATAGCTAAACAGACTGCCACTGATCTCTCTTCAGACATGTATACTTCAAGGGAAGCCACAAGTGCCAGCACTATGAATGAGGGTATTGATTCCGTAAGGGATATCCAAGCTGATGCCACATTAGAAGAGTCTAAGAAATGGGCTGAGGGCTTGGGAAAACTTGATGATGATGGCTGTTGGGTGGACAGAGTCGAAGGGAAGTGGCTACTTCCCGACATGCACATTATGATGATGGTTGTTATGGCTCATGGTCCCACACATATATGTGCTCGTAAAATCACAAAACTGTTGGAAAAAGTATGAGTAAATGATAAAATCTCTAAAGTAGCTGAACGCTTTGTTCAGGAATTTATGATCTGTTTGCAGCATAATGTGGGAAAGGGCACATCAACTCCTAGGGGTAGTTTTGGTCCACCTTCTGTCCCCTTCGAGGTTATCCACTTTGATTTTATTGAGATGGAACAATGTAATAATCTAAAGTACGTGTTAGTTGTCATCTTTACTTTTAGCAAATGGGTTAAGGCTTTTCCTGTTAAAGACGCTACAGCCATGACTACTGCAAAGGCTATGCTAAAGGAGTACTTCCCGAGGTTCGGGCTACCAACAGTCATCTGGTCAGACAATGGTCCACATTTTATCGCTGCTGTAATTCTGCAGATACGTGAGGGAGATCGATAAACGGTTCCATTCGGCCAGACAAGCTCAGAGTAATGGATTAGTGGAAAGACACCACAGCATCATCAAAAACAAGCTCGCTAAGATGTGTGCCGGCACCAAACTAAAATGGCCGGACGCCTTACCGATTGTGTTGTTATCAATCTGGACGACCCCTCAAACTAAGACTGGGCTCCCTCCCTTTGAGGTGGTTATTGGGAGGCCTGCTAATACCTGGAATGTTCCGAAATGTCGGTCTTTGCGAAATGTTGATTTATCACCAGGTGTGAGAGGCTTTACCTGTACGATACGAGGGCCCCGGTCACAGCATACAGCCTGGGGAGTGGGTCCTCATAAAGTCCTTCGAGCAATCTTCTTGCCTCGCACCTCATTGGCAGGGCCCCTTTCCAGGTCCTACTGGTCACACAGACTGCGGTGCGATTAGCAGGCCGGAAAAATGTGATCCACGCGACACACACCAAGAGGATTCCACACCCAGTGCCACACGCTACAGAAGATACAGAACCCCTTACCAATGCTGCAACCAACGATACCGAAGCAGTAAACAGCATTGAGAGTGCATCAGAGATTCTCCCTGAGTACGTGGGGCCTGGGGAAACAGCCATTTTGCCTCCACACACTCCAACAGTTTTGTTTTTGGAAACCGTTCCAGATCTTGCATCTAATTCCACTTCTGATTTGTCGCTTCTGGTGGGAAGTGACGACACGTTGTTCATGGATCAATCAGTACTAGGGATCACAAGGTATGATCTGCGTCCAAGGAAATAGACTTACGGCACAGTTTGGCTGTGCGCTCAGAGAAGAAAGTCATCAAGGCTTGCCTTTTTGGCCCGATTAATTGTTTGAAAAGGGGATTCTGTTGGCTAGTGTTTGTGGAAGGACTAAGAAGACGCTCAGCCTGGAGGTCGCCAGCTAATAACATTGGTGCATTCGTTTGAAGACTACAATGCCTGCAACCACTTCCGCTTGTATGGAAAAGGGGAAAGACTGTGTGACCAGCTACGGAAATGAACCTTTAACTGTTTGAGCCCCGAAAACGTACTGCTGTTTTGTGATAATGTTAATTGGGTTTATAATAGTCGTTGTTTTAGGCTTCTGGTATCTAGAAGAAGTACATCCGTTTGAGAATTTGTTGCCGACTGAAAATGTACCTACTGTTTCTAATCCTTTCGTGCATCTTCACACTCTGTCTCCTAGAGACTCTCATCACAGACAGAGATATCATAATAATACACTATTACTCATCATGAATGCTACACATGCCATCTTCAACAAATCTAATTGTTGGGTCTGCTTACATTTACCGCAACACAGGGATAAGGGGCTAGGTTGGTATATTCATCCTCTACCTTTGACAACTGCATGCTATGCTTCTCTTAGAGCACTATTCTTTGGTCGCTGGAACAATAGCATCTCAGGGAACTTTGATGGGACTAATTTGAACCAGTTTGAAAAACGTGTTCTGACTCCCTTGGGTTGCTCGCTCTTTGCAAATAGGAGCAAACCTAATGTTGCTTCTATTAGGCCTTCTGATAAACTGTCACGTCCTTTTCATTCTTTGATCTCCTTCAAGATGGCTCCTATAGGCAATAAGGATGCCACACCTCCTTCCTACACTATTAACCATAGCCCTGATTCAGTTTCTCTCTCTGCATACAAAGGAATGGTACTCAGTCAATGGGTGATTTTAAAGGTTGCACCAACGTTGCGAATTTGACTGGGGAGGACAGACCTTTGTATGTATGTGAACCTGTCTACTTTGTTTGTGATAATGTAGCATTTCCATGGTTACCCAGGGATTGGCAGGGAACTTGTTATTTAAGGATCCTCTTATATGGGGTATTCATAGCCAGTACCATAGAAGGTTCAAAGTCTCGTCCACGACGGGACGAGAATGGTGACACTCCAGCACTGGGAGATGTAGCGAAATCCTTTGTGCCATTTTGGGGACAAATAATTAACTCTGAGGATATCAGGAGACTAGCAAGAGTAATGGAGAGAACCATCATCCGGACCACTGACATACTATAATATGACTTTAGAACAGAAAGCAATAAGGTTAGTAGCACTTCAGAACCGGATGGCATTAGATGTCATCCTGGCTGAGCGTGGAGGGGTATGTAAATTAGTGGGGTCCGCTTGCTGGGTTTTCGTGCCAGATTCCTCCCCAACTATCTTCAAGGCAATACAGAATATGCATGTCTTAAGTTCAGAAGTGCCTGTTCCCGAGGGAAACTGGGATCTTAGCGCTTGGTTCTGGGACTTCTTGCGATCTTGGGGTTGGAAATTACTTTCGGTCTTGCTGATTATTTTAGGAGTTGTGTTGTTTCTTTGTTGTTGTATACGTTCGATGCTAGGGGGACGTTACACACAGGGGATGGGTACATTAGGACGCAAGGCATATGCCCCAGACAAAGACTCCAAATCTTAGTAACTGACCTAACGGCAATTGATATCTCCGAAAGTGATTCAGGGTGTATGGACATTGAGATGTGGAGTCATTCGTAGAGTGACTAGAAGTAGTTTAGCGATTGGCAGAGGCCAAAAGGAGGGTTTATCGAACAGGAAATCATATTATACCCTCTGGATCGTATGTATATATATTGGTCTAGACCAAGTCGCTCTGCGAGGAAATCCGCGTTGCAAGGTCCTGACCTTAGATCAGTCTTAGCTGCCATTTTAGGTTCATCTGCCATTTTGATTCTCGCTCCAAAGTCACCCTGTGTTCTAAAATGGTGGACAGTGTTCTTCTGTTGGTAACATGGCCGTCTTGACCGCTGCATGCATGTTAATGCCTAAACTGCCCGCAGGCCAAATGTTAGGGTCATGTAATGAGACCTTGTCCTTCGTTGACCTGTGGATAGAGGATTACCGGTACCAACGATACTAATCCATGAACATATATTAAGCACAATGTTATGTAAATACTAAACGTGAACACTTGATGGACTGCATTGTATTAAAATATGTACTAAGGCTTATGTTAGATCCAAGAATATAATGTTGCTATTGTGACTTGTTGAACATGTAAACTGAAGGTGATCCATATGCTTATAGTTGGGTGAGTCAGAGGTGAACTTGGCACGAACCCTAGATTGGGAATCATTAACGTACAGAGGGGTTGAACATCATGTTACAAAACTGTATAAAAACTGTATAAAAAGAACAAATATTCTGATGTACAGCCCCACTCACTGCACACACCGAACAGGGCTGGGATTCACTGTGTTGTACTGAGGGCCTGATAGCTATCTGTTGCAGAATAAATATCTGTGTATCTTTTGAACCCGCGTTTTGTGTATTTCCTTTTGGGGTACTCAGCCTTGATATTCTCTTTATGCTTTCACACTGGCAGGTGCCTGTCACTGCTGGGTGGGTTAGTGGGTGGGGGGACATGAGTCGGGGCCTGCTGGCAGGTGCTTGTCACTGGTGGGCAGGTGAGTGGGTGGGGGGATATGAGTCGGGGCCTGCTGGCAGGTGCCGGTCAATGGTGGGCGGGTGGGGGACATGTGTGAAGTCTCCCAGGTGCATGGTGCCATGCGGGCCTGCCTGCGGGGCATGCCCAGGGGTGATGGGCTGCCTGCGGGGCATGGAGAGGGGGTAGGGACACACCAGGGAGGGACCACACTGCAAAATCGCGTGTGACTCCCTGCGCACCCCTCAGAATACACATACCCCTCTCGCGCTTGTGAAAATGCGTGTGAAACTCCCCGCGCACCCCCAGAATACGCATACCCCGCTCGCACAAGGCCTATTGCGTGTGATACTTCCCGCGCACCCCCGAAATACATGTACCCCGCTCACCTAAGCCCTATCGCATGTGAAACTTCCCACTCACCCCAGAAATAAACGTACCCCGCTCGCCCAAGGTCTGTCGCGTGTGATACTTCCCGCGCACCCCCGAAATACATGTACCCCGCTCGCCCAAGCCTTATCGCATGCGAATCTTCCCACGCACCCCAGAAATGCACGTACCCCGCTCGCCCAAGGTCTGTCACGTGTAAAACTTCCCGCGTACCCCAGAATACACGTACCTCGTTCGCACAAGGCCTATTGCATGTAAAACTTCCCGCGTACCCCCAAAATACACGTACCCCGCTCGCCCAAGGCCTATTGCATGTAAAACTTCCTGTGCAACCCCAAAATACATGTACCCCTCTCGCACAAGGCCTATCGCGTGTGACACTTCCTGCGCACCCCCGAAATACACGTACCCCACTCGGACAAGGCCTATTGCGTGTGATACTTCCCGCGCACCCCCGAAATACATGTACCCTGCTCGCCCAAGCCCTATCGCGTGCAAAACTTCCCACGCACCCCAGAAATACACGTACCCCGCTCGCCCAAGGTCTGTCGCATGTAAAGCTTCCCACGTACCCCCACAATACACATACCCCGCTCACACAAGACCTATCGTATGTGATACTTCCCGCGCAAACCTGGAATACACGTACCCCACTCGCACAGGGCCTATCGCATGTGATACTACCCGCGCACCTCCAAAATACATGTACCCTGCTCGCCCAAGCCCTATCGCGTGTGAAACTTCCTGCGCACCCCAGAAATACATGTACCCCGCTCGCCCAAGGCCTGTCGCGTGTAAAACTTCCTGCGTTCCCCCGAAATACACATATCCAGCTCGCATAAGCCCTATCGCGTGTAAAACTTCCCGCGCACCCCCCAAATACACGTACCCCGCTCGCACAAGGCCTATTGCGTGTGATACTTCCCGTGCACCCCCGCAATACACGTACCCCGCTCGCACAAGGCCTATCGCATGTGATACTTCCCGCACACCCCCAAAATACACTATACCGGCCCTGTAAACTGGTGCAGGGTTAGTGCAGCCCTTTGGGCTGCATTGGGGATTTCAATGGCTTTTCTTTGCGCAAGGGGCATTCTTGGGGGCTTAACTGCTGCTGCATGTTGTTCTCTGCGCCAGCGCTCAAAATGGCTTTGAAATTCCATGAATATCCGGTGCGCCAGAATGCTGTTTAGCGCACACCTTTTAATTATACAATCTCTGAAACCTTAGTCCATGTTAATATTTAGTTTCTCACAAAAAGCCAGTAACCAAAATAACTAACTTTGTCTGATCAGTCACACAGTTTTCAAACCAGCCATGATATTTGCAGTCATTCGTAGTTTGAATTTCTAGTAGTTTGTATGAGCAGGATTTGTATGATGTGTGTGTTTTGTAGTTTCTAATTGGTTGATGGTGCTGTTCTAATTATTCACAGCAATCCAGAAGCCACCCAGCTCATCGCGTTGATATCCACAGGTATATAGCAAACACCCCCTCCCTGTGCAGCCGCGGCAATATGAGGACAGATATCACATTGTGTGTTTGTGGACGTGTGGTAGACGCGGTTATCTGAAACTTTGTTGGGGTAGCATTTTAGATGTATTGAGTGTTGTAGGTGATTTTAAGCGGCTAGGGGAGTGGAGGAGGACCATGAGAAGTGGAGGGAGGCTAGTAGGCATGTTGGGGACACTCGTTTGGAGTTTGATCAAGTGCAAATACAATTTTAAATCTGTAGTTTCTGCGAATAGCCATGACTATCAGCAAAATGCCATAATGGTGATTGTTGTATAACTGCATCTATAAATCGCACATCCGTAGGCGGGTCAACGCTTTTCATCATTTAACTGCTTTTACCCAGCGGTTGCAGTAATATTTAAATACAACTCCATAAACATACATTTTCTGTGGAGTACTCATATTGTTATATGGATGATACAGTACAGAATGTTATTTCTGTTTGTTATTTGATTTGGTTAGCTGTTGTCTTATTTCATTCGAAGTTTTGAAGGCCGATTTAGCTTGATTTTGGGTTTGCAAAAAATGTACATGTAGCCGTGGATACAAAGCTAGATCTGCCGCTGCGTCGAATACCCACGACTATGAAAGATGCCGGGTGGAGGAAAAATATATTTCTGTGAGTTTCGTTGTTTGTTATTGGTTGTTGGTACTTTTCTATTTATGTAGCTGTCTGTGATAGGTTGTGGGGAAAATGTGTCATCCATTTTAGTATTCTTACTAGTATATTAGATGAACTACCTAGCTTCGCCTGGGATTTCAATTCTAGATTTTTAAATCTCTGATCAGTAAGTCTCACGTCAATTTCTTCAGCAGTTTCATTGCTTTATTTTTTAGCAGCACAAACGCTCTTAACAGCAAGTCATGTTTCAGTTTCTTCAGCAGCATTGTTGCTTCCTTTTTTAGCAGCACACATTCTCTGATTAGTAAGTCCTGCTTCAGGTTCTTGAGCACTTTTATTTTTCTGTTTCACAACATGTTGAATTCTATCAGCTACATGGTCTTGAAATCTTCCTTCTTCAGAAAGTTGATCATGTTTCAGCTTTAAATGTTTTGTTTTAATTTGGTGGAATAATGTCATCTTCAAATTGTAGCAAAATTCCATTTGATGTCGTGAGGGTGAAGTACCTGTCCTTTACAAAATGTTGTGATAGAAATTTGTAGAGGAGGTCCCAGATAAGACCTGCACCCCTGCCCCCCATTGCGAGTTGCCAGTAAGGTACCCGCCAAGGTATGTGACGTACGAGGAGCAGCTGAACCAACAAAGGGCTGCAATGGGCCTCTGCCCTGTGTACATTAGAAGATCAATACCTGTTGAAATGCCCATAACCAGGCAACCCTGGGCAGCACGGTACCCAATCAGACAACCGTACCTGCCATTGGTACGAAAAGACGAGTATTTACAGACTGTCCACGAGGAGACCTCGAAGGCCTTAATGGAAGGCCAATTGAAATAGACCAAGGGCCTATGCAGCCCCGAGAACAACCAGAAGTGACTACTGAAAGCTATGCATACCAGTACCGACAACTGCGAAGAGAATGGTAATGGACGAAGGGGAGAGACACTGTGAAAACGCATGAGAATGGTGCCATGAGACAAGATTGAAGCAACCACCTTATTGAACGTGTATAAATAAGCTTGAAACGCAAGATGCTAAGTAATCGATACCACCTGCAATGCTAAAGTAGAAGAATAGAGCGGCATGCGCCAACCATATATGTCTACCACAATACAGCACAATGTACACGTGCGACTCCATTTTGTTTGAGCAAAAGGATGCCCAGGCGGCCCAGGCCCAACTGGCTGAGTTTCACATCTAGGTCCAAGCTGAGGAAAAGAGCGGGATCGAAACTTAACAAAGGATGGCTCATGCCGAGGAAATCGAGGTCAACCAGAGAAGGGGAGGTGAGCATGAGCTTACGAGGCTCCAACTTCAGAGCATGCCAGCCAGCCCGTGAAGGTCAAGATAAGAGAGGCCCATGCAGGTGGCCAAGCGAACACAGAATCAAATGCACAAAAAGACTGAGAACTGAAGCAGATTCACGGTGGACCAACACGTGACCAGACAGGCGCGAAGATGTACCACCGCCTGATGTCATCCAGAACCAGAGGGTGCCATAACTTTTCCTGATAAGAGACTGCAGATCCGAGGCCATACCCAGCCAACTAATTGACACATAGCCCTAAACCACTGATTGATGGAAGGGAGGCAGGGTGAATCTTGGGAAACCAGGCACCAGGGTGTCTATTCTGCATGCTGCTAATTAAAGTGGAGATTTATGTTTAGGGGTGTAACTTGCCCAATCACAATGAACCATATAATCTAGGGTCCTATAGAGACTGTAACCAATAGGACGTCGTACTTTTAGTGACATCAATCACGTGTGTTGTAGAGGGATAGGCGTAGACGCCCACCCGATAAGAGTTATCCAATCCGTATGCCTTATTTTCATATACAGATATAACACCTATACTTAAGTTACCTTTCCCAACCAATTATATTGCATGATGATTTTTTATAGAAGTGCACGTCAATGATGACGAAGTTTGCCCATAAAAGAGGCTGTTGTACTGAAGTTCAGGGAAGTCGGGGCGAGACAGGTGTTCGTGATGCTGCGGATATCCATAAACTGATGTATGTATCATTAAACGGACTTCCCTTTGCCAACTTACTGAGTCCCTAGTATTGATTTGTGCTGGAGTATGTAAGTCCTGCACCCTGTCCTCACGCGGTGGAGCTATCTTGTATTACAAGTTTTCGAGGGTGAGTGCTGACCAATGGGCCCGTCAGTAATTACCTCTCCTCGTCAACAAATTAATCAGGTGTTGATCATGTTTCAGTTTTGATGCATGATAACAAGCACTTTCTACAAATTACCTTTAGATGGCAGGGTAAGACCACAAAACGCAGTGCCAAAAAACAAAGCCTAATGAAAACCAAAAAGATGAATTATCTCGGAAACGGGACGACTTATCGAGCCAGAAATAGTTGCATTAATTTGGCAAGGGAATAAAAAATATTCCATGCAAAATTCATGACACCAGACCTCATTGTTCATGAGAATTTATGTCCCCAAGAACGCCACATACAATCCCACAAACAAGCATGACTTTGTTTTATATATATGCATAGTCCTCTTTTTTTGGTATTAATTTTGGAAAGTATAAAAGCCACCATTTTCTCCAGTTTTATCCATTTGATTCCAGAACTGTCACGGTGCACATGGCATGAGTATGGATGATGTGAAAGTAAGTGTAAATATATAGTTAATTTTTTTATAGTTTAGTTGCAGTTTTGTGTGTCTTTGTTACATTTATCACTGGTATCAGTTGGTCATTATGATTTTTTTTCATTTGCTTTGTTTGTGTGGCCAGTATTTAATATATTTTTAAGTATGGACTTATACAATTAGATTTCTAAATTAATGACATTTACATGCAGGAATTTAGTTTTTGTATTTATGTTAGTGAGGTTGAAGCTTTATTTGACTTTATTTATTGAAATTTTAATTCACTTTTAAGTATGTAGTAATTTAGGACTTTTGAGCGTTTTGTGAGGTAGTCGAATTGATGGTGGTTTGGAATTTAAGTTTAGGGTTTCTTTTTGTATTTTATTGTAGCTTTATCGATCTCATCATGATATTGTACACTTAACTTCTCATGAAAGGTCAACCTATATTTAAAACATAGTGGTACTGTTGGAGATGGGCGCAGCACATCTGTATTCTGTTCATGAAAAGCCTCCTTTATGACCTTTCTATCATTTTGGATGATTCTTTAAATACAGCGCTGCAGGTTATTTAAGACTCTGGCTGTCAGTGGCAGAGCCTTCAATGTGTGGTGGTTGATTTTGTACAACCACCGGTCACAGCTAAAGAGAGGAGGGAAGTCAAAAATGGTGATGTTGTTGCACTGGTAGATGGAGGTGCAACAGAGGGAATGTTGGAAGGTGCATGGTTTAGAGTTGTGTTGCAGAATGTGCAAAGTACCTCATCTGCCCATTTCTGGAAAAGTGTTATTTGACTGTTAAAGAAGTGGCAACTGTCAGCAATGGTTGTCATGCTAGTTGTCTTTTTTCTTTGGTGGTGATGGATTCGAAAACGAAATGATCATATCATCACTGCTGTTAATATCATTGTTATAGTACTAGTGTTTCTACCTGTGTGATTGTTTTCTATCCCTTGTTCTCCAAGTTTACTTATCCTATCCTATTCTCTCTTGTTCTCCAAGTTTACTTAACCTTCCCATCCCATCCTTTGTCCTGTAACCTCCCAGTATAATGTTCTTTGTTTATTTTCACACAGTTTGCATATCCCTCTTAATGTCTTGTAGTAGTATTTTCTTACATTTTTTTAAATTGTTGCATGGTTTTTTTAATCCAAGTTGGATTTTCTTTTCCAATTACCCAATGATTACTATGTGCAAAGTAAATATCAGTGTTGTATGCACTAATGTTGTATCTTATATAGTGCATGTGATGCAGTTCATACAAAATATGAGTGTTATAAAAATGTGTTTATTAAATTGTGTTTATTAAAGTGTCTGTCTTTGAGCTGATGTTTTCTTTTTTTTAGCTAGAAGGATATTATTATGATTTTTTTTTAAATAGGTGAGTAAACACTGCTATGGTGCAGTCCAATGAGCTGTTGGATGTTGGAGGCGCGAGTACCTGCAGCAATCACTTGGGGGTTTTCTTAGACACTGTTTCGATGAACTATACCCATGGCTCTAGTTGTAATGTTTAAAAAGTCCACTCTTTATGTACTCTTTTTTTACTGTTTCTTTTGCAATTAATATTTTACACTAGATGTATTAAAAGAAACACATGCAATCTTATAGCCACAGTTATAAGACTTGGGGCGTCATTGGATTTATTTGTAACCGTGGCAACACATCATTTTTGGAAAAATACAATTAAATGTTGAACATTTTTTAAGGTGTATTGAGTGTGGTGTTTGTAACCAGTTATATTTTATTAACTTTTTATACATCAGTAATACATATAAGTTTACATATGTGAAAAAGATAAATGAATATGCAAACAAAGTTTGTTGAAAACAGATTTATTTGACGGGATGGTTGTGGGGTTTCTTTTTCTTTTAGTTGGAACACATGATATATCTTCTTCTTTGGCTCAATTATCTGGATTTTTACTGTCATGATTTGTCATACATTTTGAATATCCTTTTTCATTGATTGTACTTCTTTTTGAATATGAATGAATAGTGGTTTATTTCTGTTAATGAATTCATGACTAGGTTTGTGGGTATTGTTTGTGGTGCTTCTTGCTGGATTCTTTTTGATACTTGAATAACTTCTTCATCTGTTTGAATACATTTGAAATATTTTTAAACCATTGAAGATATACTTCACTTCAAAAAATATTTGTGTTGGTTGTATTCACATTTGATAGTTGGTAAATAAAGTATATCTGTTTGGTGATTGATATTTGTTCCTTAAAATGTTATTTTTAGTCTCATTTTAAATAAATCTGAAGAATGGACTTACAAATTCCTGAATGTGGTGTATTTTCTTCTGGTTCATTTTCTTCATCATCTTCATTTTTAATTTATTTTTCTGTATGATAATTGTCCTTCAGACATTGCATGTAGGTTTCCATTTTGGTGTGGTAGAAATAAATACTGCTTGTCACTTCAGATATTAGAATTAGCAGTAGGGGAAGAGTACATGAGGAGAGAAGGTGGCATTCTTGTATCTACTTTCTGATTGGTTGTTCATTGCCTGTGTGGTGGGTAGCTGCCAATAGGTTATGAAGTACCCCACATGCTGTTGAATTGTTGAACCCATTAGAGGATGTATTTTTTTGTGTGATGTCTGTATATGCCAATAAAACTGTAGATTATATTGAATTAGGAGTTTTTCTACACAGTCCATTTTTATTGCTTCAGAATGAGATGTAGTTGTATGAGATTGTGGTATTTTGGGGGTACAGGTGTTGATTGATATGATATTTGAAACATGCATTCAATGTTAGGAGGAGAGGATTTTCATTATTCCGAAGACTCTGAAGAGTTTGAGAATGTTGATGTTGAAGGCATTGGTGATGTGTTCTCAAAGCATTTTTCTGGTTCTATAATATTATTTTAGATGGAGTGTTCGAAATTAGAGGTTTATGCTGCAATTGTGGAGAAATATTTTTCACAGGGAGCACAGGTTTTTTTCTTTTCGGGAAAAGAAAATTAATTAATCTGATTGAAAATATACTGTTTGGTTATATAGTGGTAAAAGAACACAAAGGCTATTTCAAGAGCCACCCATAAGACTTTTTAAGTACATTGGAAAAGGTAAATACCGTTGTTGCCTTTTTTAAAAAAAATAGCAACGGTTACAACAGCAGCCAGTAAAACACCATGCCCTGTCAGACGGATTATATCTGCGGTTACCACTAAGCCAATTAAATGTATTTTTTGGTGGGTGTGGCCGCGTCTATGACTATTGCCTTAGACGCGGGTATAGCGATTCCAATTTCTGTGCATTAATCATGTTGTTGCATTGATTTTATACTACAAAATGTGTTTCTGATTCTATGCCATCATGTGTACCTTTAAATTGTTTCAATTGATATACCATGTCAATATGTGTTTTTGAATCTGTAAAAATGTTATGGGTAGCCTCGACTACTGACGGATGACTTTGTGGTAGGCTTCGGTAGCCGCGAGTATGAAACTGTTGGTTGTACCCGTGGTTATACCTGTCTGTATTTTGGAGCAGTGATCATATTATATTATGGATGCTTCAGCACAGATTCGTACATCTGTTTCTGTTTAAATGTTCTTACATGAAGGCTGTGTGAATTGATTTTGAAACCTTTGTAATATGTGTTTTTCAGCACATTGGACAAATGTACGTGTAACCACGTCTAGAGGTGGGTTTTCATCATGTAACCAGGATTGTAGCCGTGGTTATGTAATTTAGAAAATGAAGGGGGGGGTTGTTTTTATATAGTTTGTAAATGTTGTATATAGTATTCTTTGGAAGGATTGTATTGGGGTTTATTGATTGATATGTGTTGCAATAAAAATGTGTTGGGCATTTTACTTGTTTGCTTTCCACAGTTGTCTTTTTGTGCTATTGATTTATGAAGCTATGAAAGTGACCTTTTAGTGAACCTTTCACATTCTGGTTCTAGAATTCAGAGTCTGCACATGTTCTGTGCTTGGCTATTGTGAAGATCTATTCATTAATTAGAGCAGCTGAAGTTGAGTGATAATGTGTTTTTATATATTGTATGCACATTTTGAATTGTATTTCTAAGATAAATGAAGTATGTTTAGGAGTCTGATTTAGTAAAGTGTATAAGTATTTTTTGGCAAGTAGGGATTTCCATATTTTACTTCAGTGTTTTTAGGAGAGTGATGAAGCCATATGACATGTTATGCAATGCTTATGTTTGCCAAAAATATATTTCATAATAAAAGTTGTTTCTCATTGACATTTGAAGATGTGATATGAATGTGGGTTTATACAATACCCTAGAGTTAACCAACAAGTTTAACTCTACCCTTGACTAATAATGTGGCTGTGTGTGTGTTTTTTATTTGGGTATTAAGCTGTTTTTCTGTGGCCCTATATTGTTGTTTTTGTACTGTCTTCGAATTGTGGAAGTGTTTGAATGTGGTATTAAAAGTAAGAAGCTATATGAGGCGGTGCATCTGGTATGATCGCAAAACACCAAGTATGTCTCTTGCAGTTTTAAATCAAATACTTTTGACTGGAACTGCATAAAGTTTAGTTTGTACGTTGAAAATGGTAAATATGATACATTTAAAAGAGCATGTGTATGCGGATGAAACACTTACAGGAAGTGCAAATGATGATCCTAATCTTTCAAAGGATCATATTTTACAACAGTATAAAAGAAGTATTGCAATGTTTGAATTGTCTTTTACTTAAACTCTTGACATTGTTTGCATATTTTGTCGATGCACTTTTAATAAGTCTCAAGTGCAACTAGTGTACATTGAGGAGGAAATTAAACACACTGTTGAAAATGTTTGGAAATAACTATCTGTATTTTTTTGTAGAAGAATGATTGGACACAATAGAGGCACTTTATGTTTGTAGAAACTGTGGTCCTGATTCACAGAACATTTTCCAATGGGATTGCGCCATTCTAAACTGCTTCTCTGAATCAGGTCCTGGGTTGGGTTTTATGATCAAAGAAGTCATCCTCCAAGAAGTGTTTTTAATGACATGGTAGTGCCTGATATCCCTTCTGAGCTTCAGAAATTGAACATGTTTGAAGTGATTGCATTGCAAACTGTTAATCCCTTCCAAGTTATTGTTAGATTGAAATCAAAGATGTCCAATCTGCCTAAGAAATCATTAGTGCAAGGTGTGAGAGGCAAAGTTGTGTATTTACCTCTCAATTTGGAAGAAAATGTGAACACTCTAGGAGCGAACCATGACATTGCAGATACTTTGTTTTAGTAAATGGTGTCGCCACTAAAGAGGATTTGGCAACAGCTTATAGATATTGGAAATGTGAAAAACACATTGGTGTTTCTATTGGAGCACAATGATTTACACGAAGGTAGTCTTACTGTATCAGAATTGTCTATGCTCGATGTTGTGTCAACAAACAAAACCAGTGAATGTTAGTTTCAGCATCAATCTGTTGCAGAAGGGAATAGTTACAAACACTATTCATCCTCTTCACTCACGTGAAGTCTTGGGCGCCAGTTTAGAATTGTATCAATTGAAAGCAACGAAAGGTTCACAGATCAGTATCTTGGAAAAGACCAGGGGTGTTGATAGGTCTGGAAAAGAACTGGGGCTACTCTGATGTCGGAACTGTTGAGACTGGGGGCTAGCCTTTTGGCTGTAGCTCCTGAGATTTTATCTGGGGCTACAACCAAAAGAACAGGGGCTAGAGTCTTTGTGCCCCCCTAACAACGCCTCTGGAAAAGACATTAGAAGCACGTTGTTTACTAATCCGTTTTCCAACTGGTACAGGAGGGAGATAGGATGATCGCAAGGTGCTAATCTCTGCTGCAGAATATCGTTGTACAAGAATGTATTCTGAAGATTCACAATGCCGCACCAATGTTGATGTTATATTTTTCACTTATGTTGTGCTGCTGCTCATGCAGACTGGAACTAGATTTTAAAATATTTCTGCATGTGAGATGCTGCAACAGGTGAAATACAAACATTAAGGTTGGAGGGTAAACTTACAAATATTCTTGCTACAATGAAAGGGACTAAAGAATATTGGGATAGGAGACACTCTGAGGTTAGATGCCTGATCAGAAACTTGGGATCTCCAACTTGGTTTGTAAGTTGGAGTTGTGCTGAGTATGGTTGGGATGATCTTACAGAGGGGATTCGTGTTTGTGAAATGAAATGAATCCACAGATAAAAACTATAGAACACATGATAACAGGAGGATTCTGTTCTTTTTTTGTTTTTATTGCATTAAAATTGAATCAACAATTGCTTTTAGCAACACAAAGCTAAATTTACTTGATTTGAACAAAACAGTGTATGCAGTTTACGATTTCATATTGAAAAGTTAAAAAGTTTTAGAAATTCCCCTCTCCAGGAGAACCTCTGTCAAGAATTTCACGTCTGCGATTACATGACTTTTTTTTGACCGGACACTAAACATGACCACCCGTTTTTAACTTCTGCGAGTGCAAAATCCGAGAATAAAGGTCTGCAATGTTTAGAGCATTTCTCTTTCAGGGCTGGACATAGAGCCATCATGTGAAACAATGATTCCACTTTCGCAAGGTTGTGACAAAGCCGACACAATTTTTCCGCAGACTGGCCCCAAATTGCTTGTATCTCATTGGTGGGGTGCAAGTTCAAACGTGTCCTCAAAAAATGATCCCTGGCCCTTTTATCCTCGAACTGTTTCAGGTATTCGTAAAGGTATGTTGAGAATGCATCCTTCTGAAGGTAGATCTGTGACTGATTGATAACTTCTCGCCTGCTACTGGGTTTGAATCCAGTTGCTGTCTTATATTTTTCTTTTTACCCGTTCAGGGTCAGACAGCAATTGTTCTAAAGAGCTGCCGATTTCTTCTAGGAGGGAGAGTGTAGTTGCACACCATCTCAAAAGCATTGGATTTAAGCCTGCAAGTATTTCTTTGTTCACCATTTCCAGGATTGCCGGGGTGACAGGGGTCGTGACACTTCCTGAACAATGCATGGACATAGCATTAACGTAGTATGGTTAAGTCTTAGAGCAGCTAGTACTAGAAATCGGGTATTGAAGCCTTTGAGTGAAATTGGCACTTAGCTGAATCAGTACCTGACAGTACAGCAATTTTGAAAAACAACTTCTTTGATGCATATTATCCCATCAATCTGAAATGTTGGAGGATCTTTGTTTATATGAAGTAGCACAGCGCTACTCGTATTGAAATGTTGATGCAAACAGTGACAGAGGACCATTTAAAGTACATGGATGTAGTGGTTGCCTAGTGAGATATAAGAAGGCAAGTCTCATTAACCAAATAAAACTGTCTTGCCAAACTGCAGAGAAAAAGGAATTCTTTTATTTTTATCTTTTGCAGTTGTTCTTCACATGTCATGCAGAGAGTGATTTGCTTGGAGGTTTTGAAACATCTGAAAAATAATTTTTTGATCATTCAAAATTTGAGCAGTACTTGGAGTTACTGGAGAAAGAACTACATCAAGAAGAACTTTTGGCAGCTGAATTGGTAAAGAGACTCCTGAAGGAAGTCTAGATTCTGTAGTAGAAAGTCAAGATGTGCTTGGTCAGCCAATTATTCAAACTGATGTTGAGCTTGCCATTGAGGAAGTAGAAAGTGCAATGCAACAAAGTAAAGTTGCAAATGTGAATTGTGATGAAATTGTTAGTAAACGTAATGTAGAGCAAAACTAATTTTATTATAAAATTAAATATAGGTTCTTACATGGTTTACTGCATGACAAGCGTGAATGTTCTTGTGTGCAATACAAACCTGTATTTTTGTATGTTAGTGGAGAAGCAGGAACAGGTACATTTTGTTTAATTCACACAATAAGAGCTATGCTCCAAAATGAAATGGATTCTTCTATGTCATGCATTGTAACTGCTCCCACGGGTTTAGCAGCATTTAATTTAAGAGTTGTTACTTTACATCGCCTGTGGACACTACCAATGGAGCATGACAACAAACTAGAATATTGAAAACTTGTATCAAATGCAGCGCAAGAAGTAGGAAAAGTTCTTAGAAAATTAAATACCTCGATTATAGATGAAGTAAGTATGGTGTATAAGTTGATGCTAGCTTTCATTCACTTGTGAATGCAAGAGGTTTTGAAGACAGACTACAATGTTTTGTTTGGAGGTAAATATGTACTTGTTTTTGTAGGCTTGGTAAAATTAACTCCTGTGAAAGATCAACCAGTTTTCAGAATGCCGCATTCTAAGGATACTCAAAAAAGTATAGGAAGTATTGGTCATTTTAACCTTTGGAATTGTTTTGAATTCCAGGAACTTACGATGATTAAGAGGCAATCTGTAAATTTAGAGTATGCAGCAATAGGTATTCTTGAGGAAAATGTAAAAGCAGTCTTAAAAGGAAGAATGATTTCTAACATGTTTCATGCAGCTTGCAGTCTGTCTGTTATGTTGACTCTTAAGGAAAGAAGTATTTCTTGTTTTGCTTTGATGTGTACATTGAAGAGTGTAACAAGTGTGTAACAAGTTTAATTCTGCAATCCTACTGTCAGAGAAGCAAAATATTGTGGCGATAAAATCATGTGATGTTTTAGATGGTCTTGTTATGCCTTTAGAGTTGGATAACAGAGCAAAAGCTTGATTAGGTCAAATAGAGAATTCCATTTCTAAAACAGCAGGTCTGGAAGGAGTTTTAAAACTGTGTATCATTGCACGAGTGATGTTGAAGAATAACTTGAATGTAGGAATTGGTCTAGTCAATGGAGCCATGGGAAGAGTGATTACATTTCACACTTTTCCTAACAGTACAAACATTGAACATGATGAAGTTAAGTTTGATCGTGTGGCAGGAACTCGTTTGATTTCTCGGACGGGCCTCTGCACATTTCATTCTTTTTCAGGATACATTTGTGAAAAGAGCACTGTTTCCATTGTGCTCTGCTTATGCAATAACTATTCATAAATCACAAGGGTTGACTTTAGAAAAATCACTTATTGATATTGCTCATACAGTGTTTAAATAAGGAATGTCACATGTAGCTTTGTCACGTGTGAACAATATAGAAGGTTTATTTTTAATACATTTTGATGAAAGAAAAGTGACAATTGACATTTCTTGCATTGAAGAATATAATAGGTTGGGTGTACTTTATGTTCCTCACCTGAGCATTATACCTGTACCTGCGAAGCACTCATTCAGGAAACATAAGGAGTCAATGAGAGCACATTCAAATGAAATCAGTCCTTGTAAGACTAAACATCAAGAGAATTAATGGAGTTGGAGAGTTGTTCAACTATAACATACTCTCATTGCAGATTTAGTAATGAAACAGGAATTGAATGCTATTGTAATGCAGCTTTGTTTCAAATTATTCCATTGATGCAAAAAATAGCTTCCATGGCAGAGGAGCAGCTGTGTGTGGAACTTACATTTTTTAAAGTATTTGTACAGGAAAAACCACACAGTTTACATTCGGCAATGTCAATCCGAAATGTAGTAGCTGTTGCAAGTGGAAATCAACAATTTTCTCAAAATACACCGCAAGATTGTCAATAATTTTTAATGACGGTCTTTGATTTATTAGTGAAGGAAACTGTTAATTAGATAGGTATGTGGGAATTAGTTACAAGTCGAATCAAATGTATCTACAATGTAAGCAAGGTTATTCTATTCCAGATCTCTATGAAAGATTTGTGTATGTGCATATCCATGATCAGAAAAGTGTAAATCTTTCTGATATTGTAACTAAATAATTCCATGACATGCATTGCAGTGATTGTGGCTATAATTTACAATCAACACTGCAACATCTAGTATTTAATACATTTGTATTAAGTTTCAAAGACACAGTGTTGATGATAGGAAAATTAATATGTCAATAATGAATTTTAAATGTGGTCACGTTTCTGTTAGTAAGAAAACATTAAAAATGTGTGGAATTATTTTTCATGAATGGGCATCCTTTGAATGTGGATATTTCATGACATGCATGGTTACAAAATAGATTGGCTTGTTTGTAATTACTTTCTAGTCACACATTAAGCTAGATTTCTAAAGGGTTTAAACAATGCATACTTAATGTTGTTAGAACCAACATTTTGAAATATGTGTGTAATATGCTTTGTGACTATAAACCTGCAATATAAAAGTCTGATATTGAAGAGTAGGCTAATGAGTGTTTTATATAAAGTTGAAGATGGATTGTTACTAGGATGTACATTAGAAAAGTATGAAATGAATGTAGAAGTAATATTCTGAAGAGTATGAAGAGTTTATAAACTAGAACAGAAAACACCATTCTGCAATCTTCTACTTCTGTTTTATTGTGTACAACATTGTATTTTTTAATATGTTCAATTGTTCCCTATAAGTGCTAGGTTACATACATGGTTCCATGTACATTAATTTGAGTGTGAGAGAGTGTAGAAAGGCATGGCTGTTTACATATGAAACAAGTAAACAGTAGGTGATAGACACAAAAACCATATAGTACAATGTTAGAATATATCCACTGATAATAGTTTTAGGGAACAATTTAGGTATACTGTGTTTATTTATTATGTGTATAGGTGGTGAAAATAAGTATGCACACAAGGTTTGTTAGAAAGACTTCTAAATGAAATACACAATTAATATACCCTACTGAAAGAGTTAGTTTGTTAAATGTATAAATAACTTCTGGTGCAGTTATAAAGTTTTCAGAAAAGTTGTCCAATTTATCCAGTCATTAAACTGTGCATGTTTTTCTATTTTGTATGGTAGGTTCAATAAAATAGTCTTTAGCTTCTTAGGTGTGTAGGTGGCCAAAAACGTACACACAACAAAATATGAAAGAAGTTATCGAATGGTAATGTCGATCTCATCTTCATGTTTATTTCAGATATGCATAAAAAACAATCCATAAAAAAACATACAACATACAAAAATACATACCAATTGTAATACAGTAAAACACATGCTCCTAAAAGCCTCACAGAAATAGCCGCTAAAAGGGAACTCCCAGCACAGGTCATTAATGAGTGTACATACAAAACAATTCATAAAAACAGTACAAAGTACAAAAATACATACCAATTGTGATACATTAAGACACAGGCTTGTGAGAGCCTCACAGAAATAGCAGCTAAGAGAGATTTCAAAACATGGGTCATAGGTGAGTATACCTGGACTTGTTTCGGGGCGGTATACTTTTCAGTCGTTTCCTGGAGATAAAGTGCTGTTTTCAGAAATGTAAGTAAGGCCCAACCCACACGTGGTGAGTCCACCCACAACAGATATGTAAGGTCAGGACCGATATTGTGAAGAGCCCAAGTCCTGCAATAGAGGTCGTATGAGCCGTCCTCTAGCTTGTACATCAGCTGGACAAAAGAAAACCAGATGGGCCAGTTCCTCGTAAGGTCCTTCGCACAGAGGGCAAGATCGTTCGGCACCCCTCCCCCCTGGGACCATGCTGCCATCACAGCCCTAAGGGGGATACAGTTTAACCTTGCCCTAGATATGAGAACACGATCAGCGGGGACATGATTGCCATTAAGCTTTGGTTCTTTGGCTTCTGTATTTCTGTGATTTCTCTATCCATACTCACAGACTTATAAAAGCAGGCAGTCCATCGGTATATGTCTCTGCTGGAGAGCATACTACAGGGTGGGTACAGGTGTGTGATGTTAATAGACCTCAGCTGTTGTTTCATATGGGACAGCCATGGCACCCTACCTCTAGAGTCCTTATCAATCACAGAGATGATCAGTTTGTGGGTAAGTGACGCTTTGCCATTACCCCATAGCCTCAGCCAGTGCAATATTGGCTGCAGAGACACCACATTCTCAATTAGTGTACAGCCCAATTCCATGTATACTCCAAAATTCGTAGCCAAAGCTGGCAGCACCAGCAGATTCTTAAGAATTGGTTCACAAGAGTCTGGACCGGACTAACATTTGAAAAAAAACCTCAATTTTACCCCAAATCTCACAACTGAGGCCGCTTTACCTTTGCACAGTGGAGTGACTGGTTTATCTCTAAACATGGACATGGCCCTGGAGACCCCACCCAAAGCCTACTTGAACTGCTGGGCCTGTTTGTTTACATGGGCTGTGGCACCAAAAATAGTGGAGAATCTATCCCCAGGTAGTCAAAGAAATTGGCCATGGGGATAACACTGTTCCTCCAGTGCATGGGCCTAAAGTTAATCCGCTGTCTCTCCTTCCAACAGATCATCACCTCTGACTTCACTGCATTTACCACCAAATCCAACCCTTCCATTAAATCAGCGTAGTCAGGGGTAAGGGCCTGCAGAACTCTTGGTGTACGGGCCATCAGAACAGAATCATTTGCGCACACGAGGACTGGTAAAGGCCGTCCGCCCAACTCTGGTACATCTGGAGTGGATTTTAGGAGGTGCTTGTGGAGACCATGTATATATATGCAAAAGAGTAGGGGCGCCAGAACACATCTCTGGCATACCCCCAGTTCAACTTGGGAGATACCCATACAATGCCTATTAGTACCACTCCAGGTATATGCCTGTGTAAAGCCATGCAAACTGGCCAGGAGGTTCACCAGGGCCCAAGGGCAGTTCATGTACCTGAGCATATCCCACAGCTTGGCACAATTAACTTTATCAATTGCTGTGCTTAGATCCATGAACGCCAAAAAGATAGGCTCCCCCTTCAGATAAAGTGAATGTGCCATCACCAAATAGAGGTTGAGTACCTGCTCAACTGTGCCCAACCCTGGCCAAAATCCTAGCGGGACCGGAGAGAGAACCCCACTACTCAAAACCCAGACCTCAAGTCGAGCCAGAATGGCACCACATAATATGGAACACCAACAGGGAATGTAGATATAATTTTTATAATTTAGAACTTAGATTTATATTGTAAAAAAAAAGTATTGCACACTGCGTACAACTATAAGTGCCAATAGAAGTTTAAATAACAATCCATAGTTTTTAAGAAATTTAAATATGATTTGTATATTATAAAATATCATTATCTACTTCTCATGTGTTTAGATGGCCAAAGGACACACACAGATATTATAAGAAGCGTGGAAATTACATGTTTTAGGGTATTAGTGTAGATTTTGCTAAGTGTTGATATATTTAGACACACACGTTTGTATGGTCTACCTATTATGTGAAATATAGGTGTGACTATACAATAAAAAGATGAATACTCAAAGTAATTTTGCACTGTTGGCATGTCTTTATTTATTTGTAAAACTGAAGACATAGTTAGATTGTATGTCTTGGGTTCCTGGTTAAGGTTGTATACGTTAATCTGTGAATTTGTCAACATTTAATATTAAATAATGTTTGTGCATTACTTTAACATATCTTCATTGTAGTGAAATGGCTTTATTGGTCTACGAGCTATTGATGTTGTGGGCAAATCTTTTTACAATTTGCTGATGAAAAACCCAGTTTGTAGTTACCTAAATGGTTAGTATAGTTGAAGTGATAATGCTGCATTGTTATCCTATACTGCACTGTAGCAGCTCTTAGTTTTTGAAAGAATTATTTTCTGAAGGGTGTTTTTTTGTTACAATGTTTATTTTATAAAATTATTTACATTTTTATTTTGCTTGTTATTGTATACATATACTTGCAGAAAGTGAGATAGTGTGCAATTTGTATATGTATATATAGTGATTGTTAAATAGTTAAAATCACTGAAGAGAGTTTTTTTTCCTCTATAGTATGATTTATGAATACAATATGGTAATGGTTGTGAACTGGGAATACAATCAGATTAACTTGGTACCATTATGAGAAAAAAACATAAATCAAATAAATCATTTTATTTTTACTTTGTTATGAACTACATTTCATTTTGTTTCAGAGTTTCAGAGTTAATAATATGGAAGAAAGAAGAGAACATAAATAAAGGTATTTGTTAAGTTATTTGATCAATATGATATATACATCTATAATGTAGATATGTACATACTGAGAATTGTATATTTTTTATATTATTTTGTGTAGCCACAACTACAGCATCAGCCAATGAATTGCAGGGTTTTGCTTACACAGCTAAAACGAGCAACGACTAAGCTAGTTTTATTCGCGGCTAAACTGCTTAAACTGTTAGCAGGATAACCGCATCTACAAACAAACAATTGGGGCATTTTGATGACTGCAACGGGACAAAATACATTGCAATAGATATTGTAATATGTTTTTGAAGTTTGTGTTCAATATTATCTAAACTTATTTAAAAAATGTGACCCTTAAAAGGGCCATTTTGGTAGATGTAAAGAGTGGGGTAGAATAGGTGAGGAAAACACAAAAGGATGAAACATATAACAAAGGGAATTCAAATTAAAAGCAACATACATTTGTTTTTGTATTTAAACAAATTATAGTTTAGAAAAAAGGGGGGGTGAATTGCCACTTACCCAAAAAAACTAAAGCATGACAGGTAATCTGATGTTCAGCGATTTTCTTCTGCCATTGCAAAATTGTGGCATTTGCCTCGACTACCCATTTGAGGCATTTTTTACACATGATGTGCATCATGGAAAGATCGGAAGTCGGTAAAACAAGAGTCTTTGTAGTTGGTACCGCTGTTGAAGTTGAGGTTTCATTTCCAGTTGGTGATGTTACACTGGCGGATGAAGGTGCTGCAGGTGGTGCTGATGTCCGTCAATGCAAGCAATGGACCCATGCATTTTTCTTTTATGATGTGTGTGTGCTTTTCGATACTCATCATCAACAT
Source organism: Ambystoma mexicanum (assembly GCF_040938575.1). Taxonomy (NCBI): domain Eukaryota; kingdom Metazoa; phylum Chordata; class Amphibia; order Caudata; family Ambystomatidae; genus Ambystoma; species Ambystoma mexicanum. The sequence continues at coordinate 97,070,671 of NC_090924.1, forward strand.
CATCCCAGTGGACTCGCACTAAATGATTAATCAAAATCGATGTTCCCAGGCTATAAGAAGGAACATTGGAAGGCCCACGGCGTAGAGTTTTGTTGCAGATTGTGTAAAATACATCCTCTGCCTCTTTTCGGGAACAGTGTTTTTTTATTTGAGAGAGGCGCCAACTGTCTGCAGTGGTTACCATTCCAGTTGCCTTCTTTCTTGGTGGGGATGGATTCGGAACCCAAAAAATAGCGTAAACATCACTCGCTGCTACTCTCATGGTTGGACAAGAATGTCCAACTGAGGAGAAATCTATAAAATAATGAAAATGACAACACAGATCAGTATGTACCAACACATTCCCAATATTGATGTCTGGTCTCAGGTTGGCTGTCTGTGCCTTAATGCTTAAGCACGTGGGTCCATTGATTCAAGTATGCCATAGGTGTGACGATCATCCTGCAGTGGGAGTCCATCTGAGAGATCCAACTAGTAATCAATCTGAGGCCTACTAAATCTGTGTGGGTACCAATTGGTTATCTATGTTGAGGAATATCGATGTGTGTTTCCCATTTACCACGTGGGCTGTGCCTCCAATCGTGGAGATACTGTTGATTCAATATCCATGCTCGTCTGCTTGCAGTTGCCAGATCGGCAACCTAAGACCAGACAACAATTCCCCATCCTGATGATGGCCTACTGACTTGTAGCGCACAGAATAGGCTCTAGGTCGAAACACAGCTGTGTTGACTTTTAAACTGCACAGCACCCATCATAGAGAGCGGGTACTCAATGGTTTGGTGTAAAAATCTGTATGAATTTTCTTTCACATATTAACCTCTCGGGGTAAATGAATAATTTATCAGAAACTCTTTTATGTACTATGTGTCACTGTTACTATTAAGTACACTATGTTAAACGTTGGGAATGTGTTGGTACCTACCAATCTGTGGACCTCATTGAATTGTCTAAATTATGTAATGTATTGTGATTGAAAAAATCCTCATTAAATTACTTCCTAGGGTCATTGTGTTTGTAGGTTTGCCCTGATTGTCTGTTGTTTGAAGTGAGAAGAAAGAGGTTGGACCTACAAGACAGGGAATAGCCTCTTAATACATTTATTCTTTCATAAATACCAATAAATGTTCTAATTTAGTTTCTAAAAACTTTTATTCTCATGGTAAATTCATATACAGAATGAAAACATTTTAATAAACAGTTAATTATAAATTCAACTCAGACTGATTCACTCCTACCATTCATGCTGTTTTTTGCTTTTTGTAACACACTAGTAACATGTGTATATTTTTGGCCTCATATATAAAAGGCCTCTAACTCTATTTAGACATTTCCACAAAAGTCCTCCATCCACTGTTCTGATGGTTCCGTCTGTGCCTTCTTATCACGCCGACATTCGTCTACACGTGTTTCAGTTGTCTATTTTCGGGACGTCAATATTCATCGACCCTTAATTCATACAACCTTCTTCAGGACAAGATTACTGGGAGTTTGTTAATTCCCACAAACATCAAGTAGGGTGAGTATTACCACCTAAAATACAATATAAAATATCAGAACACACTAAAACACTAAAAAAACATATTAAAACAAATTTCTAATTCATTCCCTATTGGCTATTCCCTCTCATTTTTGACACATTTAATGTGAAGATATGATTCTGAAGAGTAATCATAATACAATATCCATGAGTGAATACTTTTACACCCACTAGTATTGTAACCTGGATCAATCCTATTTACATTTTAAATCAGTGGCCACCTCCATCTGCCCACCAACCTAGATGCAAACAAACAAACAGTTCTATTATTATTATAGAACATAATACTTACTTAGAATAGAATCCAATTGAATCTCTCTATTTATACAATCTTTTTGCCCTTTGTCTCAAGAGGGTTTCTTCGCAACTCAGATCCTAGATAAGTTCCTATGGGGAAATGGAACAGTATTATAAGCGAGTAAGTATTCAAATGTATCTCTTAACGGGCAAGGAGGCTTGGACTTACAGCTAGCTCCAGTTTAATTCTGAATCCGGAAATGTCTTCCTTCACAGAAAGCCGCCATCAGTTCCGACCATGATGTTGATACTTGGAAAAATTCTGTAAATAGATAAAGATGCGAAAATAGAACTGATCCTCTTGGTTCAAATCATTCCACATCGGGCTCTACATAGAGGTCACTTCACTAAGACACCCGTACATGCTGTCATAGCCATGGTACCTGAGAGGTTATATTTAATAGAACCCCTTTCCAGTCTGTGACTTTTTCATATGTTTACCTTCTCTGCAAAGCCCCCTTGGTCTAATTCCCTGTTCCTTCACTTCCCCCATTTGTTTCCCAGCCACTCGTCGCTCTAATCCAACATTTAGTTAATTCTATTGTCTGAGAACGGCTTTCCTCGCTCGTGCACTTACCTAACAGTTCAATTCTGGAAGTCCGCGGTGCTCCGTCTCGTTCTCCCTCTTCCGGCGCTGATTGTTAGTCCGCGACGCGTGTCTATTAAGGCTCGCGTCTCGATCGCGATAGAAAGGGGACTGATGTAACTAATTACTTCCTGAACACAAAGAAGGGACTACTTACTCCGTTCCTGGACATCAAAGAGGGACTGCTTACCTTTTTCATGTTCGTGCATATTCCTGAAAGGTTCACGCACTCTGCCATTAAAGGAACCAGCTCCATTCTGTCTAAAATTCACTGCACCTCGTGAGGGGAAAACCCACATTGTTAATTATTTGTATTTTTATTTTTATTTGTATACATGATGTAAATTTAGTGGTTACAGTTATTGGTACACCAGTTGCGCATATTTATTTATTTATTTATTTATAAACCGCTTCAATACGGTGATACCAAATTCTTGTACAGTTGGAAAAACCACTATTGACCCATAGCCAATATTACTATATTGCAAGTGGGAAATACTAGGTCCCCTCCTTTCAGTGTGTAATGAGGGCTCCCCTTTCCTCCGAAATATTTAGGCCATTCTTTACTGTGTCCAGGCGGTATATCCATCGTTGTTCCAGTTTGTGGAGCATAGTTGATATATCACCTCCTCTTTTAGGTAATTTTATAGTCTGTAACACAAACCATCTCAGATCAATATCTTTGTGTTGTTTCAGGCTAAAATGGTCCACTAGTGGCTTATCGGCTACTTTATTCCGTATACAGCTATGGTGTTCGCCTATACGCTGGCGCACCTCTCTCGTCGTCTTTCCCACGTACATCAAATTGCAAGGGCAACTAATAATGTAAATGGCATTCTTAGTACGACAATTGGTGTGTGCCTTCAATTTCCATTTTACAACCCCATAATTAAATTCATGTCTATTCTCTGTCAGTGGTTATTGGAACTGTTTTCATGTTTGAAGATTGTTTTTTCCTGGACACATGTGGAAACGTTCTAATTTATTTTATCCACAAGCCGAGAAAGCAAGGCTCAATTTAAACAAAGCTGTATATGCTTTTTTGCAGGATGTTGGAATGACATCTTTTCACTATGAAAACATCAGATTTTATTTTTTATATATTTCAAGGAGATGGAGTGCATTTGACAGATGTTGGAAATTAGATTTTTCTTTTGTATATGCAAAATGCATTGATATAGTTTTAGTGAACACATGAAGTATGTAGTGAGGTAGTTTTTAGTAGTTGTATTAAATGTAAAAGAAAGACAGAAAAAAAATAATAGCAGTTTTTGTGAAAGTTACAAAATAATTAAGTTCAGTAGAACATTTAATATTTCAGTATATAAACCTCCCCAAATATATTTTTAAAAGTTTCTTTTAGGAGCAGCCATTTTTGAATGAAAAACAAGTTTATTGAATTTAATTCCTCCACCCCACACAAGGAACTGTCCAGGTGTCCGTGGACTGTTGTACTTTCTGTGGACTATGCAGGCTGCAAAAGGTCCTGTGATTTTTATTTTAGCCCAATTTTTTAACTGTGAAAGGATACTCCCAAATGAACCTTTTTTTTGTCTTTCTAGCTTTTATTTTTTGGGGATTTTGTTTTTTGTAGGCGAGGTAAGGTGGATTTTGTGAGGAGGTATGGTGGGGAGTGAAGGTAGGGAAGGGTCACCAAGCACAGATACAGAGGGGAAGGTGGACAGGGGAATATGTCGGGCATCCCTTAAATCTAAGGTGGGGGCAGTGTTACTCGTGCTCCTTGACAGAAGCCTCGAAAGCACTCTGAAAATGAGTGGTGTGTCGCCGAACAAACAGAAGATTGGAACCCTCAAAAGGTAAAGATCGACAGCATCCTGTATGGCCTGCGAGGCAGCCAGTGGGATCCTGTGCCCCAGAGGAGTACCCTGTCTGGTGGCAGGAGCAGTTGAGGAAGATGGGGTAGAGGACGTTAACCTGCTTCTCCCTGAGAAAGGAACACTCTTTCTCAGAGCACCCAAATGATTGAATCAAGTGTGGCAGCACATGAAGGTGGTCTCAAATGAATACTGCCTAAGTTTCCTGCGACTGAGTACAAACCTGCAGTCATAACATTTCACCTTGCCAGCTCAAGCTTTTGATACACCCTTAATGATGCTAGAAAACTTCCACACCCATGACTGGGTGCTGGAGGTAGGCACTTCCTCTACCCCTTCTTCCTGTTCCTGGTCATCTTCATCCAGATCACCACGCCTGTTCCCTTATCCAGGCCCTCCAGCAGGTGGTTGTGGTGGTGGCTCCTGGTAAGGAGGGATGGCCATGACAGATGCCATTGGAGCAGGTTGCTAGTGTTCTGCAAAGCAGGTGCTATCAGATGATCTCATCTGGATAGCCAGATTGAGAATGACTAAAAGTAACAGGTGTGTCCATTCAGAGGAACTGTCCGCGGACTGCACTACTGTCTGTGGATTATCGAGTCAAAAACAGGCATTAGAAAGTCATAAGAAGTTGACAGATCAACTAAGAATGGGTCTAGGAGCTCAGGAAAGGTAAACTTTCAACTTGAAACATCTTAGATTGGATGAAAATGTATTTCAAATCTGTCCACAGTGACGGACACCGTCCACAGACACGCCGTCACGCTGCATGGGTGTGGTAAAATGATGATGTCTGGGGACGTCCGCGGCGGTGGCTGCCTGCGGACCCCATCGATCAGGAGACACTGGGCAACTATGCAGGGATGTCCACAAAACATTCACCTTGTCCGCGGACTTATCAAAATTGCATCATGTGAGACCGAACATGTCCGTACATTGCATAGTGTCTGCGGACAACCTTTTTCATAAACGGACCCCCCAAACAGTCATATAGTCTGCAGACAATTATTATTATTATTATTTTAAAAGAAGTTATGACAGAATAATATAAAAGATATTTATGATATAAAAAATAAATGTATTTATGGAAGGGATGGGGTATCGGAATAGGAAACATAAATGTGAGATTTTGGAATTTCTACAAAATCATCATTGGGAAGGTAGGGAGAGACATTTCATCAAATATTTTTTATTCATATTTTGTGAATTTGATTGGGTTGATTGCTGGGGCAAGAGCAACAGGTACAAGTAGTGATAACATTTTTAATAACATGATTTTTAACTTGATTTAGACATTCTTTAAAGTCATTGCTAAGTTCATCCAATTTTCAACACAAGGTTGTGATGTCATTGAGTACCGTTTGGGATTGGGATTGTCTTTCTGATTGTTGGAATTCTCCATAATTAATCTGTGGTGTAATGTCTTCATGTAAACTATGTACAATAAGAAAGGAAGAAATTATTATTTTTGGCATTTTTAATCTGGTAATATTGGCCAGTAAAATGATAAATGCAACCCTGTTAGAATTTTGACTAATTGTTAAACGTGGAAAAAATAGCTAACAATTGAAGACTTACTAAACTTGTGTTAGTATAAACTATACATATGAAGACCCATAACACATACAAATCACAGGCACATACAGGGAAAATACATTAAGGAAGAAAGAAACAACATCACCAGAAAATGACAATAACATAAAAGTTCATCATCATGTATACAAATGAATTGTGTGTTTGAGGCCTGCTTATTGCCCTGGGTATGTGCAAATTCGAAGGGAACTACTTCAAGAACAAACAACATGGTTAACGTATATATATATATATATATATATATAGCATGAGTTTTCAAATTCTCACTGTTAGTGAACAAAACAACTTGCCTAGATATGTCAGAGAACAAAAACAAGAGGCCTAGATATGAGAGTTCATCAGTGATGTCATCAATGACATTTGTGATGTCATCTTTGATATCCTGGGTGTTAGTCTTAGCAGTGAACGGTGTTGGCGCAAGTTATGGTTGCAAAAACTGCTCTTTCTATGGTTGAATTGTATTGTGGTGGTTGTGGCCAGTGGCCAGACATGCTATAGTAATATGTTTATTACACAGCCTGCAGTTGCAGAAGTGTAGTTATGGTTAAGTTGCTCAAGTTATGGAAAGAACATTTTTTAGGTGGCTTATAACTTTGGCACTTTGTGGAGAATCCTTTACTAAACTTTTGCAAAAAAAGTATATGGCTACCTCAAAACGATTTTGTGAAGTTTGGTGCGGTTTCATTCAGGGGGGTGAAAGTTATAGGGGGGGTCCCAAACAAGACAGCATGGAAAAAAAAACACTTTGCTTGCCCCTACAACGCAAACCGCTGTATGTATTTTTACCAAATTTGCACCAGGAGCGATGCATTAGTATTGAAAGCATGCTTTTACAAATAGTAAATATAGGTAATATTGGGGGAGTTTACAGTACTTGTAATATGGTGGAATGGTAAAATGAAAGTCCATATGGTATTTATTATTGAGGTTAGTGCTTCTGGTAACATGTTAAATAAGATAGTTTAAAATCTTGAATTGCATCCAAATGTACATATAGATTTACTTTTTGACCTTCATAAATACCACATTCTATGTATTATTTTTGGTTCAACATAAGTGTGTTGTACATTGTTGGTGTATTAACATGAAATAATGATTGCGTTATTGGGGAAAAAAATCCACAGTGGATTTTTTTCCCACAAAATGCTAATGGAAATGTTGGAGAATACTATTGAGTCTGGCTACTTTATTGAAAAATGTAAAGCAGATGAAGTATATAAGATAATTTTTTTCCAGAGAAAGGAACAGCCTTTCTCAGAACAGCCAGGTGGTTTGAGCGGGTGTGGTGGATCTTGGAGGTGGTACCAAAAGAGTACTGCCCGTGTTGTCCACGACTGAGTATGATACCACACTCATTGCATTTAACATAGGTACCCTGAGCCTTTGGCACCACTCGTACAGTTTTAAAGAACCGCCACACATATTATTCTCTCTGGGTGCTGGAGGTAGGCATTTCCTGTATCTCACCTTCCTGGTCCTCTTGATCCTCCTGTGCATCATTGCTGCTTTTCCCCAGTCCAGGCCCTAGCGCTGTGCTGGTAGTGGTGTCGGTGGCCCCTGGGGAGGAGGCATGGCCATTGCTGATGCCATTTCTGAAATTAAATAGTAGGTGTGCCAATACTCTTCCAAGCATGTGCTTTCTCTTGGATTGCAGATCGTAAATGAGTAAGAATGGGTCTAGGAGCTGTGGAAGGGTAAACTTTCAGCTTGAAACTTCCTAGATCATCTGAAAATGCAGTTTCAAAATTTCCGCAAAGATCAGACCCATTAGCTGACATGTTATCATGTGCGCTCAGTCTCATCGCACTGTATGGGAAGTCCGCGATGACGTCAGATGTTTGCGAACGTCAGTGAACAAAAAACGATGTAAAATGTTGTCATAAGTTGATAGAAGTGTTAAGAATGTTGCTAGAAGGTGGGGAATGGCTCAGTTTCCAATTGAAGTTTCCTATATTGGCCAAATATACTGCTATATTGGGGGTAAGTATGATATTAGGACGTTGTGGCAAATTAGGGTGCACTGGTAAAAACCTATGAAATTCAGTGAAAACACTTTATTAAAGGGATGTTATGGTTAAGTTGCAGTAATAAAAGCCTATGAAATTCTGTGAAAAAACTTGGTGAAAGAGACATTATTGTTACAAGTAAAACCAAAAACCGCCAGACATTCGCCATTTATGGTAAGCTAGGCAACCATAACTTGAGCCACCACCATGCACTGCTAAGACTAACATCCAGGACATCAAAGATGACACCACAAATGCCATTGATCATAAGACTCATGACATTGCATATGAAATAAATTTTGATGAAAATCCCTACAAGAGGTGGTGTTTACAATGTTGGTAACATGATGTAAGATGTGTTTGGGAGACCTATCATGGGCTACTTCATGTATTAAAAATGATCTCATCTAAAAAACTAAACATTATGTTGGTATGTTGTTAATAAAGGAACCTAATCATAGATACACATAGGCAATGGTTGCAGCATGCACCATAAAAGTGCAATATTTTGGGTAATTTTGGGTAGTAAAATAATGAATGCTACCCCATGACAGTTTTGAGTAATGTTAGACATGGAATAAATAGCTAACATTTCAAGACTTACTATATATGTGTGTTAGTGCAAACAATACATATGAAGACCCACAATGCATAACAATCAGAGGCACATACAAGAAAACTAAAGTAAGGAAAAAAGAAAAAATATCACCAGAAAATGTTGATAGCATTAAAATTCATCATCATGCATACAAATAAATTGTTTGTTTCCAAAAAAAAGGTTCCTTCACCACCTTTCACAGTAAAAAATAAGCTTATAGACTCCATCTTCTTTACATTTTTTAGTAAAGTAGTTAGACTCAATGAGATTCTCCAACATTCCCATTAGCATGTTCTACTATGCTAATGGAAAGAATGGGCAATTTTATACTAGAGAAAAAGAAAAAAAGCACATACACAATTTCCTGTCCCAATTACTTTTCTCTAGCATACAATAAGGACCACAATCCATAGACCGTCATAACTATCCTATGAAAGGAGCCCAGAAGGAAAGTGCTAAGAGATGCCAAGGTGTGAGGCCAATGGCTAACTGCTGGGGCACAGGAATTCCAATGGTTGGGTACGCGGCTGACCCGCTAGGGCTGTACTGAAGGGCGGGGTTTTACTGGTGTTGACTAAATATAGGGCCTGGCACCTGTGAAGTTCACGAGGGACCAGACCAGCAGTCTCAGTGGCAGTGGTATGAGTTAGCAGGGAAGGAATTAAGTAAAACAGGAAAAGGAAAGCAGAGTTTTAAAATGTTTCCAAAACTTAAGGCAGTCCAGCTGAAGTATAAGAGGAGCAGGAAGGATGTTCCAAACAAAGGCACTGGCCAAAGAGAGAATCATACCTCCCGTTCTGTGTTTCAAAAAGCATTTCACAAGCAGAGAATGGAGTTCCAGGAGCAGAAGGGCTCCAGCAGGGCAGTATTTAGGGAGACAAAGTTGGAGATATTGTCGTTCCAGGCCCCAGAAATCCTTGTCCATGATACAGAGGATCTTGAATTTCAACATTGCAACCACAAGGAGCAAATGTACACATTTCAGAGCTGCAGCCATACGATCCCTGGGCTTGAGGCCAAGGATAAGTCTTGCAGCCCTAAATGTTGCAGTAGCCCAGCCTACAGAGGACCAGGGCTCATGAGACATTTATCTTCTGGGGGAAGGTGAGAAATGGTAGAATGCCTTAAAGGAGGTGGAGCTGAAAGTGTGCTTTCGTAACAAGCTCCAAAACGTAAGGACTAAAGGAGAGAGAGAGAACTTAAAGATGACGCCAAGGTTTTTGGACTCACCGGATGGTGAGAGTAGAGGATATAAAGAGGGTGGCCAGAGGGTAGGAGAAAAACAGGGCAAAAGTGGCACAATAAGACAGATCTCTGTCTTACTGGCAGTGAGACAGAGATTGTAAACTGCACATAATGCCATGATGTCAGTCAAATAATCACCCAAATGAGGGACAGCCGTCCAAGGCCAGGGACATCACCCCCGACCATTCTGGAGCTCTGGCTGGGCTGCATTACCGAATTTTCCTCCAGGAAGGGATGGGGACCCTGCTGGTGCTCCCTGCGACAGCCGCTGCACTTGGGGATGGTCAACCCACATTGGAGACAGCCGCCCAAGGCCTTGGACATAACCCCCTGACTATCCTGCAGCTCTGGCTGGCCTGCGGAACAGCTTTTCCCTTTGGGAAAAGATGGGGACCCTGATGAGGCTCCCTGGGACTACCGCTGTGCTTGGAGACGGTAGATCCACATGGGAGACATATGCCCAAGGCCGGGGACATCACCTCCAAACGTCCTGGAGTTCTGGCTGGCCTGCTTTACAGTTTTTCCCTCCAGGGTGGTATTGGCACACTGCCGGGGCTACCTGGTGCAGAAAGCTGTAACACAGTCCAGCCAGAGCACCGGGAATGTCGGGGGTGATGACCCCAGCCTTGGGCGGCAGTCTCCCATGTGGGTCGACCTTCCCGAAGCACAGTGGCAATCCCAGGGAGCCCCGGCATGGTCTGGACCTTTACCGGAGGGAGAAGCTGTAGCGCAGGCCAGCCAGATCTCCAGGATAGTTGAGGGTAATGTACCTTGCCTTGGGGGGCTATCTTCCATTTAGGGCGACCATCCTAAAGTACAGCGGCTGTCCCAGAGGGGCCCAGCATTGTCCCCTTCCCTGCTCTGAATATAAATCTTTAACACAGCCCAGCCAGCGCTCCAGGATGGTCAGTGGTGATGTCCCTGGCCTTGGGCGGCTGTCTCCCATGTGGTTTGACCATCCCCAAGCCCAGCAGCAGTTCCAGGGGCACCCGGCAGAAACCCTGTCCTTTCCTGAAGCGAAAAGCTGTAACGCAGGCCAGCCAAAATTCCAGGATGGTGGAAGGTGATGCCTTCGGCTTTAGGCACCTGTCTCCCATGTGGGGCAAGCATCTGCATGCCCAGAGTGCACCTCTGGCTGGACTGTGTTACAGATTTTCCCTCTGGGAAAGGACCGGGACCCTGCCGGAACTGGAACTGGGCTTGGGGACAGTCAACCCACATGGAAGACAGCCACCCAAGGCTAGGGACAGCACCCCCCACCATCCTGGAGCTGTGCCTGGCCTGCATTATAGCTACTTTCTCTGGGAAGGGACAAATATCCTGCAGGGGCTCCCTGGGACTGCCACTGGGCTTGGGGACAGGGACAGTAGACCCACATGGGAAATGAATGCCCAAGGCTGGAGATATCACTGCTAAACATCCTGGAGTTCTTGCTGGGCTGCATTACAGTGTTTCCCCGGCAGTGTGCCAAACCCTTCCTGGAGGGAAAAGCTGTGGTGTAGCCCAGCCAGAATTCAAGATTGGGTTGACTCTTGAGGGTTGACCGTCCACAAGATCAGAAATGGTTCCAGGGAGCCCTGGCAGGGTCCACATCCTTTCCCAGAGAGAAAAGCTGTAAGGTACTCTAGCCAAAATTGCAGGTTGGTCGGAGGTGATGTGTCCTGCTTTAGGCACCTGTCTCCCATGTGGGTCCACCATCCCCAAGTCCTGCAGCAGTTGCGGGGGCCACGTCGGGGGTCTCTATTCTTCCCTGGAGGGAAAAGCTGTAACGCAGCCCAGTCAAACCTCCAGGCTGGGCTTGGGGATGGTCGACCCACATGGGAGACGGTTGCCCAAGGCCTGGGACATCACTCCCCAACATCCTTGAGCTCTGGCTGGGTTGCGTTACAGCTTCTCCCTATGGGAAAGGATGGGGGAGCCTGCTGAGGGTGCCTGAAACTGCTGCTGGAATTGTGGATGGTCAACCCACATCACCCCTGACCATCCTGGAGCTCTGACTAGGCAGCATAACAGCCATTGGAAATGTGGACGGTCGACACTTTTTCTTTTCCACCCAGGTAGGGGCACCCACACATGTGAGGTTCTGTTTTCATATGGACACCTGTGGGAATGTGGGAAGGTTGGAATTGTGCTGTTGGCGGCGTGTTTCAGTAGTTTCAGGGTGGGAAATGTCTGAAAATTGTGTTTTCTTTCCTACATTTTTTACTTTGCCAGAGGGTGCTGGTGATAATTTCTAAGGCGATTCGCTGAAGTCAGACCTCTGTTGATACCCACGGGTGTCTTGTTTTCAGAAATTCATGGGGTTCCCTGTTTTCTTTTGAAGCTGCGACACCCCTGGCCCAAATCTGTAGCTTGTGCACGAGAACAAATTCCTGCAAAATCTTCTCTCCAGAAACACTGTGGGAAACCAGTGGTTTAGCCTTTTCCCTTTGCACCCAGGTAGGTGAGGTACTGTTTTTGTCGGGACAACGGTGGGAATGCGCAAAGGTAGGACATTTGTTGTGTGGTTTGGGGTGGGAAATGTCTGAAAATTGTGTTTTTTCCCCAGAATTCCGGACTTTGCTGGGGCTTGTGGGTAATACATTCTGGGGCGATTCGCGCAAGTCAGACCTCAGTGGATTCCCACGGGTGTCTTCTTTTCAGAAATGCATGGGGTTCCCTGTTTTCCTTGGTGGCTGTGACACCACAGGCCCAAATCTGTAGGTTGTCCACACAAGCAAATACCTGCAAAATCTGCTCTGCCGAAACACTTGGGGTTATCAGTGGTTTAGCCTTTTCGCCCAGGTAGGTGAACCCACACAGGTGAGGTACTGTTTTCTTCAGAACACCTGTGGGAATGCCAGAAGGTAGCACATGTGTTGTTGTCGATGTGTTTCGGTGGTTTGGATGTGGGCAATATCTGAAAATTATGTTTTTTTCCCTTAATTTCAGAATTTGCCAGGGCTTGTGGCTAATAGATTCTGGGGTGATTTACACAAGTCAAACCTCTGTGGATTACCACGGGTGTCTCCTTTTCATAAATGCATGGGATTCCCTGTTTTCCTTGGTGGCTGCGACACACCTGGCCCAAATCTGTACGTTGTCCACAAGAGCAAATTTCTGCAAAATCTGCTCTGCCGAAACACTTGGGGTTACCAGTGGTTTAACCTTTTACCTTTGCGCCCAGGTAGGTGCACCCACACATGTGAGGTTCTGTTTTTGTCGGGACACCTGTGGAAATGCGGGAAGGTAGGACATGTGTTGTTGGCGGTGTGTTTTGTTGGTTTCCAGATGGCAAATGTCTGCAAATCAAGGTCACTCAATCCCGTTGCCATCTTTACCCGGTTTTAGGAGGACATTTCTAGCGCTCGAACTGCAAATTCCATAAGCACGTGGACTCTCCTTTTAATTTGAAACACCACACATGGAAACACAAGGCAATGGGATTGAGTGACCTTGATTTGTGGGACATTTAAATTGAAGAGGAATAGGCCCACTTGGGCTTTCGACTTGGTAACTGACAAATTCTACCTAAAGAAATGATTTGAATTATGCCCCTGAAGAAGAGAGTGAATATCTTGAAACGCTTTGGGCCTAAAGAATAAAATCTTTTGTACCAAATGCTAATTTGTTTTCTTAAATATAAATAGTGTAAAGCGATTACAGATAAGCAGCGACTGAAATTTTTACTGCAGTAATTACCTTACTATTACCTTACTATTGGGAAAGCTTTGTCTAAAAAGTTTGGCTTTATTTTGAGCTCAAGATAGTGTGCAGAGGACAGGAGTTCCCTAATTTGAGAACTTTGTTGTTTTTTATCAGTAGTTGCAACCCATATTCCAGTGTTGACCTTTTCTCCTCTGCACCTCAAATTGGATTACTATATTTTGAAATATTCAATACTTATAACGATCATTCTAAGTATATACGCTAAATAGGAGTGCAAGGTATATCATTCTGGATTTTTCTAGCCATACCTTCACCTCTACCCTGATGGCATTTGTATGTTGTTTTGACCTGCAAATAGCTTTTCACTGCATTTCATTTTCCCATAACCTCGGCTATAACTGAAAATGCCTCTTGCATCGAGAGAAAAACAAGATGGTGGTTGTTTCATTTCTGAAAATCATGATCCTGCAATGCACCATGGGAGATATAACTATCATTTTTGGGGAAGGAGGCACCCCCTTCTTCAAAAATGTTTAAAATAACTACAGCACAGAATAAATATATATATTCATATTCACTGAAAAAACTTTGTTAAAAAGACGTTATGGTTAAGATGCACTAATAAAAACCTATGCAATTCAGTGAAAATACTTTGTTAAAGGGACATTTTTGTTAAATTGCACTAACAAACCATATCAAATTCAGTGAAACATATTTGTCAAAGGGACGTTATGGTTAGGTTACACTAATAAAAACCTACCAAACTCAGGGAAAAACTTGGGACTAATAGGTTGTTATTAGTGCATCTTAACCATGACATCCCTTTAACAATGTTTTTGCAGTGAATTTTATAGGTTTTTATGAGTGAAAATGTTTCATGATGTTGCATTATTGTACATAAGTAATTAATAAATCCTCTTTAAACATATATGATAGAACTATAAACGTCCTTTAACAAACATATTTTTTGCAACGCATACTGATGTGTGTCGTTATCAGCAGTGTGTGCTGGGGTTGCAAGTCATGTTTGAATTGTATAGGGCATGAGGCTCAGCCATGACCCCAGCCCCATTAAAGCCCCCATATTCCACTGCACCTACCCTTCATCCTAGTTCAGTGTCCACTATACTCTCATAATGTGACCAATGGCAAATCAGAGTAGATATTTCTCCTTGCCGAGGGAAAGGCCCACTGCCCAGGCATCAAAGTTATATCTCTATTTTTTGTACTTAGATGTTGACACATTTGAAAAAGTAAAACACAGGACAGATTTGCAAAAAATGCTTTCGTGTCCTTGCTGATGCTCTTTGTGCAAGTTTGCTGCAATCCTGTCCAGTGCTTCGGGCTGCAGCCACAAGCAGAATGTTTTTCCCCATTTAAAGCTAGGGCTTCGGCCATGCCACATGCCCCAATAAGTAAATCAGAGTAGGCATCCATCCTTGCCAAGGGCCAGGCCCACTGTCCAGGCATCTAAGTTTTATCACTATTTTCTTGTACTTAAATGTGTACACTTAGGAAAAAATAAAACACGAAACACATTTGCAAAGCATGCTTTCAGGTCCTTGCTGATGCTCCTCACGCAGGCTTGTTGCAATCCAGTCCAGCACTTCAAGATGTAGCTGCAAGCAGAATTTGATTTCCCATTGAAACCTAGGGCTTTGGCCGTGCCACATACCCCAATAAGCAAATCAGAGTACACATGTGTCCTTGGCAAGGACCAGGCCCACTGTCCAGACACCAAAGTTACATCACTATTTTTTGTACTTACATTATGACACTTTGGAAAAAATAAAGCACAGCACAGATTTGCAAAACCATTCTTTGGGGTCATTGCTCTTCGTGCAAGTTTGCTGCAATCCCATCCAGTGCTTCCGGCTGTAGCCACGAACAAACATTTTTTTTTCCCATTCAAACCTATCCCGATTTCAAACATCTTTACCACATAGCCAGTCCCTGGTGGCCATGCCCACTTTAACCCCATTGCCGGTCCTTTGTGGCCATGGCCAGAAGCCAGATTGTCTGGATCAATTACCAAAGGCATATCACTATTTTTTTGTACCTACATTATAACATTATAAAAAAAGAAAACGGACACATTTGAGAAACCATGCTTTTGGGTTCTTGCCAATGCTCCGTGCATGAGTTTATTGCAAATCCGTCTATGTTTTATTTTTGGAAAAGTGTCTCAATGTATGTAAAACAAATAGTCATATAGTCATATAAATTAGCCCCCACTTGACACAAACATTCAAGGTTGGGTCTATAATCTTTCTGCAAATATTTGTACAGATTTGTCAAACAGCACCAACGATATAACCCATCTAAAAATGTTGAGACCCCTAACTCTAATTTTGCACCTCAAAAGGAAATCCCACAAAACTTTGCAAACACATTCAAATTTGGTTCTAAAATCATTTTGCAAACTTTTGTGTAGATTTGTCAAATGGCACCCCATTTATAAGCCTTTCAGATAATTTGGGTCCCCCTCTAATGTTTCCCCCTATTGGCAGAACATCACTAAACTTTGAAGAACTGTTCGGGGTTGCAACTAGAATGATATTGCAAGATTTCATGCCGTTTCATTGAGATTCGCCAAAGTTATAAGCCACCCAATAATTGCTTTTCGTCGAACCTTTAATGCAGAAATATGCATGGATGCCCCTGAATATATGATATGTTAGCAGACTACGTAGAAGAAAAACACGCGATTTTTTGCTTTTTATGGCCATATCCCATCCCATGCTCATCATCCTTGACCTCACCATAGATTGTTTAATTAGTTTGACAAGTGTTATGTTGTGTTTTTTTAATATGTTTTACCACGATGTTCGCGGACTACGGGGGCAGTCTGTAAATCCAACATGGCATCCATTTCACAAGTTTTGATGCACCTCAACTTTTTAATTGATCAATAAGCATGCACACTTGATGTCCGTGAACGTTATGCTGTTCTCTGATTGGTCCAGATGTGTCTGCATACTGCGAATCAGGAAATGATCCACAGAGCAGACCAAGATATCACAAATTTTGTTTGACCTACTTCTTGGTCATTTAAAAAAAAAATACTAAACGAATGTACACCAAATTTACACATTTGAAAAAGCATGCTTTCGGGACAAAGACCCCGCTCCTCGCTTTGGACAAATTCGTCCATTGGTTTGGGCTGCACGTGTGAGCAAAAACATTTTTCCATTATTTCTGTGAGGATTTCAAATGTTTTTGGACCCCCTATAACTTTGTCCCTGCTTGATGGAACCACACCAAACTTCGCTTAATCATTTGGATGTGACCATATACTGTTTTTGCGAAGTCTGGAGAAGATTCATCAAACAGCACCAAAGTTATGAGCTGCCCAAAAAGTGTTCTTCCCATGTGTGGAGCTTCTTTAGCATAACTAGACGCCGGCTACCGCAGGATGTGTAATACATTACAGGGCCTGCGGTAGCTGCCCTGTAGTTATGGGTAAGTTGCTCAACCCATAGGAAGAGCCCTTTTTGGGCGGCTTGTAGCTTCCTCCCCCCCAAATGAATCCACACAAAACTCTGCAAGATAAGTGTATGGCCCTGTTAGATTGATCCTGTGAGATTTCACGCAGGGGGGGCAAAGTCAAAGGGGGGACCCAAAATGTGTTGTTTTTCCCATAGACGCAATGGAAACAAATATTGCTTATGTCCACAGGCCAAACCGCTGGATGGTAATTTTCCAAATTTGCAGCAGGTACGGTGGCTTGGTCCCAAAATAGTGTTTTTGTAAATTTGGTGTAAATCCGTCCAGTATATTTTTTTAAGAACCAAAAAGCAGGCGAAAAATTCATTTGTGATATCTGGGTTCGGTCCGCGAACTGACTTCATGCTTTGGTCCGCGGACGTGGCTCTGATTGGTTCAGGGCCCAACGTTAGGTTTGCGTACATCGGTCGTGCCTGCTGATTGGTGGTGAAAAGTGTGAGGTGCGTCAGATTTTTGGAAACACCCTCCATGTTGGATTCATGAGCAGCGCTGTTGTGCACAGAAATTGTGGTACAAACGTATTAAGAAACACAAGATTGCTTTTATCAAACTAATGAAACATTATCTGGGGAGTTAAGGGGTGATGAGGATGGCATTGGATATGGCCTTAAAAAGTCCAAAAATGTACTTTTTTTTCTCTGATGTCCGCGAACATGTCACGAATATCATTTGGATTGCAGGGGCTGGGGGTGAGTTTCATTTGTTCACTGTGAATGATAAGTACTTGGTATGTAGTTAATTGTGTTGTGGTCAGTGGTCCCTAGAATATGTGCACTGGGCACAATGACTACAGTACTGGTATGTGTATTATAATTATAGGTAATGTAGGAGGAGTAAGGCTACAATGATCATAGTAGCAATATGTGTAAAATAATTTTTTGTAATGTAGTGGGATTATAAAGTGTTTGTAATATGAGGTATTATGAAATTGAGTCAGTGTACACAATAAAAAAAACGTAAATACAACTATTACAAATAGTTGCAGGTAAACAGTTGTGAGACAGTTTTGTAAGTGCACTACATGTTCAAACATATAAGCGAATTGTTACATAACATCACGCTACAAACATATTAAGAAACACAAGATTGCACTTGTCAAACTAATGAAACAATATATGGGGAGCTGAAGGGTGATGAGGATGGGATGGGACAGGGCTTTAGAACATGCCAAAATGGGCCTGTTTCTTTCTCTGATGTCCGCAAACATGCTGCGGATATCATTTGAATAGCAGGGGGCTGGGGGCGAGTTTCATTAGTTCACCGGGTATGATATGTACTTGGTATGCAGTTACTTGTGTTGTGGTCTGTGGCTAGATTCTGGGGGTCATGGCCTATGGCAATGCCCCCTAGAATATGTGCACTGGGCACAATGACTACAGTATGTGTATTGTAATTATAGATAATGTAGTAGGAGTAAGGTTAGAATGATCATAGTAGCAATATGTGTAAAGTCATTGTTCATAATGTAGTGGGAGTATAAAGGGTTTGTAATATGAGGTATTATGAAATTGAGTCATTGGGAAAAAAATTACTGGATAAAAAAATAAAACATAAATACAAATATTACAAATAGTTGCAGGTAAAATGGTGTGAGACACTTTTGTAAGTGCAGTACACGTTCAAACATATAAACGTATCGTTACGTATCGTTACATAGTGGTGTGCAATAACACATGCATTGGTGTATGGCAGTCGCCTAACCCTTACAAACCGCCCCGTCTAGTATAAATGACAGTTGGCAGCTGTGATAGTATGCTGGAAAGGGGGCAGGGTTGATGGAGAGGCTCAAGGTGTGGTACACCATGTGCACCAGAAAGGTATCTTATGCACTCTGACTATTATGGAAATGGCCACTGCAGTGCTGGTGTGTGCAGACTCTCTTTTCAAGACCTTGTTTCTGCAATGAACATATGTATGAATGTTGTCCCATGCCTATTGCACTTACCCTATAAACTGGGCCTTTTGTGTTATTACCCCCTGTTTCCAAGCTTTTTGGTTTGTTTGTCCAACGACTTCTGACACATTGTAGGTAGTGTTGGCAATAAAAGGCAGTAGATTGTACTACACAATTACATATATGATAATAAAATGTCATTGATAACATTTTGCATTAAAAACCTGAAAAAGTCCCTTTGAGCACAAGGGCAGTGGGTGTATCCCTTGGCCCCTGCCGCTTTGTTTTCCCATGACTCTGTGACAGCATTCATTACACTGTCATTGATTTTTGTGTCTGTGTTTCAAGTTTTTAAAATTCTTATTTTTCTGGATGGGTGGGTAGTGTGAAAAAGTAGAAGTGTTCTGCGGTCGCAGAACAGCTCCATTGCGCTACATTTGGAATGATGTGCAAATTGGAGTTGGTTGCTGGCAGAGCTCCTTTTATTAGCTTTTTGTGGCCTTATGCCATTGATTATTTGGTCATGGTGTTGGTGCCTTTGCCAACTGGCTGGTGCGAAGATTTAGCATATGCGTGTGTTACCCGCCGCCCCGTCCTCCTATTCCACACTTGCTTCCTTTCCTTTGTTGTTCTGCAGAGTGACAGAGGCTTCTACAGAGCCTTTTGGCACCATGGTGTGAGATCCTAACTTGCCTTTTGCTTCCCTCATTGGTCCTCTTTTTGTATTGTGGCTAAAGGAAAGGGGAGGGGAAGAGAAGAAAGCAGAACATTAGGAAGGAAAAGGGGGGATAACAAGCACTGTCAGTGTTGTGTTCTTATTGTGCTTTACTAATGTTGTACAGCTTCTACATCGCTGTACTCACCCTGTGGGCCCCTGCAGCCCCCACTTATGTTCCTGCCTCTTCTAGCTGCATATGGTGGCCTTATTTAGCGGCGCTGGTCCTTGTTATAGTTCTCCTCTAACGTTTATCTAGAAGCTGAATGTGTGCAGAGCATGCTACTGTGCAGGCGGCCTTGGTGGTTACATACATGAAGAGTGGCATTGCTATATGGCCTTCAAAACAGTGCACTAAGAATTTGTGGGAGCAAATGTGCTGACAGTCCGCAAAGAAATTATAAGATTCACTGTATTAAAAGCAGACATTGGAAAGTAAAGTTTGTATTTTAGAAAACTGTGTTGTGAAGCGTTTTGTCGTGTACAAAATTGGAAAATTCAGTTTAGGCAACATTTTACATGAAAGTTACTGAAGTGTGGAAAGTAACTGTCTGCCACATAATGAATGCTGTGATGCATGAATGTTGATTTTACCACAAAGAGTAGACGTAGTACATTTTACAAGAAACTTTAAATTATATGAATATACTTGTATATTGAATTGTAAAGTATTTACTAAAATATGTTTTTTGCCCTCTATTTCACATAGTTATATACTTCCACTGTGTGCGTGTCATGGGTTCAATATACCGGCCAACATTTATTTCAACAGTGTTTGGACAATAATTATCAACAATGGATGTGTCGTCAGCATTGTGTGGGATGATCGGCAGACAACTATTTGTCCAGTCAGAAGAAGCAACCTGGTCACATATAGGTTAAAAATAAAAAAATTCTATCAGTTCAGTAAAAAGAAATACCAAGGTTTTGCATTGTTGTGCATGTTTGTGAATAACATCTGTGTTGTGTGTAACATACGTTATGTCGTTGTTGATGACTTTGTACATTTGGCTATGGTGCCCACTAACGTCATTGAAGTAGGTGGAGCTCATATTGAGCGTATAGTGATGTTTGCTTTAGGGGCCGGCAATTGTAATCAGTGACACACAGCTCTTTGAAGTTTGGCCAGTAGAATCTTATTCAGTTTGTATACTTTATTGAACATCCAAAGTAGATGAATTCTATAAGATTACTTTATTCATTTTATTTTTTAACTGTGAGAGGTGGTTCCTACCGGAACGTGGTTTTTGTTGTTTTTTGTTGTTTTTCCCCCAAAAGATGGCAATGTAAGATTGGGTGGTAAATGAGGGAATAGGAACCAAGCATTAATATGGAGGGGCAGGTGGACAGGGGAAGATGTAGCACATGTGTTACATGTAAGGAAGGGGGCAGTGTTTTCATGCTCTTTGATTACAGCTTGAAAAACACTTCAAAATTGCTCCGCCCTGCAGAGTAGTGTGTTGAGTATATACCGAGCCTCTTTTATTGCTTACAAAGTAGCTTTTGGAATGTTGTGTCCCACAGAAGTGGGCAGTGTGGTTATAGTACTGGTTGATGAAGATGAGGTGGAGGAAGACAGGGTATTACTTGCTAAGAAAGGACAAGCCTTTCTGAGAGCATTGCAGTGATTGGATTGGGTGTGGCGGCACATGGATGTGGTCCCGTAGGAGTATTGTCCAGGCAGACGGTGACTCAGATCAAGATTGCACTCAGAGCATTTCACTTTGGTAGCTTTAGCTTTTGGCACATTCCCAACAGTGGTAAAGAACTGCCACACCCATGATTGTCTCTTGGTGGTAGAGGTAGGTACTTTGGAAGTGCAGTGTTTTTTTGGTTGTGCTCGTCCTGCAGCTGGTAGTGGTGATGGTGGCTCTTGAGGATGGTGGATGGCCGAAGATGATGCCATTTTTAAGATAAATAGCAGTTTTGCTAATATGCAACTAATTTAGCTTTTTATTAGTACAACTTGACACTAATGTCCATTTAACAACATTTTTTCTGTGAATATATATATGTATATATCTATGCATGTGGTACGCATGGGTGTGAGTGTGTATGTCGTGTGAATGAGGATACACTGTGTGTGAATGTTCTGTGTGGGCGTGTGGTTAATGCAGTGTGAATGTTCTGGGTGTGCAGCGCATGTCAGTGAATGTGAGACTGAACAGGTGTATGAATAAGTGAGTGGTGAGTGAATGATTGGGTATGAATGTGATTAATGTGTGTGCATGCAAGTGGGGTAGACATCATGATTTTTATTGCACATTGATGATAAATCAAACATGATAAGTTTGCTTTATCTAGCTGATAAAGCAAACATGATAAGTTGTCTAGACTGGCATTTTAGTGCAGACAGTCTAGCCATTTCTTAATATGCCATGATATTTGATACTGGGCATCCATGAGAAAGCAAACATGATAAGTGTTATTATGTGTTGAGACTGACATGTTGGTGCAGACTGTCTAGCTATTTCTCACTGTGGCATGACATATATATATATTCAGTGAAAAAACTTTGTTAAAGGGACGTTATGGTTAAGTTGCTCTACTAAAAACCTATGAAATTCAGAGAAAAAACTTTGTTAAAGGGACGTTATGGTTCCAAGTAAAACTGAAAAACCCTTGAAATCTGACAGTTATGGTAAGCTAAGCAACCATAACTTGCGCCACCACCGTGCACTGCTAAGACTAACACCCACAACATCAAAGATGATATCACAAATGTCATTCACTGAAGTCCATAGGTTATTAGTAGCGCAACTTAACCATAATGTCCCTTTAACAATGTTTTTTCACTGAATTTCATAGGTTTTTAGTAGTGCAACTTAACCATAACGTCCCTTTAAAAAAAGTTTTTTCATTGAATTGCATAGGTTTTTATTAGTGCAACTTAACCATAACGTCCCGTTAACAAAGTTTTTTCATTGAATTTCATAGGTTTTTATTAGTGCAACTTAACCATCACGTCCCTGTAACACATTTTTTTGGGGGGAACAGGGAAAACACGGGGCATGAGCGGGGGGTGGGGGAAATGGGAGGGAGACACGGGGCATGAGCGGGGGGTGGGGGAAAAGAAGGGAGACACGGGGCATGAGCGGGGGGTGGGTGGAACAGGGGAGACACGGGGCATGAGTGGGGGTGGGGTGGAACAGGGGAGACAAGGGGCATAAGTGGGGGTGGCGTGGAATAGGGAAGAGACACGGGCATGAGTTGGGGTGGGGGGAAGACGAGGGAGACATGGGGCAGGGGGTGGGGGGCAACAGGAGACACACGGGACATGAGCGGGGTGGGGGGTTACACGAGGGAGGCACGGGACATGAGCAGGGGGTGGGGGTACACGAGGGAGACACGGGGCATGAGCAGGGGGTGGGGGAACATGAGGGAGACACGGTGCATGAGCGTGGGGTTGGGGGAACACGAGGGAGACAACGGGGCATGAGCGGGGGGTGGGGGATACACGAGGAAGACACGAGGCATGAGCTGGGTTGGGGAGAACATGAGGAAGACACGGGGCATGAGCGGAGGGTGGGGGAAAAGAAGGGAGACACGAGGCATGAGCGGGGGGTGGGTGGAACAGGGGAGACACGGGGCATGAGTGGGGGTGGGGTGGAACAGGGGAGACAAGGGGCATAAGCGGGGGGTGGCGTGGAATAAGGAAGAGACACGGGCATGAGTTGGGGTAGGGGGAACACAAGGGAGACACGGGGCAGGGGGTGGGGGGCAACAGGAGACACACGCGACATGAGCGGGGGTGGGGGGTTACACGAGGGAGACACGGGACATGAGCAGGGGGTGGGGGGGTACACGAGGAAGACACGAGGCATGAGCGGGGGTGGGGAGAACATGAGGAAGACACGGGGCATGAGCGGGGGGTGGGGAGAACACGAGGGAGACAGAGGGCATGAGCGGGGGGTGGGGGGAACATGAGGGAGACAAAGGGCATGAGCGGGGGGTGGGGGTAACACAAGGGAGACACGGGGCCTGAGCGGGGGGGTGGGGGCAACAGGGAAGACACGGGGCATGAGCCAGGTGGGGGAAAAGGAGGGAGAGATGGGGCATGAGCAGGGGGTGAGGTGGAACAGGGGAGACACGGGGCATGAGCAGGGGGTGGGGGGAACAGGGGAGACACAGAGCATGAGCAGGGGAGGGGGGAAAAGGGGAGAGACACGGGGCATGAGGGTACACGAGGAAGACACGGGGCATGAACGGGGGTTGGGGAGAACACGAGGGAGACACGGGGCATGAGCGGGGGTGGGGGGAACATGAGGTATGAGCGGGGGGTAAAGAGGGGCATGAGCGGGTGGTGGGGGGTCCAGGAGGGAGACATGGGGCATGAGCGGGGGTGGGGGTACTGGAGGGAGACACGGGGCATGAGCAGGGGGTGGGGGGTAACACGAGGGAGACACGGGGCATGAGCGGGGGTGGGGGACAATACACGATGGAGACATGGGTCATAACCGGGGGTGGGGGGCAACATGAGGGAGACATGGGTCATGAGCGGGGGTTGGGGGGCAACAGGGGAGACACAGGGCATGAGCGGGGGTGAGGGGGACAGGAGGGAGACACGGGGCATGAGCGGGGGGTGGGGGGTAACACAAGGGAGACACAGGGCATGAGCGGGGGGTGGAGGGAACATGGGAGACACGGGGCATGAGCGGGAGTGGGGGGTAACATGAGGGAGACACAGGGCATGAGCGAGGGGAGGAGGGAACAGGGCACACACAAGGCATGAGCAGGGGCTGGGGGGAACAGGGGAGACACGGGGCATGAGCGGTGGGTGGGGGGAACATGGGAGACATGGGGTATGAGTGAGGGGTGGGGGAAACAGGGCAGACACGGGGCATGAGCGGGGGGGTACAGGAGGGAGACACGGGGCATGAGCGGGGGGTGGCGGGTAACACGAGGGAGACACGGGGCATGAGCAGGGGGTGGGGGGTAGCACGAGGGAGACACAGGGCATGAGCGGGGGGTGGGGGCATGTGACAACGTACGTTCCAGACCTAACAGTGAGGGTCCTTAATAACTGATCATGCTCCATTAGTCTGGCTTGCTCGTAACAAGGATTCAAATCAGAGAATACTTAGGTGGTTTCTTTCCCTCCAGCCCTTCTCTTTTAGAACAATTCAAAGACCGGGGAAGTTTTTAACCCAAGCTGACCATCTGTCCAGGGCAGAAACCCTTCCTAATCGTAAGGGTCTAGTAGAGGGGGTGTGACAATGTGTAGGTCTTTGTCTTGCCTCTAATTTCTTTGTGTACAGGGCTGAGCCCCATTAAGGCATGGATACAGAACCAGGAAGTGATTCCTGTATGGACTTTCCTCTAAACAACTCTGTGTTTGGTATCCTAGGAAACGGGGTGTGACGAGGAGGAGGTCGAGCCCAATGGTTATAGCTGGGCGTACTAATCTGAACATCGAAAGCTGATGGTGTGCCAGTGTCGCTACGGAGAAAGGGAAGTAATTTTCTTGAAGAAATGCTGACGATCGTTGTCGTCCTGGCAAAGCAGTCAACGTAACCGCTGCTGATCCGCAAAGCTGCCTTGTTTAAAGACACAGCCTGAAAGGCGAGAGAATCCTGTTAAGCTTATGAGGCGTTCGTTATCGCTGGAGAGAGACTGAGAGAGCTGCTGTCATCTGAAGATGACACCCGTGAGCAGTATGAGTCAGCGCCACTGTTTATGAGAGAGGAGAGAGAGATACAGCACCGCATGTGAAGGCGAAGATCCGTGTGATGGGATCCAGGCGACCAGCGGAGCAGTGAATTGTTAAAGAAACAGCGCTGTTGCACTTCCAGTTAAAAGGTTATGTGATAAGGCGAACGTAGTCGCTTGTGAAGCTGAAAGGTAAGCGCCGTTGCGCTATGAATTGTTTATAAAGCACCGTTGTGCTACAAACTATTTATGAAGCGCCGTTGCGCTACGAACTAGTTATAAAGCACCGTTTTGCTACAAACTATTTCTGAAGCGCCGTTGAGCTACGAACTATTTATGAAACACTGCTGTGCTACGAACTATTTATGAAGCGCTGTTGCGCTACAAATTACTTTAGGAACTGCCATTGCCCTCTGTGAGAAACGATTTGCCCAGGCTCCTGTTAAGCTGATGGGGGCAGGAA
Source organism: Ambystoma mexicanum (assembly GCF_040938575.1). Taxonomy (NCBI): domain Eukaryota; kingdom Metazoa; phylum Chordata; class Amphibia; order Caudata; family Ambystomatidae; genus Ambystoma; species Ambystoma mexicanum. Next base: position 97,096,247 of record NC_090924.1, read on the forward strand.
AGGAGGCCCTAGAACAAACCAAAGGGGAGGAGGGCTAAAAGAAAAGATAGCCTACAAACTTCAATCTATCTTGATCTTCAGCTCTTACATTTGTTCGTTAAGTGACAAGAAGAAAAGGAGAACAGACTAGAAAAGTGAAAACTCAGAGAACAAAGAAAAGGCAAAGAGAGGAAAAGAAAATAATTAACAAGCAAAGATAGAGGTATCTTTAGAGACTGATGAAAGTAAAGACACAGAAAGAAGAAAAGGGTCACAAACGTGAAAGGACATTAAAGCAGCTAATTTGACTCTTACATAGACTTAACTGCAGTGGCAACGTGTTACAGAAGCTGGGCAGGATTCGAGAGAAGACGTATCCTTTATCAAAATTCCTAAAGAAAAAATAGTTATACAATAAAAGAATTGGATTCTCTTCGTAATCCAAACAACCTACTCAATGGCTCAGAGTTTTATTCATCTAATAATCACTGAACGGTCACAGGGCAACACAAGGGAGACATGGGGCATGAGCGGGGGGACGAGGGCAACAGGAGGGAGACACGGGGCATGAGCGGGGGGGCTGGAGGGAACAGGGGATACACGGGGCATGAGCGGGGTGTGGGGGGAACAGGGGAGACACAGGGCATGAGTGGGGGTTGGGGGGATCATGAGGGAGACACGGGGCATGAGAGGGTGGTGGGGGAACAGGAGGGAGACATGGGGCATAAGCGGGGCGTGGGGGGTCCAGGAGGGAGACACGGGGCATGAGCGGGGGGTGGGGGTACTGGAGGGAGACACGGGGCATGAGCAGGGGGTGGGGGGTAACACGAGGGAGACACGGGGCATGAGCGGGGGTGGGGGACAATACACGATGGAGACATGGGTCATGACCGGGGGTGGGGGGCAACATGAGGGAGACATGGGTCATGAGCGGGGGTGGGGGGCAACAGGGGAGACACAGGGCATGAGCGGGGGGTGAGGGGGACAGGAGGGAGACACGGGGCATGAGCGGGGGGTGGGGGGAACAGGAGGGAGACACGGGGCATGAGCGGGGGTGGGGGGTAACACAAGGGAGACACGGGGCATTAGCGGGGGGTCGGGGGGAACATGGGAGACACGGGGCATGCGCGGGGGCGGGGGTAACACGAGGGAGACACAGGGCATGAGCGAGGGGAGGAGGGAACAGGGCACACGCAAGGCATGAATAGGGGGTGGGAGGAACAGGGGAGACACGGGCATGAGCGGGGGCTGGGGGGAACAGGGGAGACACGGGGCATGAGCGGTGGGTGGGGGGAACATGGGAGACATTGGGTATGAGCGAGGGGTGGGGGGAACAGGGCAGACACGGGGCATGAGCGGGGAGGTACAGGAGGGAGACATGGGGCATGAGCGGGGGGTGGCGGGTAACACGAGGGAGACACGGGGCATGAGCAGGGGGTGGGGGGTAGCACGAGGGAGACACGGGGCATGAGCGGGGGGTGGGGGCATGTGACAACGTACGTTCCAGACCTAACAGTGAGGGTCCTCTAAATTATCGTCAGGCTACACTTACGTCTAGACGCCCACAGTGTTTTGACTGTGGGTCTGGGGGCACCTAGCAAGATTTTGTCCAAACAAAACAAAAGATGAACCAATGGATGTTGGGGTTCTCGAGTCCCAAAAAGGAAATGAGGCCCCGGAACCGATAAATGGGAGACAGCCGCAGTATCTGTATACATGTGAGGCAGAAGTGGATGGAAAACACACCACCGCATTGATCGACTCAGGAAGACTACAGACAGCGGTAACATCAGAGCTGGTAGGTGAAGATTATTATTCCTCAGAGAAAATTCCTATCCGATGTGTACATGGGGATGTGAGGGTTTATCCCTCTAAGCAAATGCAAATCAAGATGGTCGGGGAAACCATGGGGGTGACGGCAGCAGTGTTACCTCGTTTACCGAAACCACTTCTAATTGGCTCAGATATACCAAAATTTCCGGAATGAGTTCATAAGATTGAGAAGAGCTGGCGGGAAACGGCCCCTTTCCATAGAGATGAAATACCTAGCCCGGTTCCTAAAACACAAAAGAGCAAAAAGCTCAAGCGGTTGCTGAAGGAAGAGTGGAGAGCTAAAAATGTTTTCCCTGTGGCAGTAGACTGGAGAATTGAGGAAGACGGGGACAGTTTCAGGTCTGCACAAGAGCTAGATCCCTTGCTGCAATATGCCCGAGAGCGGGCCCTAGAGGAAATAGCAGGAGAGGGACCACACTTAGTTAAGGAGAATGGGTTGTACTATAGATTAAGTAAGTCCAGGAATGGAGAGGACCTAAAACAGTTACTGATACCCCAGAAATACTATAAGACTATACTAGAGGTCGCTCACCTTCAAATTGGTGAGGGTCACTTGGGAACGGAGAAGACAACTAAAAAGATCTTAGATAGATTCTATTGGCCTGAAGTGTATCAGCAGGTGGTTTGGTTCTGTCAGTCATGTGAGGAATGTCAGCTCAAGAACCGGGCCAATGTGAGGAGAGCACCACTTCAACCTAAGCCCCTGGTTATGGAACCGTTCAGTAGAATAGGAATCGATATGGTGGGACCTTTGGAATCGACTCGAAGAGGTCACAAATAGATTCTTGTGGTGGTCGACTATGCAACCAGATACCCCGAGGCATTTCCCTTGAAGGCAACAAATACCCAACAGATTTGTGACGCGCTAATACCTTTTATTGGACGAGTTGGGATTCCCAGGGAGATTGTCACCGACCGGGGGGTCAAATTTCATGTCCAAGGTACTACAACAAGTCTGTGAGATGCTAAAAATAGAACATCTGAAGACAGCTGTGTACCACCCACAGACTGATGGGTTGGTGGAACGTTATAATCATACCATCAAACAAATGCTGAAGAAAACGACTTGCCCAGAGAGTAAAGACTGGGATAGAGTACTTCTGTGGATTTTAATTACACTTAGGAACACTCCTCAGTCCTCAACTGGGTTTTCACCCTTTGAATTACTGTTCGGGAGGCCCGTTCGTACTTTATTAGACCTGTTAAAAGAAACTTGGGAGGAGCAACCAAAGCAGGAGATAACATTGACAGAGTATGCTTCTCAGCTGCAGGAAAGGGTGGAAAAATTACAAAGTATTGCCAGGGATAATCTTCTTCAAGCGCAAATAAGACAAGAGAAATACTACAATCAGCATGCACAGCTATGTTCTTTTAAGAAAGGAGACCAAGTACACGTGTTGGTACCTACGTCAGGGAACAAAATGTTAGCTACTTGGAAAGGTCCTTATGAGATTCAAGAAGTTTTGGGTCCGTTAACCTACAAGGTGAAACAGACAGACTGTAAGTTTCCCTATTAAACCTATCATGTCAATTTACTTAAAAAATGGATATCTCCAGTCCCAACAATGGCCATGATATCTGTGGATGGAGCAGCAGAAGAACAATTTCTCCAATTAAAGAAGAAAACTGGTTCTGAGGGCCTAAATATCAACCCAAATTTGTCAGCTGTCCAAAAAACTGAATTGTCTAACGTAGTACAATGGTTTTCACATATATTCTCCTCCTTACCACGGAAGACTAATTTAACCAATCATTGTATAGTCACCAAACCTGGGGCCATAGTGAGACAAAGACCTTATCAGATTCCTGAGTCAAAGAACAGAGCCTTCAACCAAGAGGTACAGGAAATGCTGGATCTGGGGATCATTGAACCATCTTACAGTGGCTGGTGTTCCCCTGTGGTCCTAGTACCGAAGCCGGATGGGAGTGTGAGGTTCTGCATGGATTTCCGGAAAGGTCAATGACATTTCTAAATTCGATGCATATCCAATGCCTCGAATAGAAGATCTCCTAAATAATCTAGGGAAGGCGAGGTTTTTGACTATAATTGACTTAACCAAGGGTTACTGGCAAATTCCCCTACTGCCTTCAGATAAGGAAAAGACTGCTTTTGCCACACCTACGGGTTTATATCAATTTACGGTGCTACCCTTTCGATTGTATAGGGCTCCTGCGACCTTTCAGCGACTAATGAACCATATTATAAAGGGGCATGAACAGTATGTCGGTGCATATCTCGACGATATCATAATCTACAGCAACACCTGGACAGAACACCTGCAACATCTTGAGAAAATACTTGAGATGCTGAAACAGGCAGGGTTACATATAAATCCCAAGAAAACTCATGTCACTATGTTTCATACAAAGTATTTGGGATATTATGTGGGTCAGGGGATCATCAGACCCCAGGAGGAGAAAATCAAGGCTATTAAGCAGTTGAAGTTTCCAGCAACACCGAAACAAGTGTAGGCTTTTCTGGGGTATGTGGGATATTACAGAAGATTTATCCCACACTTTTCTACCTTAGCCAGTCCTCTCACAGATCTCTTAAAAATAGCTCAGCAACACGGAAAACTTGGGAAACTCTGGAAACTTTACAGGCATTTAAGGCCTTAAAGGAGGCCCTCACCGAAAGAGCTGTCTTACACTGCCCAGATTTTAACGCCCCGTTTTACCTCCACACGGATGCCTCATGTACGGGACTCAGAGCTGTGCTATTCCAGGACCAGGGAGAGAAGGAAAGGCCAATACTGTTCTTCAGTCGGATGTTGTTACCTCACGAACTAAGTTATCCAATCATCGAGAAGGAGTGTTTGGCAGTAAAGTGGGCTATCGACACTCTAAGATATTATCTGTTAGGCCGAGAGATCACCTTAATAACTGATCATGCTCCATTAGTCTGGCTTGCTCGTAACAAGGATTCAAATCAGAGAATACTTAGGTGGTTTCTTTCCCTCCAGCCCTTCTCTTTTAGAACAATTCAAAGACCGGGGAAGTTTTTAAACCAAGCTGACTATCTGTCCAGGGCAGAAACCCTTCCTAATCGTAAGGGTCTAGTAGAGGGGGTGTGACAATGTGTAGGTCTTTGTCTTGCCTCTAATTTCTTTGTGTACAGGGCTGAGCCCCATTAAGGCATGGATACAGAACCAGGAAGTGATTCCTGTATGGACTTTCCTCTAAACAACTCTGTGTTTGGTATCCTAGGAAACGGGGTGTGACGAGGAGGAGGTCGAGCCCAATGGTTATAGCTGGGCATACTAATCTGAACATCGAAAGCTGAATGTGTGCCAGTGTCGCTACGGAGAAAGGGAAGTAATTTTCTTGAAGAAATGCTGACGATCGTTGTCGTCCTGGCAAAGCAGTCAACATAACCGCTGCTGATCCGCAAAGCTGCCTTGTTTAAAGACACAGCCTGAAAGGCGAGAGAATCCTGTTAAGCTTATGAGGCGATCGTTATCGCCGGAGAGAGACTGAGAGAGCTGCTGTCATCTGAAGATGACACCGTGAGCAGTATGAGTCAGCGCCACTGTTTATGAGAGAGGAGAGAGAGATACAGCACCGCATGTGAAGGCGAAGATCCGTGTGATGGGATCCAGGCGACCAGCGGAGCAGTGAATTGTTAAAGAAACAGCGCTGTTGCACTTCCAGTTAAAAGGTTATGTGATAAGGCGAACGTAGTCGCTTGTGAAGCTGAAAGGTAAGCGCCGTTGCGCTATGAATTGTTTATAAAGCACCGTTGTGCTACAAACTATTTATGAAGCGCCGTTGCGCTAGGAACTAGTTATAAAGCACCCTTGTGCTACAAACTATTTCTGAAGCGCCGTTGAGCTACGAACTATTTATGAAACACTGCTGTGCTACGAACTATTTATGAAGCGCTGTTGCGCTACAAATTACTTTAGGAACTGCCATTGCCCTCTGTGAGAAACGATTTGCCCAGGCTCCTGTTAAGCTGATGGGGGCAGGAAAGGAGGCCCTAGAACAAACCAAAGGGGAGGAGGGCTAAAAGAAAAGATAGCCTACAAACTTCAATCTATCTTGATCTTCAGCTCTTACATTTGTTCGTTAAGTGACAAGAAGAAAAGGAGAACAGACTAGAAAAGTGAAAACTCAGAGAACAAAGAAAAGGCAAAGAGAGGAAAAGAAAATAATTAACAAGCAAAGATAGAGTTATCTTTAGAGACTGATGAAAGTAAAGACACAGAAAGAAGAAAAGGGTCACAAACGTGAAAGGACATTAAAGCAGCTAATTTGACTCTTACATAGACTTAACTGCAGTAGCAACGTGTTACAGAAGCTGGGCAGGATTCGAGAGAAGACGTATCCTTTATCAAAATTCCTAAAGAAAAAATAGTTATACAATAAAAGAATTGGATTCTCTTCGTAACCCAAACAACCTACTCAATGGCTCAGAGTTTTATTCATCTAATAATCACTGAACGGTCACAGGGCAACACAAGGGAGACATGGGGCATGAGCGGGGGGTCGAGGGCAACAGGAGGGAGACACGGGGCATGAGCGGGGGGGCTGGAGGGAACAGGGGATACCAGGGGCATGAGCGGGGGGAGGGGGAAAAGGGGAGACACAGGGCATGAGTGGGGGTTGGGGGGATCGTGAGGGAGACACGGGGCATGAGAGGGTGGTGGGGGAACAGGAGGGAGACATGGGGCATAAGCGGGGGGTGGGAGGAACACGAGAGAAACACGGGGCATGAGCGGGGGGTGAGGGGAACAGGAGCGATACACGGGGCATGAGCGGGGGGTGGGGGGAACAGGGTAGACACGGGGGTGGGGCACAGGAGGGAGACACGGGGCATGAGCGGTGGTGGGGTACGGGAGGGAGACACGGGACATGAGCACGGGGTGGGGGGTAACACGGGGCATGAGCGGGGGGTGGGGGACAACACGAGGGAGACACTGGGCATGAACGGGGGGTGGGGGCAACACAAGGGAGAAACAGGGCATGAGCGGTGGGGGGCAACACGAGGGAGACACGGGACATGAGCTGGGGGTGAGGGCAACACAAGGGATACACAGGGCATGAGCGGGGTGGTGGGGGCAACACGAGGGAGACACGGGGCATGAGCGGGGAGTGGGGGGAACAGGGCAGACACGGGGAATGAGTGGGGGGTGGGGGGCAACAGGAGTTAGACACGGGGCATGAGAGGGGGGTGGGGGGACAGGAGGGAGACACGGGGCATACGTGGGGGGTGGGGGGGACAGGGGAGACACAGGGCATGAGCAGGTGTGGGGGGAACAGGGGAGACACGGGGCATGAGCGGGGTTGGGGGAACAGGGCAGACACGGGGCATGAGCGGGGGGTGGGGAGAACAGGGCAGACACGGGGCATGAGCGGGGGGTGGGGGTACAGGAGGGAGACACGGGGCATGAGCAGGGTGTGGGGGGTAACACGAGGGAGACACGGGGCATGAGCAGGGGGTGGGGCCAACACGAGGGAGATACGGGGCATGAGCAGGGGGTGGGGGGAAACATGAGGGAGACACAGGGCATGAGCGGGGGGTGGGGGCAACACGAGGGAAACACGGGGCATGAGCGGGAGTGGGGGGCAACACGAGGGAGACATGGGGTATGAGTGGGGGTGGGGCGAGAAGGGCAGACACGGGGCATGAGCGGGGCATGGGGCAACAAGAGGGAGACACGGGGCATGAGCGGGGGGCTGGGGGAACAGGGGAGACACGGGGCATGAGCGGGGGGTGGGGGGAACAGGGGAGACACGGGGCATGAGCGGGGTTGGGGGAACAGGGCAGACACGGGGCATGAGCGTGGGGTGGGGAGAACAGGGCAGACACGGGGCATGAGCGGGGGGTGGGGGTACAGGAGGGAGACACGGGGCATGAGCAGGGTGTGGGGGGTAACACGAGGGAGACACGGGGCATGAGCAGGGTGTGGGGGGCAACATGAGGGAAACACGGGACATGAGCGGGAGTGGGGGGCAACACGAGGGAGACATGGGGTATGAGTGAGGGGTGGGGGGAGAAGGGCAGACACGGGGCATGAGCGGGGCGTGGGTGCAACAAGAGGGAGACACGGGGCATGAACGGGGGGCTGGGGAGAACAGGGGAGACATGGGGCATGAGCGGGGGTGGGGGGAACAAGGGAGACACGGGGCATGAGTGGGGGTGGGGGATCATGAGGGAGACACGGGGCATGAGAGGGGGCTGGGGGGGACAGGAGGGAGACACGGGGCATGAGCGGGGGGTGGGGGGGAACAAGGGAGACGCGGGTCATGAGCGGGGGGTAGGGGGGAACAGAGGAGACATGACCGGGGGTGGTGGGGAACAGGGCAGGCACGGGGCATGAGCGGGGCGTGGGGGGAATGGGAGGGAGACACGGGGCATGAGCAGGGGGTGGGTGGGAACAGAGGAGACATGAGCAGGGGGTGGGGGGAACAGGGCAGACACGGGGCATGAGCAGGGGGTGGGGGTACAGGAGGGACACACGGGACATGAGCGGGGGGTGGGGAGTACAGGGGGGGACAAGAGGCATGAGCGGGGGGTGGGAGTACCGGAGGGAGACACGGGGCATGAGCGGGGGGTGGGGGGTAACACGAGGGAGACACCATCATGAGCGGGGGTTGGGGGACAACACGAGGGAGACACGGGTCATGAGCGGGGGGTGGGGGGCATCACGAGGGAGACACGGGTCATGAGCAGGGGGTGGGGGGCAACAGGGGAGACACGGGGCATGAGCAGGGGGTGGGGGGATCGTGAGGGAGACACGGGGCATGAGCAGGGGGTGGGGGGGACAGGAAGGAGACACGGGCATGAGCGGGGGTTGGGGGCATCGTGAGGGAGACACAGGGCATGAGCGGGGGGTGGGGGGAACAAGGGAGACACAGGTCATGAGTGGGGGGTCGGGGGGAACAGGGGAGACATGAGCGGGGGTGGGGGGAACAGGGGAGACACGAGGGATTAGCGGGGAGGTGGGGGTGAACAGGGGAGACACGGGGGATGAGCAGGGGGTGGGGGGATCGAGAGGGTGAAACAGACATAACCTTAGTGTGCAGGCGGCAGATCCCGCTCCTCGGCCCTCCGCAGGCCACCGCGTGCCGATGGCGTGAGTGGGGGCTGGAGGAACAGGGGAGACACGGGGCATGAGCGGGGGTGGGGGGGACGGGAAAGAGACATGGGGTATGAGCGGGGGGTGGGGGAAACGGGAGGAAGACAAGGGCATGAGCGGGGGAAGTGGGGAACAGGGGAGACACGGGCATGACCTTACTAGCAGGCGGCAGATCCCGCTCCTCGTCTCTCAGGCAAACCATAAACAAAGATGGCGGGCGTCTTGCAAAATACGATGCACTGCACGCTGCACCGCAGCCAATGGGAAAGCATTTAACATGTCCGCGGACACCACGCAAGCCGCTTGCCCAATCCCTGTCCTGTCCGTGGAGCGAACAGGTAAGTGTGTCCACGATAGATATCACTAATTTTTTCTGACCTACTTTTTGGTCATTTTTTAAAAAAACTACTGGACATATTTTCACCAAATTTGCAAAAGCACGCTTTCCGGACCAAGCCACTGCTCCTGGTCCAAATTTGGTAAAAATCGTCCAGTGGTTTGAGCTGTAGGCGTGAGCAAAATTTTTTTCCCATTCAGTCTATGGGAAAAAAAAAATTTGGGACCCCCCTATAACTTTGCCCCCCCTGGACCAAACCTCACCAAACTTTGCAAAAAAAACTCAGAGTGGGCCATATACTTTTTTTTTGCAAAGTTTGGTGTGAATTCGTCTAGGGGGAGCGAAGTTATAAGCCGCCCAAAAAGTGCTCTTCCTATGGAAACAGCAATTTAACCATAACTACATGGCCACTACCGTGGCCATGTAATTTTTTTTATTTATTGTGCAATAGCCAACATTTGACTTTCAACAAGTTTACAATCGTGCAACAGAATATTAGAACTAAAACACTTCAATCAATTTACAAAATTCATGTCAGTAAAATCTTCATCTATTTTTTTAAAAAGATTATTAAGAGGAAAAAAAAAGAAAAAAACAAAGATTACTGTGAATACGTTAAGCAATACCAGACATAGAAAAAAATAATCAGTAGATCCAGGTTCAAAAAAATAAAAATCACCTATACAGAAAAACAATTATACAAAGTCCATTAGAGACCCTCAAACACTGGATCAAACCATGATGACTCTAGTTACTAAGGACTTAATTTAATCAAAACCAAAACTGGCTCACCGATCAAATTCATTTCTCTCAAAGCTCTGACAAGTTGCATTGAGAGAGCAGATTCATGACAGGAGGATACTCTCCCGCAGAATTCATCAGAACCAAGCCAGGATAGCTGATGGACAAACCTATTAAATCTTCTGGCCCTCATACTCCAAGTACCCTGGCAATTAGATAGTAGATGTTTAGAAGATTGCAAGACCTCTGTACTACACTTGTCACAGTATGGGTCTATTTTCCCTTCTCTATCTGTAGAGGCCAAAATCTCTAGAGTGGGAAGTAGATTTAGACGAAATGTAAGAATAGATAATCCAAAACTCAGATCAGGTGTCTTTTTTAGATAGGCGGGAACCAGAGAGAGGGGCTTATCAACCACAGAAAAAGAGGCAGATCTTTTCGTCCTCCTCATACTGTCAATCATATCAGAAGAAGAGAGACTATTGGAACACAATCCGGCAGTCCTAATGTGCGTTTCCACAACTTGGCTTCCCATGAATCCCACTCGAGGTCCATTGCTAAGGTGTTATAATCAAGACCAAACATGAGAATCGGAATTACTTTCCCTATGTAGAATTTCACCAAAGGGAGAATAGAAAATTTGCAAAACTGGGATTTGATTTTTTTCATTTGTGCTCCCAATTTTACAACTTTTAACTCCAATAAGCGCACCAAGTTGCCTTTCATTGGGAAGGAGCTGATCAATGCTGCCAAGTATGTCCATTCCGAGACAACCTCAATCAGGAGTTGGTCCAGGGTCCAGACATATTGCTTAATTATTTTTTTGGGATGTTTAAATCTTATTATCTTGGACTTGACTGGATTGATGGTAAGGTTATTATTTTGGGCATAATTTTCTAAGGCGAACAAAAGACGCTGCAGCCCTACTTGGGAATAATCAAGGACTACCATGTCATCCGCATATGCCAGCCAATTGATTTTTGTTTTTCCTAATATCGGAGATATTAAACCTATTCACTTCAGCACCTCAGCCAGATCTTCCATAAACAAAATAAACAATAGAGGAGCTAGGAGTCAGCCTTGACGGACCACTCTCTCTACCCTAATCGGATTTGTAAAAAGGCCTGATTTACAAAGCCTCACCCGCATGGAATTATTGTGATATAATTCTCTCAATATTGACAAAAGACGAGGAGGCAAACCCCACTCATCTCATTTTTTCCATAGGAGATTCCTGTCTTTCGTGTCAAAAGCTTGGCAGAGGTCTTACCAAGCGCCAAAGAGGGGCGGACCCCCTCCATAGACAGATGGTGAAATCAGGGTGCTCAGAACCAGCCCATTTAGGGACGTAGATAGACCCTTCCTGAAACCTGATTGCTGCCTTGGGATGACACCCTTCTTTTTTGCCCATACTTCCAATTCCCCTAGAATGAGATGAGCCCTATAAAATTTTACAGTCTGCTTCTAAAAGGGAAATTGGACGGTAATTAGCAGCTAGCAATCTGTCCCTGTTTTATTTGTAGATTGGTATCACTAGGGAGTTTTTCCATGAGTCAGGGAAGCACTTCTGGTGGATTATATTATCAAAAAGTTTTTTTAGTGTCCATGCCCATAGGGAGGGGTCCTTTTTTCAGATTGAATTACTCAACCCATTTGGTCCCCCCGCTCGGGAAGTTGGTGATTTCCTTATCAGTATTTCCAGATCCGTGGCTGAAAAGTCCAGGGACCACTTAATCATTGTGTTTCTCTCCCCGATTAGGGCATTAGGCGAGTCATAAAGACTGGCAAAGTGCTCACATCAGACCTGTTCTTGGATAACCGCATCCAGTTTTTGATTACTGCTTATCTCACTTCCCCCTACCATTGCCCAAACATTTCTTGTTCCTAAGAATTCTCAAGGCCTCCTTGAGTTGGTCCAAATCTGTACAGGATCTCTTCAGCTTCCGTCTTTGTCTAAGCTCCTTCTTCCTTTTCACTATTTCAACATTAAGAGTATGTTTGTGGATCTTATGGGGTCCCTGTAAGTTGGAATCAGCGGGAGCCGAGATAGAAAGAAAAAGAGAGAAATCACCGGGATTACAAAGATTTGAAAGTTGTTAATCTGATAATTGATGCACCAGGCCCCTCAACTCACAATTTAGATCACCCCCACCCTGTGAAACTTCCTAACAACATTTCCAGCTCTATTTGTTGTAAGGTCCTGTTCATAGAATAGTACATCCCGAACCCCTTCAAACAGCGAAAGTGCTCTCAGGATTAGATGGTCATCTATATTCCCTTCCCCCACTTGAAAACTTGAACAAGATTCAAAAATACATTGCGAGGCAAAGAGATAATCGATGATTGAAAAGGCAGAGCCTCTACGCCACGATGGGGCATTTGGAATGTCCCCCCTCACGTCACCATTAAACATTTCAAGGCCCCATTCATGCATGAAGTCTGTCCAAATGTTCCCGTTTGAAGTCTTCTGACGGGTTTTTCCTGAAATAGGGTTGATTGTGGGGATACATTGGGAGTTTAAATCACCCGCAATAATAAAATAATCAGAAGGATATTGCTGCAAACATTCTACAAGGCCATTCGAGAGATTAAGCAAAACATCTGGGAGAGAGATAACATTGGGGTTCCAGTAAACAATTACAATGAGCCAGGTTTTCCCCTTGGTAATCCCTCTCCTTGTCACTCTTACCACAAGGATGCCTTCTCTAGCATTCCATACACTCTTTGAGTTCTCAAACATCTCATTGCTACATGCCACAAGCAAACCCCCCATTGGCCTTCCCCCTTCTGACCCTCGTGCCAGTTGCTGTAAAATGGAGAAACCCTCAAACCCAACTGAAGCAGTCAACCAAGTCTCTTGAAATAATATTAGATCAGATGATTTGAATATTTGTGATTTCCTTGGTTCCTGGGAGAAAGATGTGTATCCTCTTGTGTTCCATGACAGTACGTTAATTTGATTCTTCCCTAGCGTCTCTTCTAGGGAACACCCATTTTACGGAAGACCTCAGAGATTATCTCTGGGACCATTTCCCATATATTTGATGAATTAAAAAGAATTCTCTCTTTATTATTAGTTTCTGTCTTCTGCTTTTGGGTGTCTGAAAAGCCTTGATTCGTATTTATTAACATTGGACATATCTGGGAAATCCTGAGACCTCTCTGGTCCCATGCCATTGACTCACCCGCAATTAAATCGACACCCAGTCTTGATTTCAGGGTAACCTCTGCAGTGTTTGTGTCGGGCCCAA